>NC_092047.1:113205179-113516750 GCF_003086295.3 Arachis hypogaea | reverse complement strand
TGTAGTGGCTGAGATCTTCACCAAGAAAGGTAAGATTTGGTGAAGTAATCTCGACCTCTCCATACCAAAAATAGAAGAGAAGATCTCAGTCAGAGGAAGAAGATCCTTGGAGGGATGGCTTGTCTCTGATTCTGCTCAACCACCACAGGAGGTAGCTACAGTGGCTACGTGATGGAAGAGGCAGAGGATGGAGCAGATGAAGCTGTCATCATCATGAAGCATCAAGGGCTAGGAGTTCATCTTGGAGTGAAAGGCAAGATGGAAGGCTTGGATTGATGATTGTTGGTGACGAAGGAAGAACCAGAGGTAATTTCATGTTGGATTTTGCATTCAGTTATCTCTCCTCTCTCTCTGGCCGAACCGGTTTGCATGAAGAAAAAGAAGTTTAGCTTGGTTTTTGGTTTCAACCATAGAGGCTTCTCCTTTTATAAATAAAGGTGAACAACCAGGGCTTGAAACAAGGAGTGAGAGTGCAAGGCACAGAGTTCTCAGAGCTACCTGAGCTAACAGAAGTTCTTCTCTTTCAATGTATTCTGTTTTGTAATTTTTTGTTTAATTTTGTCTGTCTTGAGTCTCATAGAAAAAGACAAACAGTGAGGTTTGTAAGAAAAAGCCATAGAGTGGAAAAAGACAGAGAGTGCAAAATTAAAAGAAAAAAAAAAAGCCATAGATGTCCTTAGAATTCCTTTGTACATCTGTGTTGTGTTTCATGATTCTGTGGGAATCCCTTTGCAAGTTGGGTTAGCACTTAGCAGTTGAAAGCTTGGCAGTGACCAAGTCAAGTTCAGGATTGGGTTTAGATTCTGGACTTGTCGCAGATAGGAAGGGTAGTTCCTAGGGAGAATTGGTGTTTGTAATCAAAGATGATTATAGTAAAATTCCATCATTGTTGTGATGGAGACTGGATGTAGGCTGCACTACACTTAGCAGCTGAACCAGGATATATCTGGGTGTAATTTTCTCTCTCTTCTACTCCATTTCTGTTTCTGCTGTACAGGAGATAAAATTGAAAAATATCTCGTGCCAGGTCACGAGATAAAAAGAAAAAGTCTCGTGGCTAGGTACGAGACAAAAATAAAAAAGTCTCCAAAAGTTGTTTCAAAGACCAGCAAGTGTTATTAAGTGAAAAATGGCTAAGATTCAACCCCCTTTCTCTTAGCCACTGATACCATCAATAATGATTATGACAAATTGAACACAGCGTTTGATAAAATAATCTTCATCATCTTCTTCGACTCTCTTCCCTTTCTTAATCCTATCAACACTGAATATAATAAATTGACATCTTTCGTTTACAAGTGCAGCCATAAACATGAAACATCACTGCCACTATGTCTTCGCTACAAAATGGATTAGATAAATGGGGAGTTCTATGGTGTGGATGGTATTAAATATCCATACCTGTGAATATTATGTGGAGACCTTTTTCATTGAACACGTTTCTGTTGCCCATGTTCACAAGAGAAGCTGATGGAACATCATGTTAGGGAGCAGCAAATATTTTACAGATGTACTACATGGTCTAGGAAAATTAATAAGTATGATTAGGTGTTAATTATTTTTGAGAAGTTGGGGCTATTGGGCAGGTTCTATTTTTTTTTTTTTTTGTGTGTATGTGACCATAACTGAATTTTGGACTTGGGTCACCATTTTTTGTGCCACTGTGCAGAAAGAAATTTTGTTGTGGATAAAAAGAAGTAAAATGTAGCATTAAAAAGGAATTAAAACCCATTAAGAATATTTTACTTCTTAATGTGATACAATTAAGTCGGAATTTATTTCAGCCTCCAATGTCCCAATTTTATCCTCTAAGATTATATATATACTAGACCTACCTAGGGGAAAAAAAATCTTCGCAGAAACAAGATTTTCTCTATTTATAATCATCAATAACTTTCTTTTGAATTTTGAATAAATAATAAGTATACTTTTTTTTTAAAGTGAAAGCTCGTATATAATTATTTTTGTGTGAAGTTGATATTTATATATTATTAAATAATTTAATAAATTTAACTAAATTATTATATAATAATTTTTAATTATCAATTTTACTTAAAAATAATTGTATGCGAGCCATCAACTTCTTTTGACTATGATCATCGCTTCGTTATTATTATAAAATGAAATGAGAATCACAGTGTATATTATGATACTATTATACTATGATCATCGCTTCGTTAAAATATATTATTCTATAATTCTTTGTATATAACACTTATGTAAACTTTTTTTTTCGATCTTTATATTATGAAAATGAATTATATACAATGAAGACTCTCTTTAGTACTTAATTTCCTAAACTTCCCTTAAAATACAAATCAACGGATAACTTTAACTTATAGTGTATAATTTATAACTTCTTGAAGACGATTAATTAATATATAAAAGAGCTTAAGATACATAATAAATGATAATATACATGGTACTTATATTTCCAATTTATACAATTTGTTAATTTTCTAACTTATCATGAATGTGAATGATATAGGCATGAACATTTTACTTCTTAATGGGTTTTAATTCCTTTTTAATATTGCATTTTACTTTTTTTTATCCACAACAAAATTTCTTTCTGCACATTTGCACAAAAAATAGTGACCCAAGTCCAAAATCCAGTCATAGTCACATACACAAAAAAAAAAAATAGAACCTGCCCAATAGCCCCAATTTCCCAAAAATAATTAGCACCTAATCATACTTATTAATTTTCTTAGATCGTATAGTACATCTGCAAAATATATGCTGCTCCCTCACATAATGTCCCATCAGCTTCTCTTGTAAATATGGACAACAAAAACGTGTTCAATAAAAAAGTCTCCACGTAATATCCATACCATAGAACTCCCCTACTATATATAGAGAATGTGAAACTCTTTTATTATTGAGCTCAATATAAAATGCAACATATGTTATTCATATAGCCATTTTCTTTTCTTATCTCAAAATCGCAAACACCCTAGGCCTATAGGCTATAGCTATTTCATTTATATGCTATATATATACACTTGGAATTCAAGGTAAACTTATTAGATTTCTCATCTAATTCTTAAAATTTTTTTAAAATCATTTTTTAGAAAAAAAAACTGATGTTTACATTATTATTTCTTCTTATGCACACATTTTTTGTATTTTTGATGGCATAGAAGATTGTTTTTTATCTTATCTCATATTTCTATCAATCACTTTTAATATCAAAAATAAAAAATTCACAAAAGAATATACACGAAAATAATCTATAACAATATATAATGAAAAAATCTATTTTGGTGTCTAATATTTTTTTTTCATTTTTATCCTTTTTAATAACTTACTTTCAGTTACAGAATTTTCTACTACTTCATTTTCATTCGAAGAAAACAAATCGATACATCAAATGGACGTACTCTAAGTTATACTTCCCATTAATGAATTTATGGTGTTAGTTTATCATTTAATATGAATTATTTTTTACGATATATCTATGTTACTGAACTCTTAGTACATACCAATTATATATAATTTATTTCTTGAGTATATCCTTAAATTATCAAATTACATTATTTTCATCCTAATAATAAATTTTTTACATATACAGATACTCACAATAACACCGAAGCTGGTTCAAGTAATATACCAAACGATCTAAATATGGGTAGGAATCATATGTATTTATATTTATTTTAATTAATAAGAATTTATTTTCTACTTAATATTATTATTTTGTCTTAATGTACTTTACATAATTATAATTTTAATTATTAAATAGTTTAGTAATTTTTAATATAATATCATATAAGTATAAAATTTTTATAACTGTATTATTATAAAAAAAATATATATGTTCAATGTTTAATAATATATTTGTTATTAAATTTTTTGACTCTGCAACAAAAAAACTTAGTAGATAATTCTGATATACTTTTTTTTAACCTTTTTTTTACAATTTAGTTTGCCATTTAATTTGAATTATTTCTATAATATCTCCATATTAATGTACTCTTAGTACTATCTATCTGTAATTTATCTAACGAATGTACTCTTAAATTTTCAACATACATTATTTTCATGTTAATAATAAATTTTTTAAATATTTAGATACTCATAATAAAAGCAAAACTGGTTGCCGAATGATAATAAATATAGATAGGACTCCTGTATATTTATTTATTAATAATAATTTAGTTTTTCATAAATTTTGATTCAATAAGCCTTTCATTATTGTCCTAAATAATATTATTATAAGAATAAATAAAATTTTCTCGCGCCGTATCATTATAAAAAAAATTATATTAGATATATGTTTAATAATATAATTGTTCACTATATAACAAAAAAAATTAGTTGATAATCTCAATATTTTTTTTATACTTTTTCTGATAAAAAATAGATATATCAGAAGTGTCAATTTCTCCACTACATAAATTTAAATTGATAAATTTACTATTTTTAATATAATTATTATGCTACCAGTTTAATATAATTTTTATATTCACGAATTACTTATCTCTAAAGAAAAATTACACACCGTAAAATATAATAATTTAAAATACATTATTGTCGTTCCCAAACGGTCCAAATATGGGTAGGAATCCTATATATTTATATTTATTTAATTAATAATAATTTATTTTTTTTAAATTTTGATTCAATAAATCTTTTATTATTGACCTAAATAATATTATTATAGATATTATTATATTGTCTTAATGTACTTTACATAATTATAATCTCAATTATTAAATAGTTTAATAATTTTTTAATATAATATCATACAAATATAAAATTTTTATAACTGTATTATTATAAGAAAAATATATATGTTCAATGTTTAATAATATATTTGTTATTAAATTTTCTGACTCTGTAACAAAAAGACTTAGTAGATAATTCTGGTATATTTTTTTAACATTTTTTCTACAATTTAGTTTGTCATTTAATTTGAATTATTTCTACAATATCTCTAGGTTAATATACTCTTAGTATTATTTATCTGTAATTTATCTACCGAATGTACTCTTAAATTCTCAACCTACGTTATTTCCATGTTAATAATAAATTTTTTAAATTTTTAAATACTCATAATAAAAGCAAAACTGATTCAAGTAATAGACTGAATGGTAATAAATATGGATAAAACTCCGGTATATTTATTTAATTAATAGTAATTTATTTTTTCATAAATTTTGATTCAATAAACCTTTCATTATTGACCTAAATAATATTATTATAAGAATAAATAAAATGTTCTCGCGCCGTATCATTATAAAAAAATTATATTAGATATATGTTTAATAATATAATTGTAACTTAAATTTTTCACTATATAACAAAAAAAATTAGTTGATAATTTCGATATTTTTTTATACTTTTTCTTATAAAAATAGATGTATCAGAAGTGTCAATTTCTTCACTACATAAATTTAAATTGATAAATTTACTATTTTTAATATAATTATTATGCTACCAGTTTAATATAATTTTTATATTCACGAATTACTTATCTCTAAAAAAAATTATACACTGTAAAATATAATCATTTAAAATAAATTATAGTCATTCCAATAATATGATTGCCATTATTCAAATACTGATAATAATAGTGGTCCAATTAATATCTAATAGAATTTTACATTTCACATCTTTTTTAATATTCTACAATTTTTTTAAACGTTTTATTTAATATACAAAAAAGGTTCAAATATTTTTAATAAATATATATAACATTGTAAAAAATAAATGATAATTTCTTCACTTAATAAATCTATTATACGGTTACACTTGAATTATTTTTTAAATGGTACCTTTTTACATGAACTAAAACTGGCTATCATGTATTTGTATTTCACGGTCACTATCTATTTTTTTTAGTTATTCAGAGTTTGGATAATTATGATATTAATAGGTATTCTACATATTCTATTACTTCCAATCAATTTAATTTTGTATGATTTGTTTCTTATAAAATAACCTCTCAATTACCACTGATTATGTACAGGCTTAATTCAATGAACAATTTTATAATTTTGTTAATGTATTCTTTTTACATACTATCAGAAATTCATAGAAATAGATCTGATCAAAACAGTAAACGTGAAGAAAATATAACTGGTTAGTATTCTATTTTTTTTCTTTATATATTTAGTATTGTGACCTAATTTTAATAGGTAAATAAATTTATTAAAAAATTATTATTTTATCCTTATATGTTAGCATATTAATGTATTCATAGTAAACATTAAGTGTGAGCATAATTGAAGTTAAAAAATTTATTTATTTAAGATCATTACATGAACCAATTATAAAAAAAAAGAGTGCCAGTGCCTAACAAAAAAAATTAAAATCTATACACACAAAAAATTATAAAAATCAATATAATACTTAAAATATTTATTTGTCAATTAAAATGAAAAATATGTAAATTTTAGCAAAAACAAAAAAATACGTAATTTAAAAAATTTTATATTTTGTTGAATCATTTTGTTATAATTCACACAAACATGAAAAAATAAAATAATTAAATAAAATGTTAAAAAATTTATTTATTTAAGATCATTACAAGAACCAATTATCAAAAAAGAGTGCTAGTTCCTAACAAAAAAAATTAAAATCTATACACAAAAAATTTTATAAAAACCAATATAATACTTAAAATATTTATTTGCCAATTAAAATGAAAAATATGTAAACTTTAGCAAAAACAAAAAATATTTAATTTAAAAAATTTTATATTTTGTTGAATCATTTTATTATAATTCACACAAATATGACAAAATAAAATAATTAAATAAAATATATTTTAAGAAATAAAATAAATAGTAAAAATTAAAATGATAACTCTAGGCGAAAGCATACAAAATAAAAATTATTAAAAGTAATAGAACAAATAAAATATGAACCAATATTATCGTCATGTATTGTATTATTTCGACCAGTAATCGTCATGTATTGTATTATTTCGACCAGTAATATCTAAACATTTAAAAAATATGAAACAAAACATACAAACTAAAAAATTTGCCCAAAGGCAAAAATCGTCATACCTATATAAGATAATTAACTAAAAAATGCTATAAGACAACTGATGCAACAGAGAAATTTATACAAAAAAAATTATGATATATAAAGATAGCATTTTTAAAAAAAAATATTTATTTCAGACTCAAACTATATTGTATTGACTATTTAATTTAAAAAAAATAATTCATAACAACATCACAATATTATACAGTGTAACAAAGTTAAAAAAATGATTGAAACATCACTTAAATATTTGATAGTTACTTATCTCTTTTTTATGATGACCATTATAATGGAACTAATTCTTTGTATTTATAATTAACAAAGAACTATTTTTTAGTTGTTACAAAATTAATCATTTTCTGATTTTTATTATGAATGTAACCAAATATATGTAAATTTAATACGAGTACAGAAATTAGACAAAATGTTCGAGCATCCCATAATTGTGCTCGATATTTTCAAGAGGATGCAACAATAATTCGAACTCTGCTACCAATCCCAAGGACATGTCATTACTGTAACGCACGTCTATTTCACCATGAGACGTTCGAGATGTGCTGTAATGGGGGAAAAGTCTCTCTTCCCCAAGTAAATGCTCCTCAGGAATTGCTTGAAATCTTCCTGGACCCCTCTGCAGAAAGAAACCATTTTAGAAAACATATTCGTGGATACAATCATGTATTTTCCTTCACTTCGTGTGGTGTGCACATAGACGAACAACTGGCTATAACAGGTCGTGGTATATATACATTTCGTGCTCAAGGCTCAATATATCACAGTATAGGGGGATTTTATCCAGATCAGGGCATGCGGCCACGGTTTTTGCAACTGTACACATATGATACTGAGCACGAGTTGCAGAATAGGATGCTGGAGAACACACAACTACATGAAACATTGGTTTTCAAGTTACAACAATTGCTACACCGGTATAATCCTTTTTTCCATGTGTTTCGCCAGTTTGCACAATGGTCAGATGTACATGAGTGTAGTTTAGTCATTAGAGAGCGACCTGCTAATCAGCCACAATATAGTCTTCCAACTGCATCGCAGGTAGCAGCTATAATTGTTGGTGATGACATTGAAACAATGATTCGTGGGCGAGATATTAAGGTGCAAACTCATGCTGGTAGCCTATGAAGGATTCAGGAATTCGTTGGCTATTACGATCCACTACAATATCCTCTTATTTTTCCCTTTGGAACTCATGGATGGGATATCAATACCCGAAGTCAAAGTGGCGGCAAAGTATCATGCCGAACATATAATAGCTATATGCTCCAGGTACAAATCCCTATTTCCTACGCAGTATAGACTTCAATAAAATTCTGCCAAAAAATTGTTCAATGTATCTAATCTTTTTTGCAAATTCTTAAAAATTTGTAGATCCGCCCCGATGATCATTCCATTGTATTGCAAGTAGGGTGACTACTACAACAATATGTTGATGATAACTATATGAAAATTAAAACCGGAAAGTTAAAATGGGTTTGAACTAGACAGAAGAAATTACGGGATGAATTATACCAAAGGTTACAAGATGCGTTGTACACAGGAGAAACCAATGCAGGTAAATATTGTTGTATCTAATTGCTACTTCGTAAATCATTAAGAATTACCCAAAATAATTAAAAACTAATAATATTTCTCTATATATTTGTCTTCGAAAAATGTTGGAAGAAAAAGAAAAATATTACCATCGTCGTTCATTGGTAGCCGTCGCGACATGACCCAATGATATGAAGATGGAATGGCAATTGTTCTTAAAGAGGGCAAGCCAGATATTTTCTCACAATGACATGCAATCCATCTTAGACTGAAATAACTTCAGAACTCAACCCAGTTCAAACTCCACAAGATCGTCCAGATCTAACAATAAGAATTTTTCGAGCCAAATTTGAACAGCTGAAAGAGGATATAATTACTAAGGGTGTCTTGGAAAAGGTGACGAGCTATATTTATGTCACTGAGTTTCAAAAAAGAGGGTTGCCACATGTACATATATTGCTAATCTTAGAAAATAATGACAAGTTAATTGACCCAGAGCATTATGATAGTTTGGTACGTACATAGATACTATCTAAAGAAGTAGAACCACACCTACATGATGCAGTGCTAAAACATATGATTCATGGTCCTTGCGGTACACTTGATCAATCTTTACCCTGTATGAAAAATGGCCAATGTAAATACAACTACCCAAAAGAGTTCACAGCAGAAACACGACGAGGTGACGACTCATATCCGCAATATAGGCGACGATTCGACACTCCAGTACCGATTAGCCAAAATGTTACAGTTGACAATAGATGGGTAGTTTTGTACAACCCTTGTCTACTATTAAAGTATGATTGCCATATTAATGTTGAGATATGTAGTAGTATCAAGAGTATAAAGTATCTCTACAAATATTGCTACAAGGATCTAGACCGAATTGCAATGGAATTCACAACGGTTCTAATGTTGACGAGGTCCAACAGTTTGTTGACGCAAGATGGATCGCTGCTCCAGAGGCATGTTGGAGAATATTTAAATTTAACCTTTACCGAATGTATCCATCAGTTGAAAGGTTACAAATTCATTTGCCAAATCAACATCAAGTGAGCTTCTATGATCACCAAACCATTCCTGAAATACTTAATGATGATTATTTCTCTAGAACAATGCTCACGGAGTTCTTTGCCCTAAATCGTGAGGAAGACCAACAATCTAGGCATCTTCTGTACAAGTAAATTCCAGAGTATTACACTTGGCACTACAAGGAAAAAGAATGGTGTTGGCGCAAGACACAAAGGAGATCCATCGGTCGAATTTATACTGTATCACCTTCAGAAGGAGAAAAATTCTATTTGCGTATTCTATTATCTAACGTTAGAGGACCAATCAGTTGGGATGACTTGCTAACAGTGAATGGGATCCAATATTCGTCCTTCAAGCAATCTGCTCAACACCAAGGATTGTTAGAGAGTGACAGTAGCATCCGTGCGTGTTTGGTTGAGGCTTCTGTTTTACGATTGCCATGTGCTTTACGAAGGTTGTTTGCTACCATCTTAATATTTTGTGAGCCTACAGATGTAAGAAGCTTATGGGATGAATTTTTTTCATATATGGTGGATGATTATCCATCAACCAGCACCACAACAGCCTTAGTGTTCACAAATCGGCTACTCAGGGATATAAATGATATACTCCTTCAGCATAGAAAACAGATTACACAATACGATTTGCCAGCTCTAACTCATGAAAATGACAATGACAACTCGATACCCAGAGTTATCCAAGAAGAACTGTCTGTTGAAGTACCTTGGGAAGACCTGTGTTTCGTAGCAAGATTGAACAATAACCAATCTAAAGCTTTCAAGTGCATTATGAATACAATTGATCGAAGAGAAAGTGGAGTGTTCTTTGTTGATGGACCAGGAGGATCAGGCAAAACATTTCTTTACAGAGCTATAATTGCAGAATTGAGAAATAAGGGTCATATTGTCTTGGTAACTGCATCATCAGGAATAGCCGCAGCATTATTGCCTGGGGGTCGAACAACTCATTCTAGGTTTAAGATCCCAATTAATGCAGAACCATCATCCATTTGTAACATAAGCAAACAATCAGATCTTGCAAAGCTGATTAGACAAACAACGGCAATCATCTGGGATGAAGCACCAATGGCAAATAAAGAATCAGTGCAATCATTATACCGCACTCTGAGAGACATATTAACAAACGATATGCCATTTGGAGGAAAAGTGATGGTGATGGGAGGAGATTTCCGCCAAGTACTGCCTGTCGTATCGAAAGGTAGTAAGTCACAAATGATTTCAGCTTCTATAGTTAAGTCTCATTTATGGGCTTCCACTAAAATTCTCTATTTGCGACAAAATATGCGATCTTCTAATGATCCTGTTTTTGCTGAGTATCTTGTGCACATTGGTGATGGAATTGAGCCCACCATACATAAAGACTTTGTACGGATACAAACAAATATGGCAATTTCATGGGAGGGTGAAACATCGTTACACAAGTTAATAGAAGAAATATTTTCAAACTTACAATCTCATGGGTGGGACGCTTCTTACATGGTAGAAAGGGCAATATTGACGCCAAAAAATCATGATGTGCAACAGCTTAATGATATAATTATCAACAAGTTTCTAGGACAAGAACGAAATTTAGTCTCATTTGATGAGGTAGAAGGAGATGTTAATAATTTATATCAACAAGAATACCTTAACTCAGTTTCTACAGGCAGGTTGCCACCTCATGTGTTGAAGGTAAAAAAAGGTGCACCTTTGATGTTATTGAGAAACATAGACCCTAAGGCCGGCTTATGCAATGGTACAAGGTTACTATGTCGTGGAACTTTTCAAAACATGTTGGACGTAGAAATTTTAACCAGCTATCACTGTGGAAGAAGAGCTTTCTTGCCTCGGATAAAACACAAAACAACAGAAAATTCAGGACTGCCTTTTATACTTATCCGGAAGTAATTTCCTGTGAGGTTGACTTTTGCAATAACAATAAACAAATCACAAGAACAAACCATTCCTAAAGTAGGGATCTATCTCCCTAAACATGTATTTAGCCATGGCCAATTATATGTTGTTCTGTCTCGAAGTATTTCTCAGTCAACTACAAAAGTTTTAGTCAAAGAAGGAAAAATAGATGGAACAAGTGGAGAATTTACCATAAATATAGTTTTCAACGAAATATTGTTACCTTCACCACAGGTAATTTATGTTCTTAGTAAATCTGTGTGTAGTTACTTCTTGATACAATTCAGTCTTCATATTATTTTAATCTTTAAATCTCTTTCAGTGATATAGATATTTTTGTTTACAAACTTCAATTTATTGACGACTAACGACTTATATTTTTTTAATAGACAATTTGATTTCAAAGGAGCTCATCAATATATGCCAGGAGATAAAGACAACAAACTTGAACATCTATTTTATGCAACAGGTACGTACTAATTATCATTAACTGAGACATACTAGATATACTAGAAATATATTAACAAATATCAATTACAAGAAGAAGGATTCCAAAGTCTCTGGAGTGCATGGAAAGATGATCAAGGAATTGCATTAATCGAACCAATAGACAATAAAGTAATTTTTTAAATTAATTACTATGAAAATTGCATTAAATATACATACTTCTATTTCTATGTTAGTAATCATAATCATATGTTATCTAATAGGTTCATTCCCTTCAAATTTATTCTATTGGTTGGGGAGGAACGGTTAAAACAGACAAGACCCAATTCTGGAAGATGATAAAAAAGGAAATACTGTTCCAACAACATACAAGGTAATGCAATCATCGTAATCAGAATGTTATTGATGTAACAGCCCAGACCACCCGCTAGCACGATATTGTCCACTTTGGCACACAAGGCCTCATGGTTTTGCCTATGACGATAGGGATGCTAGCCGAAGCCCCCCACACTCACTTGTCAAAACGCGTCATGCTAAGGAGAGGTATCCACACCCTTATAAGACATGCTTCGTTCCCCTCTCTAACCGATGTGGGCCTTACAATCCACCCCCTTAAGGGAGCTTAGCGCCCTCGCTGGCACATCGATCCGAGCTCCGGCTCTGATACCATCTGTAACAGCCCATACCACCCGCTAGCACGATATTGTCCGCTTTGGCACACAAGGCCTCACGGTTTTGCCTTTGACGATAGGGATGATAGCCGAAGCCCCCCACATTCACTCGTCAAAATGCGTCATGCTAGGGAGAGGTATCAACATCCTTATAAGGCATGCTTCGTTCCCCTCCCCAACCGATGTGGGACCTTACAATTGATATGCCTATTATCTATCTCCCTTCTATATTCTTCATTTTTTATAAAATAAAGGGAAAGAGTTTATGCCTAAAATATTAAAAAGTAACTCTGAAATTGCAACGGAGATTATGTTTCCCATGTTGAATAAAGTTGCAAAAAATAATTTTAAACCAGTGATAATAAATTAAACATTTTTCTTTTTCCAGCAACAAACTCACAGAAGCGGAACCAACTTATGTTAGATTAAAAAACCGCACAAAATAGAGGTAATATTGGATAATTATAGATTTGAATGCTCTACAGAGGGTTTAATGGCTTCTTTTGTTGTACATGTGTAGGAAATCCAATCTCAAACAAGAAATTTCAATTTTGTAGGTTTTATTTATTTTATTGTTAAATTGTTGTTCAAATATAATGAAATTTGTATTGGCATATGGTATATTTTATTGATTTCTAAATTTTGTAGTTCTTCAAGGCTCAAGAATTTATTGACAAGGAGATGTATGAGGAATTGCTAAAGATTTTTTTCGGTACAAATTCAGAAATTACTTCAGGTTTATCTTAATGTTTTTACTTATAGTTTGATCTATAATCACCAAAAAGACATAATTATTTTTCTTCTTTACACTTTTTGTAGGCACAAGAAAGATTATTCAAATACAAATCCGTACTTTGGCCTACCACTTAAAAAAGGTCCCTAAACAAAGAAAAAAAATATGACTTTTAAATATGGCTCATTTTTTGTAAACAATCGTATTTTTCTATTTATTTTTATGACTTTGAGTTAGATAGAAGAAGATAAAATATTATTGTAATAATTATTTTACGGATTATGTTATTTGTAGATTTGTAGATAGGTGATGTATATGTTCATTATAATTAAATCATTTTCATATTGTTATTGTTTATAGATAGGTAATATATGATTATTTTAATTTGAACATTTTATACTATCATTGATTATTTTATATTATTATTTTTATGTTATTCGAATTTAAAATTTTAAAATTTATCAAAATAATTAACTTTAAATCCCATAAAAAAAAACTACTGAAGTGCCTGTTAAGCCGCTAATAACAATAATAATAATTATCATTATTTGGTGTAATTAAAACCACATTAATAATTCCTATTACCTGTGATTTGTCTACACTTATAGGACTATTAAAACCACATAAAGGACTATTTTAATTCATGAAATTATTTTTAATTAAACAGAAAAATAAGTAAAAAAATTGGTTTCTTTCTTCATTTTTCCCCTTTTTTTCAGAAAAAAAGTAAAATATATTGATGGTTTATCAGTGGCTAAGAGAAGGGAGAGGTTGAATCTTTAGCCCTTTTTTTTGCTTAGTAACCTTTGCTGTCCTTCAGAACACTTGAGGAGATATTTCTTGTTTTTGTCTCGAGCCTAGCCACGAGATTTTTTCGTTTTTGTCTCGTGACCAGCCAGGAGATATTTTTTAGTTTTGTCTCCTGTGCAGCAGAATCAGAAATGGAGTAAAAGAGAGAGAAAATTGCACCAAGATATATCCTGGTTCAGCTGCAAAGTGCAATACAGTCTACATCCAGTCTCCATCACAACATTGATGGAATTTCACTATAATCATCCTTGATTACAAACACCAATTCTCCCTAGGAACTACCCTTCCTATCCGGGACAAGTCCAGAATCTAAACCCAAAGACTGAACTTGACTTGGTCACTGCCAAGCTTTCAACTGCTAAGTGATAACCCAACTTGCAAGGGGATTCCCACAGAATCATGAAACACAACACAGATGTACAAAGGACCTCTAAGGACATCTATGGCTTTTTCTTTTAATTTTGTGCACTCTGCCTTTTTCCGCTCTATGGCTTTTTCTTACAAACCTCGTTTGTCTTTTTCCATGAGACTCAAGACAGACAAAATTAAACAGAAAAATACAAAATAGAGAACATTGAAGGAGAAGAACTTCTGTTAGCTTAGGTAGCTATGTGAACACTGTGCCTTGCACTCTCACTCCTTGCATCAAGCCCTGGCTGTTCTCCCTTATTTATAAAAGGGGGAAGCCTCCACGGTTGAAACCATTTGAACCAAGCTAAACTTCTTCTTCAAGAAAACTGGTTCGGCCAGAGAGAGAGGAGAGATAACCGAATGCTATATCCAACATGCAATTACCTCTAAGTCTTCCCTTTACACCAAGCTTCACCAATCTGAGCCATCCCTCTTGACTTGCACTCCAAGAAGGACTCTGGTACACAAAATCGTGAGTTTACACTTTTCTCACAACTCTGCGCAGCTGACCAGCAAGTGCACTAGGTCGTCCAACTAATACCTTACGTGAATAAAGGTCGATCCCACGGAGATTTTTAGCTTGAAGCAAGCTATGGTTGTCTTGTAAATCTCAGTCAGGTGGGTTCAAATGGTTATTGAGGTTTTGATGATTAAACGACAAATAAAACATAAAATAGGATAGAGATACTTATGCAGTTCATTGGTGGGAATTTTAGATAAGCGTATGGAGATGCTTTGTTCCCTCTGAGCCTCTGCTTTCCTAATGTCCTCATCCAATCATGCGTACTCCCTTCCATGGCAAACTGTATATTGGTGGATCACCGTTGTCAATGGCTACCATCCGTCCTCTCAGTGAAAACATATCCGCTACAGTTTCCCGCATGGCTAATCAGCTGTTGGTTCTCGATCGTGTCGGAATAAGATCCATTGATCCTTTTGCACACTGTCACTGCGCCCAACAGTCACGAGCTTGAAGCTCGTCACAGTCATCCCATCCCAGATCCTACTCGGAATACCACAAACAAGGTTTAAACTTTTTAGATCTCAAGAATGCTGCCAATTGATTCTAGCTTATACTACGAAGACTAAGATCTCACGGAATGGAAGGCTCTATTGTCAGGAGAGGCAACCATGCGTCGTGAACCAGGAGGCCAAGAGATACACACTCAAGCTCTTGCAGATAGAATGGAGGTGGTTGTCAGGCACGCGTTCATAAGGGAGGATGATGATGAGTGTCACGGATCATCACATCCATCAGGTTGAAGTACGAGTGAATATCTTAGAACAAGAATAAGCGTGAATTGAATAGAAAAACAATAGTACTTTGCATTAATTCATGAGGAACAGCTGAGCTCCACACCTTAATCTATGAGGTGTAGAAACTCCACCGTTAAAAATACATAAGTGATGAAGGTCCAGGCATGGCCGAATGGCCAGCCCCCAAAATGTGATCAAGAGATCAAAAGTGATCCAAAGATAGTCTCAAAAATGATCTAAAGATATGAATAAAATAGTGAAAAGTGTTATTTATACTAAACTAGTAAACTAGGTTTACAGAAAATGAGTAACTAAGTGTAGATAGTGTAGAAATGCACTTCCGGGGCCCACTTGGTGTGTGTTTGGGCTGAGCATTGAAGCTTTCACGTGCATAGGCTCTTCTTGGAGTTTAAACGCCAGTTTTGGTGCCAGTTTGGACGTTTAACTCCAGCTTTGGTGCCAGTTCTGGCGTTTTACGCCAGAAAATGGTCTCTAGTGGGCGTTTGGACGCCAGTTTGGGCCATCAGATCTCGGGAAAAGTATGGACTATTATACATTGCTTGAAAGCCCAAGATGTCTACTTTTCAACGCAATTGAGATCATGCCAATTGGGCTTCTATAGCTCGAGAAAGTACACTTCAAGTGCAGGGAGGTCAGAATCCAACAGCATCTTTAGTCCTTTCTCAGCCTCTGAATCAGATTTTTGCTCAGGTCCCTCAATTTCAGCCAGAAAATACCTGAAATCACAAAAAAACACACAAACTCATAGTAAAGTCCAGAAATGTGATTTTTGCATAAAAACTAATAAAAATATACGAAAAAGTAACTAAAACATATTAAAAACTATGTAAAAATAATGGCAAAAAGCATATAAATTATCAACTCATCACAACACCAAACTTAAATTGTTGCTTGTCCCCAAACAAATGAAAATAAAATAGGATAAAAAGAAGAGAATATACAATAAATCTCACAATATCAATGAAATTTAGTCCCAATTAGATGAGCAGGGCTAGTAGCTTTTTGCTTCTGAACAGTTTTGGCATCTCACTTTATCTTTTGAAGTTTAGAATGATTGGCATCCATTAAGAACTCAGAATTTAGATAATGTTATTGATTCTCCTAGTTCAGTATGTTGATTCTTGAACACAGCTACTTTATGAGTCTTGGCCGTGACCCTAAGCATCTTGTTTTCCAGTATTACCACCGGATACATAAATGCCACAGACACATAACTGGATGAACCTTTTTAGATTGTGACTCAGCTTTGCTAGAGTCCCCAGTTAGAGGTGTCCAGAGTTCTTAAGCACACTCTTTTGCTTTGGATTACGACTTTAACCACTCAGTTTCAAGCTTTTCACTTGGACCTTCATGACACAAGCACATGGTTAGGGACAGCTTGATTTAGCTGCTTAGGCCAGGATTTTATTCCTTTGGGCCCTCTTATCCACTGCTACTCAAAGCCTTGAATCCTCTTTACCCTTGCCTTTTGGTTAAAGGGTTATTGGCTTTTTCTGCTTGCTTTTTCTTTTTCTTTATTTTTTTTGCCTATTTTTTTTCGCAAGCTTGTGTTTTTCACTGCTTTTTCTTGCTTCAAGAGTCAATTTTATGATTTTTCAGATTATCAATAACATTTCTCTTTGTTCATCATTCTTTCAAGAGACAACAATTTTAACATTCATAAACTTCACTATAAAAAACATGCACTGTTCAAGCATTCATTCAGAAAACAAAAAGTATTGCCACCACATCAAAATAATTAGACTAATTTCAAGATAAAAGTCGAAATCCATGTACTTCTTGTTCTTTTGTAATTAGGAACATTTTTCATTTAAGAAAGGTGAAGGATTTATGGGACATTCATAGCTTCAAGGCATAGACACTAGACACTAATGATCATGTAATAAAGACACAAACATAGACAAACATAAAGCATAAAAAATCGAAAAATAGAAAAATAAATAACAAGGAAATTAAAGAACAGGTCCACCTTAGTGATGGCGGCTAGTTCTCCTTCTTGAAGATCCCATAGAGTGCTTGAGCTCCTTAATGTCTCTTCCTTGCCTTTGTTGTTCTTCCCTCATGGCTCTTTGGTCTTCTCTAATTTCATGGAGGATGATGGAATGCTCTTGGTGCTCCATCCTTAGTTGCTCCATATTAGAACTCAAATCTCTTAGAGAAGTATTGAGTTGTTCCCAATAGTTGTGTGGAGAAAAATGCATCCCTTAAGGTATCTCAAGGATTTCTTGATAAGGGACTTCCTCATGCATTTATTGAGGTCCATGAGTGGGCTCTCTTGTTTGCTCCATCCTCTTTTTAGTGATGGGCTTGTCCTCTTCAATGAGGATGTCTTCCTCTATGACAATTCCAGCTAAACTGCATAGGTGACAAATGAGATGAGGAAATGCTAACCTTGCCAAAGTGGAGGGCTGTCAGCCACTTTGTACAGTTCTAGAGGTATGATCTCATGAACTTCCACTTCCTCTCCAATCATGATGCTATGGATCATGATAGCCCGATCCACAGTTACTTCGGATCGGTTGCTAGTAGGAATGATAGAGCGTTGGATGAACTCCAACCATCCTCTAGCCACAAGCTTAAGGTCAAGCCTTCTTAGTTGAACCGGCTTGCCTTTGGAGTCTCTCTTCCATTGGGCTCCTTCCATACAGATGTCCATGAAGACTTGGTCCAACCTTTGATCAAAGTTGACCCTTCTTGTGAAAGGATGAAGATCTCCTTGCATCATTGGCAAGTTGAATGCCAACCTCACATTTTTTGGACTGAAATCTAAGTATTTCTCCCGAACCATTGTGAGCCAATTCTTTGGGTTCGGGTTCATACTTTGATCATGGTTCTTGGTGATCCATGCATTAGCATAGAACTCTTGAACCATTAAGATTCTGACTTGTTGAATGGGATTGGTGAGAGCTTCCCATCCTCTTCTCCTAATCTCATGTCGGATCTCCGGATATTCACTCCTTTTGAGCTTGAAGGGGACCTCGGGGATCACCTTCTTCTTGGCCACAACTTCATAGAAGTGGTCTTGATGGACCTTTAAGATGAATCTTTCCATCTCCCATGACTCGGAGGTGGAGGCAATTTCCTTCCCTTTCCTCTTCCTTGAGGTTTCTCCGGCCTTAGGTGCCATTAATGGTTATGGAAAATTAAAAAGCAAGGCTTTTTCCACACCAAACTTAAGAGGTTTGCTCGTCCTCGAGCAAAAGAAGAAAGAAGAGAGTAGAAGAAGAAGAAAAGTGGGAGATGGAGGCTTGAGAGGGTTTGGCCAAGGGGGGTTTTGAGTGTATGTGATTTGTGAAAATGAAGGAGGAAGGAGGGGTATTTATAGTGTAAGAGAGGGAGTTGGTTCGTGTGAGAAGGGTTGGGTTTGGGAGGGAAAAGGTTTGAATTTGAGTGGGTGGGGGTAGGTGGTTTGTATGATGGGTTTATGGGAATTAGGGAATGGATGTGAGTGGTGAAGAGAATATGGGGAAGAGGGTAAGATTTGATACGAGAGTGGAGTTTTGGGTAGAGTGTTATGGAGAAGTGTGAAGAGGAGAGAGAGTGAGGTGGGGTAGGTGGGGATCCTGTGGGGTCCACAGATCTTGAGTTGTCAAGGATTTCTCATCCCTGCACCATTCTGGCGTGTAAACGCCCTCTATGTGCCATTCCTGGCATTTAAACGTCGGGCTGATGCCCTTTTCTGGCGTTTAAACGCCCAGAAAGGTGCCAGACTAGGCGTTTAAACGCCCATTTTTATACATTTACTGGCATTCAAACGCTAGTTTGCCTGCCAGTTCTGGCATTTAAATGCCAGACTGCTGCCCATTTCTGGCGTTTAAACGCCCAGAATGGTGCCAGGCTGGGCGTTAAACGCCCATTTTGGTATCCTTACTAGCGTTTAAACGCCAGTAAGCTCTTCCTCCAGGGTGTGCTATTTTTGATGTTGTTTTTTATTTTGCTTTAATTTTTGTAGTTATTTTTGTGACTCCACATGATCATCATCCTAAAGAAAACATAAAATAACAATGAAAAATAAAATAAAAGAGTAAATAATATAGATAAATAAAATTGTGTTGCCTCCCAATAAGCGTTTCTTTAATGTCAATAGCTTGACAGGAAGCTCATACAGAGCTTCACAGGTGCTCAGAGCATGATTGTGGCCTCCCAACACCAAACTTAGAGTTTGAATGTGGGGGCTTTGCTTGACTCTGCATGGAGAGAATTGAATGAAGCTTTTCATGCTTCTTCCCCATGTTTACAGAAGAAGATCTTTGTGCCTTAAACACAAGGTAGTCCTCATTCACCTGAAGGACTACCTCTCATCTGTCTACATCAATCACAGCCTTTGCTGTGGCTAGGAAGGGTCTTCCAAGGATGATGGATTCATCCTCATCCTTTCCAGTGTCTAGGATTATGAAATCAGCAGGGATGTAAAGGCCTTCAACCTTTACCAAGACATCATCTACAAGTCCATAAGCCTGTTTCTTTGATTTGTCTGCCATCTCTAGTGAGATTCTTGCAGCTTGTACCTCAAAGATCCCTAGTTTTTCCATTACATAGAGTGGCATGAGGTTGATACTTGATCCTAGGTTACACAGAGCCTTTTCAAAGGTCATGGTGCCTATGGTGCAAGGTATCAAGAACCTTCCGGGATCCTCTTTCTTTTGAGGCAACTTCAGTTGAACCAATGCACTTAGTTCATTGATGAGCAATGGAGGTTCATCCTCCCTAGTCTCATTACCAAATAATCTGGCATTCAGCTTCATGATTACTCCTAGATATTGAGCAACTTGCTCTTCAGTAACATTTTCGTCCTCTTCAGAGGAAGAATATTCGTCAAGCTCATGAATGGTAATAGTAGGTTCAGTGGAATCTCTATGGTCTCTAGATGAGCCTCAGATTCTTGTGGTTCCTCAATAGGGGACTCCTTGTAGTCCAGTGGACATCCTATGAGGTCTTCCTTACTGTGAATCACGTCCTCCTCCTCTTCTATAGGTTCGGCCATTTTGGTTGTATTAATGGCCTTGCACTCTCTTTTTGGATTCTCTTCTGTATTGCTTGGGAGAATACTAAGAGGAGTTTCAGTAATTCTTTTACTCAGATGACCCACTTGTGCCTCCAAATTTCTTATGGAGGACTATGCCTCAGTCATGAAACTGAGGGTGGTCTTAGATAGATCAGAGACTATGTTTGCTAAGCTAGAGAGGCTCTGCTCAGAATTCTCTGTCTGTTGCTGAGAAGATGATGGGAAAGGCTTGCTATTGCCAAACCTGTTTCTCCCACCATTATTGTTATTAAACCCTTGTTGAGGCTTCTGGTGATCCTTCCATGAGAAATTTGGATGATTCCTCCATGAAGGATTATAGGTGTTTCTATAGGATTCTCCCATGTAATTCACATCTTCCATTGCAGGATTCTCAAGGTCATAAGCTTCTCCTTCAGAGGAGGCGTCTTTAGCTTGCAATCCAGTCAGACTCTGAGAAATCATATTGACTTGCTGAGTCAATATTTTGTTCTGAGCCAATATGGCATTCAGAGTATCAATCTTAAGAACTCCTTTCTTCTGAGTCACCCCATTATTCATAGGATTTCTCTCAGAGGTCTACATGAACTGGTTATTTGCAACCATTTCAATGAGTTCCTGGGCTTCTGTAGGTGTTTTCAGATGAAGAGATCCACCAGCAGAGTGGTCCAATGACATCTTGGATAACTCAGACAGACCATCATAAAATATACATATGATGCTCCATTCTGGAAACATGTCAGAAGGACACCTTTTGGTTAATTGCTTGTATCTTTCCCAAGCTTCATAGAGGGATTCACCTTCCTTCTGTCTGAAGGTTTGGACATCCACTTTGAGCTTACTCATCTTTTGAGGTGGAAAGAATTTGGTTAAGAATGCATTGACCAGCTTGTCCCAAGAGTTCAGGCTTTCTCTAGGTTGTGAGTCCAACCATGTAGCTCTGTCTCTCACGACAAAGGGAAAAAGCATAAGTCTGTAGACCTCGGGATCAACCCCATTGGTCTTAACAGTATCACAGATCTGCAAGAATTCAGATAAGAACTGATGAGGATCTTCTGATGGAAGTCCATGAAACTTGCAGTTCTGCTGCATTAGAGAAACTAATTGAGGCTTAAGCTCAAAGTTGTTTACTCTAATGGCAGGAATTGAGATGCTTCTTCCATAGAAGTTGGAAGTTGGTGCAGCATAGTCACCAAGCATCTTCCTTGCATTGTTGTTATTATTTTCGGTTGCCATGTCTTCTTCTTTTTCGAAAATTTCTGTCAGGTCCTCTCCAGAGAGTTGTGCTTTAGCTTCTCTTAGCTTCCTCTTCAGAGTCCTTTCAGGTTCAGGATCGGCTTCAACAAGAATATCCTTATCCTTGTTCCTGCTCATGTGAAAAAGAAGAGAACAGAAAAGAAAATGAATCCTCTATGTCACAGTATAGAGATTCCTTTATGTTAGTAGAAGAAGAGAAGAAGAGAAGAATGAGGTAGAGGAAAAATGAGAAGAATTCGAACACAGAGGGAGAGAGAGGATTCGAATTATGAGTAGAAGAAAAGTGTTAGTAGATAAATAAAATAAATAGAAAGAGATGAGAGAGAGAGAGAGAGGGAATTCGAATATTAAATAAAATAAAAAAGAAAAATATTTTTGTTTTTATTTTAAAAATTAGTTAGTATTCGAAAATTAAGAAAAGGAATAAAATAAAATTAGAGTTTAAAACAATTAGTTAATTAAAAAGATTTTTGAAAAAGTTGTTAGTGGTTTTCGAAAATTAGAGAGAGAAAAGTAGTTAGGTGGTTCTGAAAAAGATAAGAATTAGTAAAATTTTTTTTAAATAAAAAAAAAAGTCAAGTAGTTAATTGAAAAAGATTTGAAAATAAATTTTGAAAAGATAAGAAGTTAGAAAAAGATTTTGAAATTAAGTTTTGAAAAAGATATGATTGAAATCTATTTTGAAAAAGATTTGAAAAAGAAATTTAAAAAGATTTGATTTTGAAAATTGAAGTTGATGACTTGACTAACAAGAAACTAAAAGATATGATTCTAGAATTTAAAGATTGAACCTTTCTTAACAAGAAAGCAACAAACTTGAAATTTTTGAATCAAAACATTAATTGTTGGTAAAGTAATCGAAAATATGAAATGAAAATAAGAAAAAAAGATTTTGAAAATCAATTTTAAAATTTTCAAAAATATTAAGAAGAAAAATGAAAAAGATTTGATTTTTGAAAAAGATTTGAAAAGATAGAATTTTTAAATTGAAATTTGACTTGACTAACAAGAAACAACTAAGTTTTTAAAAAATTTTTACTAAGTCAACCCAAAATTTCAAAATTTTATGAGTGAAATAAGAAAAAGATATTTTTTTTTGATTTTTTGAATTTTAATGAGAAAAGAGAAAAACAACAAATTGACTCAAGACATGAAAAATTAAGATCAACACAAAGAAAACATGCAAGAATACTTTGAATGTCAAGATGAACACCAAGAATACTTTGAAGATCATGATGAACATCAAAAACTTATTTTTGAAAAATTTTTAAGAAAGAAAACACATGCAAGACACCAAACTTAGAAAATTTTTTATGCTTAGACACTAACAAATTAAAAATGCATATGAAAAACAAGAAAGGACACAAAACAAGAAAATCACAAGATCAAACAAAGACAATCATCAAGAACAACTTGAAGATCATGAAGAACATAATGCATGAATTTTCAAAAAATGCTAGAAAAATAAAAACATGCAATTGACACCAAACTTAAAAATTGACACTAGACTCAAACAAGAAACAAGAATAAAAATTACCTAATCTAAGCAACAAGATAAACCGTCAGTTGTCCAAACTCGAACAATCCCCGGCAACGGCGCCAAAAACTTGGTACACGAAATCGTGAGTTCACACTTTTCTCACAACTCCGCGCAGCTGACCAGCAAGTGCACTGGATCGTCCAACTAATACCTTACGTGAGTAAGGGTCGATCCCACGGAGATTGTCGGCTTGAAGCAAGCTATGGTCATCTTGTAAATCTCAGTCAGGCGGGTTCAAATGGTTATTGAGGTTTTGATGATTAAACGAGAAATAAAACATAAAATAGGATAGAGATACTTATGCAGTTCATTGGTGGGAATTTCAGATAAGCGTATGGAGATGCTTTGTTCCCTCTGAGCCTCTGCTTTCCTATTGTCCTCATCCAATCATGCGTACTCCCTTCCATGGCAAGTTGTATGTTGGTGGATCACCGTTGTCAATGGCTACCATCCGTCCTCTCAGTGAAAACATATCCGCTACGGTTTCTCGCATGGCTAATCAGTTGTCGGTTCTCGATCGTGTCAGAATAAGATCCATTGATCCTTTTGCACACTGTCACTGCGCCCAACAGTCACGAGTTTTGAAGCTCGTCACAGTCATCCCATCCCAGATCCTATTCGGAATACCACAGACAAGGTTTAGACTTTTCAGATCTCAAGAATACTGCCAATTGATTCTAGCTTATACCACGAAGACTCTGATCTCACGGAATGGAAGGCTCTGTTGTCAGGAGAGGCAACCATGCGTCGTGAACCAGGAGGCCAAGAGATACACACTCAAGCTCTTGCAGATAGAACGGAGGTGGTTGTCAGGCACACGTTCATAAGGGAGGATGATGATGAGTGTCACGGATCATCACATCCATCAGGTTGAAGTACGAGTGAATATCTTAGAACAAGAATAAGCGTGAATTGAATAGAAAAACAATAGTACTTTGCATTAATTCATGAGGAATAGCTGAGCTCCACATCTTAATCTATGAGGTGTAGAAACTCCACCGTTGAAAATACATAAGTGATGAAGGTCCAGGCATGGCCGAATGGCCAGCCCCCAAAACGTGATCAAGAGATCAAAAGTGATCCAAAGATAGTCTCAAAAATGATCTAAAGATATGAATACAATAGTGAAAAGTGTTATTTATACTAAACTAGTAAACTAGGTTTACAGAAAATGAGTAACTAAGTGTAGATAGTATAAATGCACTTTCGGGGCCCACTTGGTGTGTGTTTGGGCTGAGCATTGAAGCTTTCACGTGCATAGGCTCTTCTTGGAGTTTAAACGCGAGTTTTGGTGCCAATTTGGGCATTTAACTCCAGCTTTGGTGCCAGTTATGGCGTTTTACGCCAGAAAAGGGTCTCTGGTGGGCGTTTGGACGCCAGTTTGGGCCATCAGATCGGGTAAAGTATGAACTATTATACATGCTGGAAAGCCCAAGATGTCTACTTTCCAACACAATTAAGAGCGTGCCAATTGGGCTTTTGTAGCTCGAGAAAATCCACTTCGAGTGCAGGGAGGTCAGAATCCAACGGCATCTTCAGTCCTTTCTCAGCCTCTGAATCAGATTTTTGCTCAGGTCCCTCAATTTCAGCTAGAAAATACCTGAAATCATAGAAAAACACACAAACTCATAGTAAAGTTCAGAAATGTGATTTTTGCATAAAAACTAATAAAAATATACGAAAAAGTAACTAAAACATATTAAAAACTATGTAAAAACAATGTCAAAAAGCGTATAAATTATCCGCTCATCAGACTCCTACCATTGATGCTTCTTGATGCATGATAGCTTCTTCTGCTCAAACTTCTGCATCTTCTCCACGTAGCTACAGTGGCTACCTCCTGTGACAATTGATCAAAAGCTGAGACAAATCATCCCTTAAGGATCTTCTTTCTTTGACCGAGATCTCCTCTTCCATTTTTGGTATGGAGAGCTTGAGCTTACTTCACCAAATCTTACCTTATTTTGGTGAAGATCTCAGCCACAACATACTTTTTGTTTTCTTTTTCTTTCCATCATTGCGATGGTCTTATTGCTTGCTTCTTCTTCTTTTCGGTAGCTAGCTTTAGCTTCTATGCTTTCTCTGTTGAAATGACCAAAAGAGAAGAAAGAGTAGAGAGAAAAGAAAGAAAAAGCAAAGCATGAGAGTAATGAATGTTTTAAGTTAATTAAGATCAACTCCCCATGCTTCTTGTGTAGTAGCGTGTAAGCTACTCTAAATGCCATCAAATCACTTTGACATTTTCTCTCTCATGTTTCCAAGACAATTAATTCAAGCAAAGAGGATTTTGAAATCCACCACATTTTTTGGTCGGTGGATTGGACAACCCCCAATCCTAAGTACACAACACACCCACACACTCCTCACACATTTTTATCACATTTTTCCTCAATTGCATTCTCTAGGGTTTGAACCCTAGACCTTTGAAGTGGGGAGGGGGAGAAATGTCATTAGAACCAAGGCTCATTGGCATTTGCTTTCTCTCAAAATTGGTTTCGGACCAAGCCTTGGGTTTCCAACTAAAATTTGAATTGGGCTAATAATAATGTTAATAGAATCTGGCCCATTAACAAAATATTGATTCAGCCAAACAATTTAACCAAGGTTGAAAGTAAAATTCATTTTTTGGCTTGCAACAATTTTTCTTTTCTTTTCGCCCCAATCAAAACCTGCAGAACAAAATTATTTTAATTAACACATATGAATTAAAATCAAATTAATAATTTTACAATTAATCATATTAATAATATTTAATCATCACTAATATTAATTTAGAGTTTTCCAAACTCATCATATATTTTCACGTAAGATTTCCATTTCCTCTTGAATATTTCCAGAATCTGAGAAAGGAACAAATAAAAGTTTACTTTTCTCAGCTTAGATTTCTTCATAAACAAACAAACAAGCACAATAACAGAAAACGAACCACCCCGTCTTCTCTCTGTCTCCAGATTCATTCATTCAATCATCAAACCAAAAACCACATCACGGAGAGAAAGAGAGAGAGAAGTGGGTGTGTTTGTTATATAATCATAGAATGGAGAAGACTTCAGAGGTGGAAGGTACGGTGAGGAACATTCTAGAAGAAGAGACACTGAAGTGGGTGTTCGTGGGAGGAAAAGGGGGAGTTGGAAAAACAACATGCAGCTCCATCATCTCCGTCCTCCTCTCCCAAGTCAGATCCTCCGTTCTCATCATCTCAATCGACTCTGCTCACATTCTAAGATGATTATAAATTTATAATTATATAGAGTGTGCACATTTAATTTGAGATGTTATTGAAATGCACTTATTTTATTCATTTGTAGAGTAATCTGGGGAGTACTACCACTGCATTTGATTTTCAATGTCAGCAAAAGATTCATGCCTCTAATTCCCACCTTGTACAACTATTTGAAAGTTTGTACAAACAGAAGCACCCGCATTCACTTTTGTGATCTTGTAAAACTCTTATTTGATTTGTGTATCCTAATGTAATTGAACCACTTTTTGTTATGATTCTTTTGTTGCCACACTTTTTTTTTACATAAGTGGGGAGTTTTTATTCTTTAAGTTTTAATTTATGTATTACTGCATGTAAAGCCTTCTCAAATTCACGCGATTTTAATTTATTATGGTTTGAGTATTCATTTAAGCCCCGAAACCAATATAATACGACCAATAATCCAAGCTTGCCTCCATTGAATTTTCAAGAAATGCATCATTACTAAGTTTTATTTCTCTGTCTCTCTACCTACATATACACACTCTCATTATTGTTGCTCAACAGCAGTGTAAATAGAATCAACTTCATTTGTCTCTCATCATTTCAAAATTAGGCCTAATTTATTCAATACTTAGCTATATCATCGCACGAGTCATCATAAAACCAATTTATACTTTGTGAGTTATGATTTATGCATTTAAAAATAAAACATTTATTGAAACATTATAGTCTAATCTGAAGATAAAATAAGAAAATCAAAAAATTGGATATTAAGATGTGTAGAGTCACACTAAAATTTAGAGTTAATACAGTGAATCTAAACAAAATATGAGTTTATAATTTTTTAATTGACAAGTTAGAACGGTGGACTAGTAACTCTCTGGTCAAGTAGTAAAGCTAAATAAAAAAATGAATTTGACAACATCAAACATTCTAAATTTAAGCATATATCGAATCTTAACACCTTTAAGTCATGTCAAATAATTAGAAGAAGAACTCAAGATACACACCAAAAATTATATTTAAACAAAATTACTCATATGTTATTCATGTAGCCAACATATGATTTTTTGTGTTATGTATAAATAAATTGTAATGAATCAAGCTGGTTATTATTTCATTTATATAGTCGTCTTGCATACAAGTTATGAATAATTTGTGGAAGAAGAAGCCAGAACATACATATGGTTATAGCTAAAGAAAGTTTAATCTATGTAGTAGTTTCATCAAATAATATAGGAAAATTATCAGGTGTACCGAGGAATATCGGTGTTCCAGTTGTTTTAACCGTTGATTTTAATTAATATATATTATATATATTTTTTATAATTAAGATCAACGGTTAAAACAACTGGAACACCGGTGTTCTCGGTACACCTGATAACCTTCCAATAATATAAGAATGTATAAAAGATAAAGATTTGATTGTGGAACACTAGAACTTGTCGGTTAGAGTAAGGTAGAAGATGTTTTGTTTCATAGCTAGAATTATAAGATGGGTAACCTAATGTTATAACAAGAGTGCTATTTATATATTAAAATTAGTTACTAAAATTAATTATATACTATTTTTTTATATCAATACATGTGTAGTTTAATTTATTTTAAATATATATTTTATATTTTAATATGTATTTTATATTAGTTACTAATTTTGATGACGATTTTAATGTATATCTAATATGGTTGAATATACAATGGTCGATAAACATTGTAGTAAATAGTATGTGTAGTTGATGATTCAAAGATTTTATGACAAACTTCCAAAGCTTTGATTGTCAAGGAAGCTTTGAATTGGATCTGAAGTTGAACTCTCATCACAAGGCTGATGAATCTACAGGCACTGAAAAGTGAGATGATCTGGAAGATTAGAGGAAAATCAAAACTCCAACTCAGATAATTGGAAGTCATGGAAGAACCTGGATGGCCATGGGAAGAAGATAAAATGATGGAATTAATGCCTCCTTACTTCCATCATTAGGTAAGCTTCTTTGGGGTGAAAAAATACTTATCAATCTTTCGCAGATATTTTTAATTATTGTAGGGCCTTCTTGCTTAAACCGATCTTTCTGTTGCAGAGACAGTTCAGTTTGCTTCAATTAATTGCCCCTTACTTCCCCTGCTTTTGCAACTGCTTACCTTTATATTTTTATATATTAAGAAATTATTTTGCATGAGCAATGATTCAACAACTCAAGTCTCATAGACAGAAACATTTGATTGATCAGACAACAGGCTCTAAATAAAAGTCTATTGTATGCTATCTAAATCTTTAAGAGCATTACAATCTAGATTTTTTTTTTTTCTTTTTCAATAAGAGATCCCTATTTCACTTTTTACATTTAAGCTATGCATATAGCAATATTTCTTACATTCCAAATAGAATATAGGCAGTATGAAATTATTTATGCTAATAATAAGAAAATTCAATTTTATCAATTATGTGAATTCATTCTAATCATTGCCAACTATAAAAAGTTTAAGCAGACTTATATTATTTGCTAACTATTGTATTCTGCAGAAATTTAACCAAAGAATTTCAGATACTTCTAATATAAATATTGGAAAAGCTTGATCTGTTTAATTTGTGGTTGGTTAATCACTAACCATAGCTTTATAAAACTTCATGCCTCTAATTCCCACCTTGTACTACTCTTTGAAAGTTTGCATACAAACAGATGCAGTTCATTCACTTTTGTGTTCTTCAAAATTCTGCTTTAGTTTGTGTATCTCAATGGCTGTCTGAATACTGTACTTGTAATTGAACCACTTTTTGTTATGATTCTTGGTACTGCGACACCTTTTTTCTAAAGCTATGGTAAACAAACTATATATATGCTCTTTTTTCTTTATTTTGATGATTCAAATTAAGATACATCAATAATTTTACATAAATGAGGAGTTTCTGTTCTGAATTTTCAATTTATGTATTATTCCATTTAAACCCTACTCAATTTCAATCCACATAATTTTATTGAAGAGATTGGATAACCTTAAAAATTAAAACAAAATTGTCAGATAATTTTTGGTAAATGATTTAATTTATTTAAGTGCTTATAGCATTTAATGTAAAGGGAAGTGAATATTCAATTAAACATTCCTATTACAATTTCATCATTTTCAGTTGTGTATGGTAATCTTTGATACATCCTCATATCAAATCATTGAAATCAGAAACAGTTTAAAATTATTTGTTTTCAAGAACTCTGACCAAAACAACAATTTTGGCAGTTAGTTTAGGATGCAATTCATCATGACTAGCAATTCATCTTTGATTTGTGATTTCTACTTGTTGGGTTGAGATTCTGTTGTTTGTTTCATTTACTGGCTTTGCTAACTGATTAGACCGCAATTAAAATAACTAACATTCATGTCATGCATTTTGGTTGCTTTCTAAGGTATATGTTCCCCTTTCACCTCAGCTACCGGTGACTATATTTCAAAGAATTTTGTGCTCCTTAATTATTGAAATAAAAGCATGTTGTGGTTGGAGTTCATTCAATTGTAGTAGGCAAACTTATTTTAATAGACAAGCATGTTTATTAGAGAAAAAGAAGCACACGCTATATATGCTAACTTAATTAAAAAAAAAAAAAAATCAACCAACCACACTGTATGGTGACTTAAAACTTTTGAACTGGAATATAAAGAGGGAAAGAACATAGAAATTGTAATACACAAAGGGATATAGAGACACGGCGTGTATTAATTGAATGAGTGAAGCCCATATAAGCTACTCACATGATCTTCTTTGAGAGATTGCCATGTAAATGATTGACAATTTAGTTATTTATTAATTTTACAAAAAAAATAATTATATACGAATTTTTACCTAATAACATACCTAACCATTTTTTGGTAATAACTACTAATAAAATTATTTAAAGGACTTTATTATAAATTTGAATTCAAAATATGAACTCAATTCTAATCTTTAAGGTTATAGTGATATAATATAAAATTGAGTAAATAATATAGAGACAATAGGTAATAAACCTGAAATTTATAACAAATGACAAAAGCTTCTTGGTGGTAACCACTTGGTAATTGCCATAAGACCAAAAGCGTGTTATTTTTATATTTTGTTTCTACTTTCTCACATTCTTGAACCATTTGCGAAAGATACAATAACCGAAAGCAACGAAGAATAAAATAATATTGGGAAAGTATGAGGAGCCAATGAAATATTTGTACAATAGAAGTTTATGGAGAACCATTAATGTTACATTTTCTCATCAACTGAAGTTTTTGGAATAAGTGGTATCATGACATGATATTAGAGCTTTAAATCCGAAAGGTCAAGAGTTTGATTCTTAGTGAACTTGAAAATCAATTTAATCTTTTGAAAAAATGTTTATTATTCCTAGTACTCATGAAGGATGTTCATTTCAAATAAGCCATTGTCTCCCTAACAGAACTCAATAATAATAGAACCGATAGATATGAAAGAGGAAGCAAGTTGTGGAAGAAGCTAACATGATTTATTAGTTTGGAGTTGACTTATTAATTTATATATTTTTTTAATAAAATATATTTATAATAATATAAAAATAATTAAAATAATAAATACATATTTTTATATATTAATTAATTGATTAGTGATTGATTTTTATTATACAGATAGAATGATTGGTATATTTTGATCATGTTGCATCACGGCAATGAAGAAAAGTTGAGAACAGCATCATTAAGCAAAATGAAATACAAAAGATCACCACTAAACACGTAAAAACATCATACAGACTCTGTGCTTTCACACCATATATTTTACGTAAATGAACCCCACATACATATTTTGGGGGATTATTCTATTCACTTACAATGCAAGTTGGTTCTCCATTAATAATGCTTATGTAATTATGTAATTATTATTTGCTTTTAAAATATTTTGATAAATTAGTGTTAGTTTGGATTGATTTTTTTGAGTAAAAAAATATATTTTTTTAATAAAATACTTTTATTTATTAAAACTTATTTAAATACGTTTTTTAAAAAAATATTTTTATTAAAAAAAAGTAAATTATTTAATTTTTTTTAAATTAACAATACCTTATTTGTAAAAAGTAGAAACAAAATATATTTTTAATATTTAAAAATTATTTTTAAAAACTTATTTAAATATAAAATAATATTTGTATGTAAAAGTTTTCTTTTCAAAAGATAAAAAAAATAAATAATTTTTTTAAAAGCTAATTCAAACTCACCTTTAATCTCTTAAAAAATTTTTTGTTTTTAGTTTATAATGACTTGCGAGTCACTCTCTACGGACACTAATACATAACTGTCCGTGTGGATTCAACCTTAGAGGACCAACTATCCAACTTTTTATTTTTTTTATTGTTTGTACAATTGAAAAATTTTTAAAACCAAAAATAAAAATATTTTATGTTTGGATTTACTTATAAAAGTACATTTTATTAGAATAAGAAGTAATTTAATTATTTTAATAAGAAATATGTAAGCACCTTTTATCAAAATTATAATTATGGTCATCATACGGAATAAAAAACTATTTGACATTATATGCTATGTTTGAAAAGTATTGTTCTGTATTATTTATATAGAATAGAATAATTACATAAGTTATTAATAAAAAAACATGTTATATTATTAACACTTTAATTTAAAATAAATTCTTTTAATAATAATATGAAATATATATAACAAAATTTTGTATACACATATTACTGCGTGCACACACCAAAGTAATTTAAAAAAAAAATTAATGTTTTAGTTTTAACAAGCAATAACCAATTTTTTTTTTTTAATTTTAAAGATGAGTGTGATAGAAAAATCTCACATTAAAAGTATTAATATTTGTATAGTATTACATTTAAAAGGTATGATGGTTACGGTGGCTAAGAGAAGGGGGTTGAATCTTAGCCTTCTTTTTTTGCTTGATAACCCTTGTTGACTTGTGAAACCAATTCAGGAAACTTTTTGTTTTTTTATCTCATCATTTCACACGAGACTTTTTCTTTTGTCTCGTCCCTAGCCACGAGACTTTTCTTTTTGTCTCGTCACTTGGCACGAGATATTTTTTGTTTTTGCTCCTGTACAGTAGAAACAGAAATGTAGTAGAGAAGAGTAGAAGATTACACCCAGATATATCCTGGTTCAGCTGCTAAGTGCAGTGCAGTCTACATCCAGTCTCTATCACAACAATGATGGAATTTCACTATAATCAACCTGATTACAAACTGTAAAGTGCTAACCCAACTTACAAGGGGATTCCCACAGAATCATGAAACACAACATAGATGAACAAAGGAACTCTAAGACATCTATGGCTTTTTCTTTTAATTTTGCACTCTCTGCCTTTTTTCGCTCTATGGCTTTTACATACAAACCTCACTGTTTGCCTTTTTCCATGAGACTCAAGACATGACAAAATTAAACAGAAAAATACAAAACAGAATACATTGAAGGAGAAGAAAAACTGCTAGCTTAGGTAGCTCTGAGACTTCTGTGCCTTGCACTCTCAAATCTTACTCCTTGCTCCAAACAGTGGTTGTTCTCTCTTTTTAAAGAAGAGGGAAGCCTCCACTATTGAAGCCAAAAGCCAAGCTTAACTTCTAACTCCTTCAAGAAACAGAACCGGTTCGGCCACATAGAGAGAGAAGAGATAACCATGCAAAACCCAACATGCAATTACCTCTAGTCCTTTCTTGATCATCACTCTTCATCAATACGAGCTCTCCATCCTTGGCTTGCTCTCCAAGATGGATTTCTGGCCCTTGATGCTTCATGATGATGATGACTTCATCTGCTTCAATCTCTGCCTCAACCATCACTTCGCCACTCTAGCTACTTCCTGTGGTGGTTGAGCAGAATCAAAGACAAGCCATGCTTCAAGAATCTCCTCCTTGCTGGCCGAATCTTCATCCTCCATTTTTGGTATGGAGAGGCTAAGATATCATCACCATATCTTACCATATGTGATAAGAATCTCAGCCACTATATTTTTTGTGTTTTCTTGCCATCTTCATGATGGTCTTGAAGCATGCAACTTCTTCTTTTTCTTGGTAGATGAACATAGCATCCATAATTTCCTGGACAAGGACCGAAGAAGAAGAGAGAAAGAGATGAGAGAGAAGAAATTGTGAAAGAAAAAACAATCTAGTGTTTGAATAAATTAATTCAAACGAGTTGCTTTTACTTCCCTAGCTAGAGTGGCGTGTAGCACTATGGCCATCAATCAATTCAGCTGCAACTTTCTCTCTCATAGTTCCCATGCAATAAATGACAATGTAATGAATTTTGGAATCCATCACATGGTGAAGTGCTTGGATCCGTTGGAAGCATTTTTGCTTTCTTTTTCATTTGTTTCGGATCATGCATGAGGAACTCTCATCAAATGTGAAGTTGGGCTTAGTTGCAACAACATTTAATTTCTGGCCCAATAATAACATTTGTTTTCCTGATGAAATTTGGATCAAGCCATGAGCAAATGGGAAAGCATTCTTTGGACTTTGAAGTAATAAGATTTATTCCTGCCCAACATCTATTATAACCATTCAGCCAAAATGTAAGAAACATTAAGCAAGGTTGATTGCAAGTTTTAATTTTGGGCTTGCTGTCTTTTCATTTATTCTCGGCCCAATAAAAAACTGCACAGCAAAATTAATTTAATTAATATATCAATCAAAATTAGATTAATAATTTTGCTGTTAATAATGTTTGATCATCATCAATTTAGTTTAGAGTTTTCCAAACTCATCAATCTCCCCCTTGATGACAAACATTATTAAAATTGAAATGGAAAGAATTTTTTTTTTTGAAAATAAAATTGAGTAGGAGAGCTCCCTTTGAAGATTGAATTTCTCCCATTTCAAAATATCACATGGCTCTCCCTTGATATATGCTATTCTTACCAAGGGAAGCACTAACTTGTAACAATTTAATCAAGCTTCAAGAAACAATGTTATTCAACATATTAATTTTGAAATGTTGAATGCTTGATTTATGAGCAGATTTGAATGATATACAAAACTTATTTGCTATCACAAGTTTGATTTTCTGCTCAAACAACATTGGAAAATGATTTTGCTGTTCAAATATTTTTCACTAAATCAGAGCAATCATGGTTATGGTGGAAAAAATATTTTTCATCAACATGATATATTCTTTCCAAACACAGCAACTTTCATTATTTCAAACTAAAGGAACTGCCAAAAATAAGTTCAATCATCAATCATTCTATCAAGGTAATTCACATATTTCACCAAGATAATCATCAAGTAATGGCAGTAAAAAAATGTAGAACCGAATGCTAAATTATCAAGACATCATCAAATCAAAACATCATCAACCATAATCCTAATTCATTTTCACAATGCATTATCCATTATCAACAAGGGTGATCATGAGTTCTCAAAGAGAATTTCATCCCCTGTTTTTTCAGTTTCAATTTTGGATCATTTCCTCCCCCTTTTGGCATCAAGGGGCATTATGTACCTGCAGCAAGAAAGCAGTGACAATATAACAAAATATTCATAAGATGTCAAATATGTCAAAGTGTCAAGAAGCAGTGAGTATCAAGTCATGCTACTACAAAAAAAAGATTAAGCCTAATCATGCCAATATCAAATAACATAAAACAACAGTCATCAATCATCTGATAGATGAAAAGCAGAGTCCTCAGCGCCTTCTTCACTATTATCGCCCAGATCCTCCTTAAGAGTTGCTAACATCAGGCCGACCCTTTCTTTGCAATTTTTCCAAGCTTTCTCGCTCTCAGAGGCTTGCTTGCGAGCCTCTTTGTGAGATTGAATCATCATGTCTGCCATGTTTGAGAATTCACCCAAAATTTCTTTGATGGATTTGACTGTTTTGGAAGACTCTGGCCGGGTCTCATTGTCACTATCCGATGCAACAGATTTGCCCCCTTTGGTTCCCTTAGTCGCTCCTCCTCCTCTGATTGAGGATACTTTGTTCTCTACTGCCTCATTCAACAGATCAACTTTAAAGTATTCAAAAATTCTAGTTAAAAATATACCATAAGGCAGGTTAGTCTTTTTGGTGCTTCTAACAGAATCCCACATATGCCTAATCATAATATAGCCAAAGGATATCGGAGTAGAGGTAACCAAAGCAAATAATATGAGACAGTCAGAAAATGTTACTCGGTTGTGTGAGCCACTTTGGGGGGTCAGAATATGGGTGATGATTCGGTGAAGCAGAGAGTTGACTGGTCCTAGAGCTTTGTGGGTTGGAATTGTTCCATGCAAGCCAGAAAGATTCTCGCAGATGTGCTGAAGAACCGTTTTGTATGAAACGCCGACTTGTGTATCCCATTTGTCTACCATGTACGCTCGCGGTCCTTCATCCTTGAAGCCCAGGGCCGCTCCAATGGTCTCAGAATCAAGGGCTATTTGAACCCTTTTGACATAGGAATGAAGAGTGCCGTCAATGAGTCGCATATTGGCGTAGAACTCTCGGACTAGGCCAGGATAGACTGGTTTCTGAATGAGAAGAAGTGGCTTCCAGTTGAGGAGTTCAAACAGAGAGGAGATGTTGATGCCTTTGTTAGTGAGAGTGTCGAGACTAACAAGGTAGGTTGCACACAAGTGACGTTTTTCCATAACCTCATTGTGAAACTCAAAAGAGGTACAAGAGTTGAATCTGCTCGGATCAAAGTGGGAGTGAGTCTTGCCATACTTGTTTCTGAATTCCAAGGATTCCAAATTTGGAGGTTCAGTGGTGTCGTGAAGAGCAAAACCATTAGTCTTTTGAGCACTCTTCCCGGATGCATGGGGAGTTGATCTCTTTGGTGGTGATTGTGGAGGGGAAGGAATGGGAGAAGTATGAGACTCTTCTTCTTCTTCCACAGGAACACGGTCTTTCTTCTTCCTTGAGGAAGTTTTTGTGGCAATGACCTTTCTTCTCATTGTGTCTGTGTGTTTTGAAGGGGGTGAGGGTGATGAAGATGATGTAGAATGAATGTGAATGTGAGTGTGTGATTGTGGAGTAGGATGTTTTTGAGAGAATAAGAGCCTTTCACTTTTTCTGGGAGCAGTTTTCTTTTACATGGTTAGGAGAGAATAGAAATCGAATATGAAAGGGTGAAGAAACCGAATTGAGTGGGGGAGAAGGAAGGTGAGAGACACATTAAATGAGGACTGGAGAGAGAATTTAGTGGAAGTAATGACCATTAGTGGACGGTTAATGACCATTATGGTGTAGTTATTACCCAAAAATGATTTCCCTTTTTATTTTTGAAATCAAAAATCTAAAAAGTTGTTGCCTTAAATCAAGGGATTAGATGGAGAGAGGGATTTGATTTGACAATAACCACTTCCAAAGATATGATGACACAGGAAGAAGATTCTTATTTGCATAGAGAAATAACTACCATAACGGTAAAGTGGGGTCAGGAATTATTAGGTGGGACCCAAAAATTTAAATCTGCGTTGCCTCCCCCTTGATCATAGCTCCTCCATCGAGCCCGCATTTTTATCTCGTCCAAACCTACGAGACAAAACTGAACAGAGTTAAAAAATTCACAAATTTTTAATGAAACTTAAATCAAACTTTTTCTCAAGGTACAGAATCTGTCTTCACAGAGGGGTTTTGTAAAAATATCAGCAATTTGGTCTTCAGATTTTACAAATTGAATATCAATAGTTCCCTTTTGCACATGTTCTCTAATGAAATGATATTTTATCTCAATGTGCTTGGTTCTTGAGTGCAGAACAGGATTTTTTGAAATGTTTATAGCACTCATATTATCACAAAATAAGGGTATACTATTGATTTTTAATTTGTAATCTTTTAATTGTGTTTTTAGCCAAATTAATTGTGAGCAACATGCAGATGCGAAAATGTATTCTGCTTCAGCTGTGGATAAAGCCACTGTGGCTTGCTTTTTGCTTGACCACATATTGAGTGAGCTTCCAAGGAAGCAACACATGCCGGATGTGCTTCGTCTATCCACTCTATCTCCCGCAAAATCTGCATCACAAAACCCTACTGCACAAAAGTCATTAGATTTAGGATACCATAGCCCATAATCACAAGTTCCCTTAATGTATCTAATGATGCGCTTAACGGCCGTAAGGTGGGATTCTTTTGGATGAGATTGAAACCTTGAATATACACCCACACTTTGGACTATATCCGGTCTAGAGGATGTAAGATACATAAGCGATCCTATCATTCCTCTATACCTTGTTTCATCCACATCTTGGCCATCATCATCTCTTTCAAGTTTTGTATTAGGATGCATAGGAGTACCCATTGATTTGGAATTTTCTAGGCCAAATTTTTTGATAAGTTCTTTTGCATACTTTCCTTGGTAAATAAAGGTACCACTAGGAGTTTGTTTAATTTGGAGGCCAAGAAAGAAAGTAAGCTCTCCCATTAAACTCATCTCAAACTCACTAGTCATGAGTTTTCCAAACTCTTCACATAAGAAAATGTTGGCCGATCCAAATACAATGTCATCAACATAAACTTGAACAAGGAGTATATCATCATTAGATGCTTTAATAAATAAAGTAGTGTCGGTGGTACCCCTTTGAAATTGATTTTCCAACAAGAAGGCACTAAGCCTTTCATACCAAGCTCTTGGAGCTTGTCTAAGACCATAAAGAGCCTTAGTTAATTTGAAAACATGATTAGGAAACTCTTTATGTTCAAAACCGGGGGGTTGTGCCACATACACTTCTCTATCAATAAAGCCATTAAGGAAAGCACACTTAACATCCATTTGAAATATTTTGAAACCTTTATGGGCGGCATAGGCAAGAAGCAATCTAATTGCTTCTATTCTAGCTACCGGAGCAAAAGACTCATCAAAATCTATACCCTCTTCTTGATCATAACCTTGGGCCACTAATCTAGCCTTGTTACGAACAACTTGTCCATCCTCACCAAGTTTGTTTTTAAATACCCACTTAGTACCCGTTACCTTCTTACCATCCAGATAAGGTACTAGTGTCCAAATCTCATTCTTGTCAAATTGAGCTAGCTCCTCTTGCATGGCCTTGACCCATGATGGATCTTCAAGAGCTTGTTTGACATTGTTGGGCTCCATTTGTGACAAGAAGGTAAAGTTGCTAGGTTCGGTTTGCCTTTTGGTGGAGGATCTTGTTATTACACCATGAGAGGGATCACCAATGATGAAGTCATGAGGATAACCCCTCATAGACTTCCATTCTCTAGGCTTTCAGACAGGTGTAGAGCTTTGATGAACTTCTGGTGGTCTCACTGTTTCAGTTGCTCGTGCCTGCTCAGGAGACAAAATGGAAATGTCTCCTCCAATCTGACGAGACAAAACTGGGCTGACAGATTCTTCATTTTGCACAGATTTGGGATTTTCTTTATTTGTTCCAACCTCTTCACAATCTGAATCAATATCCTTCATAATACTGGGAATTAAGTTAGAATCACAAAAAGTAACATGTATGGATTCCTCTATGGTTCTATGCTCTTTGAGATAAACTCTATAGGCCTTGCTTGTGGTGGAATATCCAACAAACATTCCTTCATAGGATTTTGGATCAAATTTTCCAAGGTTTTCCTTATTGTTGAACACAAAGCATTTGCATCCAAAAACATGAAAATACTTAAGATTTGGAGGGGTTCCTTTCCATAACTCATAAGGTGTTTTCTTTAACCCTTTTCTAATGATTGTTCTATTCAAAATATAACATGCTGTGTTCACAGCTTCGGCCCATAATAATTTAGGAATTTCACTCTCACATAACATAGCCCTAATCATTTCTTGAAGGCTTCTATTCCTTCTTTCAACCACCCCATTTTGTTGGGGGGTTCTAGGACATGAAAAATTATGAGAAATTCCTAAGTCATCTCAGAATTTTTCAAAATCTTGATTTTCAAATTCTCTTTCTTATGGGCAAGGAAAATTACCCAACCAAATCTAGAGTAATCATCTACCACCACAAGACCATAGTGTTTACCTCCTAAACTTCGAGTTCTAGTAGGACCAAAGAGATCAATATGTAACATCTCCAATAGCCTTTTGGTTGAGATTCTATCTTTTGATTTAAAAGAGGATTTTACTTGTTTGCCCAATTGACAAGCATCACAAGTAAGATCCTTATCAAACTTGATGTTTGGAATTCCTCTAACCAAATTTCTTTTGACTAGCTTAGAAATTTGATACATGCTAGCATGTCCCAACTTTCTATGCCAAAGCCATTTCTCAGATTCAAAAGATGTAAAGCATGTTACATTTTTTTCCTTTAAATCCTCAAGAGTTAATCCATACACATTGTTGCATCTTTTAGCTTCAAAAAGAACATCTCCAGTTTTCTCACAAACAACTAAACAAACAAACTTCTTAAAAATAACTTCAAAACCCAAATCACATAATTGACTAACACTAAGTAAGTTATGTTTCAAGCCATGTACAAGAAGGACATCATTTATACAAGATGAGAAACTTTTACCCACTTTTCCAACAGCCACAATGTTTCCTTTTGCATCATCACCGAATGTGACAAGTCCTCCATCATAATCATCAAGCTTTATGAAGAAGGTTGTCTTTCTGGTCATATGCCTAGAGCATCCGCTATCCATATACCACATATTTTCCTTCCGTTTGGATGCTAGGCATACCTAAAAAACAAGCTTAAGTGACCTTAGATATCCAAATCTTTTTGGATCCTTTTACGTTAAACCATCTTCTATGTCCTAAGCCATTGTAATCAAAAACAATTTTATAAACCTTATCACCAATCATTCTTTCACCAAAAAAATATTGAATGGGAAAGTGTCCATTTCGGTTGCATAGTCTACAAAATCTTGGAGTTGTTGTTTTGTTAAAGTAGGTTGGGTCTTGATACCTTGTATCATTTGAAGATGAAGCAATGTTTTCAAAATGAGATTTTTCAGATTTATAAAACCCCAACCCAGCCTTATCATAAAGAGGTTTTTGACTAGCCAAGATTTGATTCAGATTTTCAGAACTTTGGGTGAACTTGGCTAAGTCTTCCTTAAGTCTTTTAACCTCTTTAAGCAACTCTTCATTTTGCTTAAAACAATCCACATATGCAAGAACGGAATGATTACTTTCACAGCTCTTAATTTGGGCTCTTAACTGCTTATTTTCTTCAACAATATCACAAGCAGTTTCGGCCTCTCTCACTTTCTCTTTAAGAAAACTGTTTTCAGCTTTAAGAATGGTGATTTGTTGTTCAAGTTCTTGATTTTCTAACAGAAAACATCTTATTTTTTCAGAAAGGTGGTCTATCATAAGATGAAGATCTTCAGTGTTAGGGTTATGAAAGACTACCTGATCTATGTGATCTGCCATGAGACAAGGTTGTGACTTGGTCTCGGATTCCTCATCATCATCATCATCCAAGTCATTTTCCAAATCTTCCCATGAAGCCATCCGTCCCTTCTTCTTTCCTCTTTTCGGCTTCTCCTCCTTCTTTAACTTGGGACAATCAGATTTGAAATGCCCCATTTCTTTGCAGTTGTAACAGGTTACTTTGCTAAGGTCTTTCTTCACTTTCCTTGAGCTGCTGCCTTTACCTTTGAGCTTCATCATTTTCCTGAATTTTTTGGCAAAGAATACAAATTCATGTTCAGAGGAGTTATCACTGGATTCATCATTCAGAGAGTTAGTCATAGAAGAGAAAGCGATTCCTTTCTTTTTTGAATCTTTTTTTAAATATGTATTTTCAAAAGCAAGAAGATTTCCTCTCAAATCATCAACTGTCATAGAATCTAAGCCACTGCTCTCAGAAATAATTAAAGCTTTTGTTTTCCACTCTTTTGTGAGACATCTCAGCACTCTCCTTACTAGCACAGAATCAGGATATGTAATTCCCAGAGCATCTAAGCCAACAATGATGATGTTGAATCGTTCAAACAACTCATCAATAGACTCTCCTTCCTTCATTGCAAACATTTCATACTCTCTATTCAACATGTCTGTCCGAGTCTTCTTTACAATGGTGGTTCCTTCATGGGTGATTTGCAATTTGTCCCAGATTTCCTTTGCCGTTGTGCATCTTGATACTCGTCGGTACTCCTCGAAGCTGATAGCACAGTTGAGCAGGTTTACTGCCTTGGCATTTAACTCCACCTTCTTCCTATCTTCCTCGGTCCAGCTTGCTTCTGGTTTGAGAGAGACTATTCCTTCAGCACTTGTGTTAGTTGGAAATTGAGGGCCTTCCAAGATGATCTTCCAAAGTTTGTAGTCTACTGCTTGCACAAAGATCTTCATTCTCTCTTTCCAATAGGTATAGTTTTTCCCATTGAAAAGAGGCGGTCTGTTGCTTGACTGTCCTTCGATAAGATTGTAGGACACCACATTTGAGCCACTGTTTTCTGCCATGAGGATCTTTACTCCAAGCTGCAAAGCTTGATCTCTTTGAGACCAAGCTCTGTGTCATGACCCGAACAAAGCCATGACTGGCGCTCAAGGGACAAGTCCCTCAGCAAGCCAAACGACCAAATTTTCAGAAAAATGGACAGAATCTCCTCTGTTTCTAGGACCTTACCAACATAAATATTAACTCCCTGTATTAATAATAAACCTCCATTTCCAAGACAACAACAACAACATACTCCAAATTATATCCACAACCAAATATATCCAAAATACGCATCATATATATATATATATATATATATCAAGTTGATAACTAGAGTATATAGTTAAAACCATAAGTCTTACATAACCAAATCATAATTACTACCTAAACAGTTCAAGATTCAAAATAACATAACCCACACGAGGATCCTGCCTGTGACATATGGAGCATTGACATAATCTAGATTTTGAGCAAAGGTTCCATTACATAATTACTTAGCCCTTGGAAAGAAGAAGGGCTCACCAAAATGACTAAGATCTACTGAGGAGCAGGTGGAATGGAACCTGGAATGACTCCTGTATCTGAAAAACATGGGAATATAATAGGGTGAGTTTTGCAACTCAGTGAGCAAACATTACATCTATAACCCACACGAGACAATACAGAGTTTACCTTGAAAATTATATTTCTTTTCAGAGATGAGAAATTCATATTAATTAATTATACCAACATTAGATAAATAGTTAAGCGGATGAACTGAAATGGGAGTTCTCATTCCAGAAGTCAAATCAAATCAAATATTACACACCTAGGACGGCTCCACCTCTAAGGGTAGCCCTTTCCTCTAGTGTGCCCGTACGGTATAACAGATCCAACGTGTGGCCTACACGTTAGGCTAGCAACCCCCCTGCTAGCTGAGGTCTGAGCCAGATGCATCTAGGTTAACGTCATAACCGCCGTTAACTACGGTTTTCTAGTCAGAGTCTCCCAAACCAATCCAAACCAAATCACTTATAAAAATCTCTAGTGCTTATAACATACTACTAAATTCCATAGCAAATCAATATATATAGGATTGCATACTAAAATTTAATTAAAATTTACATAAGGTCAAATAAGAAAACATTTATACTTTACAAAATATATAAATATCGTCTCGTGTGTATTTTTATAAAATTGTAAGTTTCACAAATCAATATTTATTTTAAAAAATTTTAGAAATCACAATAATAAAATATTTTCAACTCCAAAATTAATGATTCAACATAGATATTGATAATAATATATTTAAAAACAATTATAGATATAATATCCACTCACAACTTGATTCCAAAGAACCGGAAGCAACTCTGAGCGCGTCAACGAGCTACCAAATGATGTCCAATAATTCTACAACTCTAGAAATATGACAATAATGATATTTGTGAGTTACTAATGTTGTCAATTAATATAATCTTACTCACCTTGAAAAAAGCCCCAAATTTTCTAACCCCTAATAACCCTAATTCGGATTTATATATACCTATAAATATAGAGATGACAAAAATTGGAGATATGGCTAATTATTGAGTCAAAGAGTTACCTTGAAGCCTCAATAATAACCAGAACTCAAAAGTTGAATACTTTCTTCACCAAGTAGGTTGAAGCTCCATGATTTATGGTTGTGATAAAAGAAATTTGAATGAATAAAATAGAGAAGAGAAGGAGAAGGAATTAAGATGAAAGAAGTGGGTTTAATGATGGTGTGTATTTGCAAGAAGAAGAGATGAGAAGATGGGAGAGATGAATGAGAAAGAAGGGAAGAGGAGAAGAGGGTTTTAGGTTTTGTTGGAAGGAAATAAAAGAAAATGAAAGAAGGAAAGGGGGGACGGGAGTCTTCGACAGATGGGGGAGAAGGGGAGAAAATTTAAGTGGGGGCATGTGCCCCCCACGTGCTTTCCATCCTTTTTTTTTTTGGTTATAAGTGTGATAGTTACCTGCAGACTCAAACAAATACGGATATTTGTCGTGCATAGCGTTCTCCACTTCCCAAGTTGCTTCTTCTATTGAATGATTCTTCCAAACAACTTTCACAGATGCTATCTCCTTAGAACGTAGTTTCTTTACTTGGCGATCAACTATAGCCACCGGTTCCTCTTCAAATGATAAATCTTTCTTTAGCTCTATGGCTTGTGGTGCAAGCACATGAGATGGGTCGGGAAGGTATTTGCGCAACATTGATACATGAAAGACTGGATGAATCATAGACAACTCAGGCGGCAATGCCAAGCGGTAAGCAACTGCACCTATTCTGTCCAGTATCTCAAATGGACCAATGTATCGAGAACTAAGCTTGCCTCTTTTCCCAAACCTCATCACTCCCTTCATAGGCGACACTCTCAGAAATACCTGATCACCCACTGAAAACTCTAAGTTACGCCTTCTGTTATCAACATAAGCCTTCTGCCTACTCTGAGCTGCTAATAAACGTTCTCTTATTATGCGAACCTTCTCAACCGCATCTTGTACCAAATTTGGCCCCAAAAGCTTAACCTCACCAACCTCAAACCACCCAATAGGTGACCTGCATCTTCTCCCATAAAGAGCCTCAAATGGTGCCATTTGAATGCTGGCTTGATAACTATTATTATAAGAGAACTCGATCAAAGGTAGATAGTTGTCCCAATTCCCACCAAAATCTAGAACACAACACCTTAACATGTCTTCCAATGTCTGGATCGTCCTCTCTGATTGTCCATCGGTTTGAGGGTGAAAAGCTGTGCTAAGATCCAAACGAGTTCCTAACGCTTTTTGAAAAGATTTCCAAAAATGAGAGGTAAACTGGGGCCCGCGATCTGAAATAATGGACACTGGAATTCCATGTAACTTAACTATCTCATCAACATAAAGTTGAGCATATCGAGCTGCACTGAAAGTTGTTTTTACCGGAAGAAAGTGAGCTGACTTTGTCATTCTATCCACAATTACCCAAATTGAATCAAAACCCTTAAAGCTACGAGGTAAACCTGTTACAAAATCCATCGTAATCCTTTCCCACTTCCATTCAGGTATCTCAATTTGTTGCAATAACCCAGCAGGTCTTTGATGTTCAGCTTTAACCTGTTGGCAAGTTAAGCAATGAGAAACAAAAACTCCTATGTCTTTCTTCATGCCTTCCCACCAAAATAATTGTTTCAAATCTCGATACATCTTATTAGAGCCCGGATGAACTGTGTACTTCGAATTGTGAGCCTCTTCCAAAATAGCTTTCTTCAAGTTGTGGTTATCTGGCACACATAAGCGTTGACCGTGACGCAATACATCTTGATCAAGAGAAAAGTCTGAGTTCCTCCCATTGCGAACATCTTCCATAAGCTTTCTTAGTTTCAGATCATCACTTTGTGCAACCTTGATCTGTTCTATCAGGGAAGATTGGGCTCGAACATGTGCTAAGAAAACTCCTGATTCTCCAAGATCAAATTGAATTCCACTAGCCTCCAATTGATGGACTTCTTCAACAATTGGTCTCCTTCCAAGAGTGATATGGGCCAAGCTACCCATAGATTTTCTACTGAGGGCATCTGCTACAACATTTGCCTTTCCAGGATGATACAAAATGGTACAATCGTAATCTTTTAGCAACTCCATCCATCTCCGTTGCCTCAAATTTAAATCCTTCTGTTGAAATATATACTTCAAACTCTTGTGATCCGTATAGATTTCACAAGTCTCACCATAAAGGTAGTGTCTCCAAATTTTTAAAGCAAAGACGACCGCTGCCATTTCCAGGTCATGAGTTGGATAATTCTGCTCATGCTTCTTGAGTTGTCGCGAGGCATAGGCAATGACGCGGCCATGATGCATTAATACACAACCAAGTCCTATCCGAGATACATCGCAAAAGACTGAGAATCCCCCAGACCCAGAAGGTAAAACAAGAATTGGTGCTGAGGTTAGACAAGACTTAAGTGTCTGAAAACTTCCCTCACAAGCTTCTGACCATTGAAACTTCACATTCTTCTGAGTTAACTTGGTTAATGGTGCTGAAATTCTTGAGAAGTCCTTGATGAATCGCCGATAGTAGCCGGCCAACCCTAGAAAGCTACGAATTTCTGTCACTGTAGTAGGCCTTGGCCACTTCTGAACGGCTTCAACCTTCTTTGGATCCACCATGATTCCATCTTTTGATACCACATGCCCCAAGAATGTCACTTGATCAAGCCAAAACTCACATTTAGAAAACTTAGCATAGAGCTTGTGATCCCTTAAGGTTTGTAACACAATCCTCAAATGATACTCATGCTCCGTAGCACTTTTCGAATACACCAAGATATCATCGATGAAGACGATAACAAAGCGATCTAAGAAAGGTTTGAAGACTCGATTCATTAAGTCCATGAAAGCTGCAGGCGCATTCGTCAGACCAAAGGACATTACTAAGAACTCATAGTGCCCATAGCGAGTACGAAAAGCAGTTTTTGGAATGTCTTCCTCTTTTATCTTCAATTGATGGTACCCTGAACGCAGGTCGATTTTTGAGAAACAGGTAGCTCCTTGAAGTTGATCAAACAGATCATCAATCCTGGGCAATGGATACTTGTTGCGAACAGTTATCTTATTGAGCTGACGATAATCCACACATAGTCGCATCGTTCCATCCTTCTTCTTTACGAATAGAACAGGAGCTCCCCACGGAGAAGTGCTAGGACGAATGAATCCTTTCTCTAGCATATCTTCCAATTGAACTTTTAATTCTCGTAACTCAGTTGGAGCCATACGATAGGGAGGAATGGACACAGGTTGGACTCCCGGAGCTAATTCTATGGAAAACTCAACTTCACGGTCAGGCGGCATCCCCGGTAGCTCATCAGGGAACACGTCAGGGAATTCTCTAACAATAGGAACCTGATCAAGACTAGGCACTTCGGCATCAACATCTCTAACAACTGCCAGAAATCCTTGGTTTCCCTTATCCATCAATTGCATAGCACTCATAGATGAGATGATGCTAGCTAAAGTGGGACAGTCATCACCCTTAAAAACAAAAGGTGAGATACCCGGTATGTCAAACTTCACAGTTTTGGAGTAACAGCCCACATCAGCATGACAAGCTACTAACCAATCCATGCCTAAGATGACATCAATATCTTCCATTGGTTCTAAAAGGATTAAATCAGCTAAGGTTTCAACGGTATTAATTCTAACAACACAAGACCGAAACACGACTCGAACCACCGTGGAAACTCCAAGTGGAGTGCCAACATGAAATGGGTGGGATAACAGTTCAGGTTGTTTATTGAAACGAGATGCAAGATGTGGAGATACATATGAATAATGAGAACCCGTATCAAATAACACTCGAGCATCTAAAGAACAAACTTGTAAAGTACCTGCCACCACAGCATTAGAAGCTTGAGCATCTTGACGTGTTAAAGCATACACACGTGTCTGACCTCTTCCTCTTTGGCTCCCTCCTCTGTTATAAGTCTGACCCCTACCACCAGCTCCTCTGCCACTAGGACCAGAAGAATTCCCAATAGACATAGCTGAAGATGATGGCATTGGTGTTGTAGGATGTGCAATACCTGGAGCAAAGCCTCCTTTAGGATTTGGACAATCCCTCCTAAGATGACCAGATTGACCACAACCAAAACATGCACCAGTAGCCTTGAAACATATACCGGAATGGTAACTCCCACACTGAAGACAATAGGGCTGAGCTGGCCTTGTCTAATTTGAACCCTGTGCACTAGATTGAGAGGTGCTCTTAACAAAAGGTCTGGGATTCGAAACACTCATGGGAGCAGATCCAGAAGAAGCAACCCCACCAAAAGATGCTTGAGGACGAGCTCGATACCTCGAATAACCTTGCTGATTAGTTTGACCATGATGAGACTGAAATCCTCCTAAACTAGATCCACCAGAAAATTGTCCCTTCATCTTGGGCTTCTTACCAACATCCTTAAAAGCATTTCTCTCCGCTATCCCAGCTTCAATTCCATAGGCAGAGTTTAGGACATCCTTAAAAGACATGCGTCCGACTTCAGGCATAAGAGTAGTGAACATAGGTTCTGCCAATCCACGAACGAAACGACGAACTTTCATCTCTTCTGAATTCACCAAGTACGGAGCACTCTTAGAAAGTCTAGTAAACTCCTTAGCATACTTAGTCACTGTCATATTCTCTTGCCTTAATCTTTCAAAGGCAATTGCATCTTCTGCTTGCTTGTTAGCTGGATAAAATCGAGCAAGAAACTCTTCAGTAAACTCTTCCCAAGAAGGAGGAGGAAGTCCAGCTGCTTCTTTGCTCTCAAGAAGAGACTCATACCAATATCTTGCTGAACCATGCAAGTTGTAGGATACTAACTCAACAGCCCATTCTTTGGTGCACTTGAGAGCTCGAATAGCTTTCTTTGCATCCTCTAGATATTGTTATGGATCTTCATCCAATGAATCTCCATTGAAAGTGGACGAATTCAACTTCAAATACTTTTCAATTGGCAGCTCTTGATCCCCAAACAATTGATGAACCCTATGAGGCTGAGGATTTGGCGCATTAGGAAGTCTCGCTTCACCCCTATTTTGATTTGTTAGAACCTGTAACACCGCATTAAGAGTTTGATTCATTCCCCTCAATTCAGCTATACTAAGTCCGGTTGAGCCTCTCTTACTGCGGGGTTCTCTTGAACTCTCTCGCGGGGTATCTCTCCTTCGCACCTATCAGCTATCCTTTGGCTCCTTGGCCTTTGTCGAAGCGCTCCAAGTGGCGGAGAAACTGCCCTATTGGATTCAGCAGTATCAGGAGCATTAACAGCTCCACCACGTCTTTTCTTAGGCGGCATCTTCCACCTATTGAGTAAATAAGCGATTGGATCACCAACGACATATGTATATGGAGTTCAAAGACAATAGGACAGACAGGAAGAATTATGAGACTAAAAGATTGAGGACGACTTCCTATAGGCCTCTAGTAACATCACACTTTGTGAAAATGGGCCGGCTTCCATTTGCACAATTGTGATCTTACTAAAAGACACTTGCTCCATATTACACAGGAAAACCTAAAGCTCTGATACCATTTTGTCATGACCCGAACCAAGCCATGACTGGCGCTCAAGGGACAAGTCCCTCAGCAAGCCAAACGACCAAATTTTCAGAAAAACGGACAGAATCTCCTCTGTTTCTAGGACCTTACCAACATAAATATTAACTCCCTGTATTAATAATAAACCTCCATTTCCAAGACAACAACAACAACATACTCCAAATTATATCCACAACCAAATATATCCAAAATACGCATCATATATATATATATATATATATATATATCAAGTTGATAACTAGAGTATATAGTTAAAACCATAAGTCTTACATAACCAAATCATAATTACTACCTAAACAGTTCAAGATTCAAAATAACATAACCCACACGAGGATCCTGCCTGTGACATATGGAGCATTGACATAATCTAGATTTTGAGCAAAGGTTCCATTACATAATTACTTAGCCCTTGGAAAGAAGAAGGGCTCACCAAAATGACTAAGATCTACTGAGGGGCAGGTGGAATGGAACCTGGAATGACTCCTGTATCTGAAAAATATGGGAATATAATAGGGTGAGTTTTGCAACTCAGTGAGCAAACATTACATCTATAACCCACACGAGACAATACAGAGTTTACCTTGAAAATTATATTTCTTTTCAGAGATGAAAAATTCATATTAATTAATTATACCAACATTAGATAAATAGTTAAGCGGATGAACTGAAATGGGAGTTCTCATTCCAGAAGTCAAATCAAATCAAATATTACACACCTAGGGCGGCTCCACCTCTAAGGGTAGCCCTTTCCTCTAGTGTGCCCGTACGGTATAACAGATCCAACGTGTGGCCTACACGTTAGGCTAGCAACGCCCCTGCTAGCTGAGGTCTGAGCCAGATGCATCTAGGTTAACATCATAACCGCCGTTAACTACGGTTTTCTAGTCAGAGTCTCCCAAATCAATCCAAACCAAATCACTTATAAAAATCTCTAGTGCTTATAACATACTACTAAATTCCATAGCAAATCAATATATATAGGATTGCATACTAAAATTTAATTAAAATTTACATAAGGTCAAATAAGAAAACATTTATATTTTACAAAATATATAAATATCGTCTCGTGTGTATTTTTATAAAATTGTAAGTTTCACAAATCAATATTTATTTTCAAAAATTTTAGAAATCACAATAATAAAATATTTTCAACTCCAAAATTAATGATTCAACATAGATATTGATAATAATATATTTAAAAACAATTATAGATATAATATCCACTCACAACTTGATTCCAAAGAACCGGAAGCAACTCTGAGCGCGTCAACGAGCTACCAAATGATGTCCAATAATTCTACAACTCTAGAAATATGACAATAATGATATTTGTGAGCTACTAATGTTGTCAATTAACATAATCTTACTCACCTTGACAAAAGCCCCAAATTTTCTAACCCCTAATAACCCTAATTCGGATTTATATATACCCATAAATATAGAGATGACAAAAATTGGAGATATGGCTAATTATTGAGTCAAAGAGTTACCTTGAAGCCTCAATAATAACCAGAACTCAAAAGTTGAATACTTTCTTCACCAAGTAGGTTGAAGCTCCATGATTTAGGGTTGTGATAAAAGAAATTTGAATGAATAAAATAGAGAAGAGAAGGAGAAGGAATTAAGATGAAAGAAGTGGGTTTAATGATGGTGTGTATTTGCAAGAAGAAGAGATGAGAAGATGGGAGAGATGAATGAGAAAGAAGGGAAGAGGAGAAGAGGGTTTTAGGTTTTGTTGGAAGGAAATAAAAGAAAATGAAAGAAGGAAAGGGGGGACGGGAGTCTTCGACAGATGGGGGAGAAGGGGAGAAAATTTAAGTGGGGGCATGTGCCCCCCACGTGCTTTCCATCCTTCTTTTTTTTTTCTTCGGTTATAACACTCTGATACCAATTGATGGTTTCAGTGGTTAAGAGAAGGGGGGTTGAATCTTAGCCCCCTTTTTTTGCTTGATAACCCTTGCTAACTTGTGAGACCAATTCAGGAAACTTTTTGTCTTTTTATCTCATCATTTCATACAAGACTTTTTCTTTTGTCTCGTCCCTAGCCACGAGACTTTTCTTTTTGTCTCGTTACTTGGCACGAGATATTTTTGGTTTTTGCTCCTGTGCAGTAGAAACAGAAATCTAGTAGAGAAGAGTAGAAGATTACACCCAGATATATCCTGGTTCAGCTGCTAAGTGCAGTGCAGCCTACATCCAGTCTCCATCACAACAATGATGGAATTTCACTATAATCAACCTGATTACAAACTGTAAAGTGCTAACCCAACTTACAAGGGGATTCCCACAGAATCATGAAACACAACATAGATGAACAAAGGAACTCTAAGACATCTATGGCTTTTTCTTTTAATTTTGCACTCTCTGTCTTTTTCCGCTCTATGGCTTTTACATACAAACCTCACTGTTTGCCTTTTTCCATAAGACTCAAGACATGACAAAATTAAACAAAAAAATACAAAACAGAATACATTGAAGGAGAAGAAAAACTACTAGCTTAGGTAGCTCTGAGACTTCTGTGCCTTGCACTCTCAAATCTTACTCTTTACTCCAAACAGTGGCTGTTCTCTCTTTTTAAAGAAGAGGGAAGCCTCCACTATTGAAGCCAAAAGCCAAGCTTAACTTCTAACTCCTTCAAGAAACAGAATCGGTTCGGCCACATAGAGAGAGAAGAGATAACCATGCAAAATTCAACATGCAATTACCTCTAGTCCTTTCTTGATCATCACTCTTCATCAATCCGAGCTCTCCATCCTTGACTTGCTCTCCAAGATGAATTTTTGGCCCTTAATGCTTCATGATGATAATGACTTCATCTGCTTCAATCTCTGCCTCAACCATCACTTCGCCACTCTAGCTACTTCCTGTGGTGGTTGAGCAGAATCAAAGACAAGCCATGCTTCAAGAATCTCCTCCTTGCTGGCCGAATCTTCATCCTCCATTTTTGGTATGGAGAGGCTAAGATATCATCACCATATCTTACCATATGTGATAAGAATCTCAGCCACTATATTTTTTGTGTTTTCTTGCCATCTTCATGATGGTCTTGAAGCATGCAACTTCTTCTTTTTCTTGGTAGATGAACATAGCATCCATAGTTTCATGGACAAGGACCGAATAAGAAGAGAGAAAGAGATGAGAGAGAAGAAATTGTGAAAGAAAAAACAATCAAGTGTTTGAATAAATTAATTCAAACGAGTTGCTTTTACTTCCCTAGCTAGAGTGGCGTGTAGCACTATGGCCATCAATCAATTCAGCTGCAACTTTCTCTCTCATAGTTCCCATGCAATAAATGACAATGTAATGAATTTTGGAATCCATCACATGGTGAAGTGCTTGGATCCGTTGGAAGCATTTTTGCTTTCTTTTTCATTTGTTTCGGATCATGCATGAGGAACTCTCATCAAATGTGAAGTTGGGCTTAGTTGCAACAACATTTAATTTATGACCCAATAATAACATTTGTTTTCCTGATGAAATTTGGATCAAGCCATGAGCAAATGGGAAAGCATTCTTTGAGCTTTGAAGTAATAAGATTTATTCCTGCCCAACATCTATTATAACCATTCAGCCAAAATGTAAGAAACATTAAGCAAGGTTGATTGCAAATTTTAATTTTGGGCTTGCTGTTTTTTCATTTATTCTCGGCCCAGTAAAAAACTGCACAGCAAAATTAATTTAATTAATATATCAATCAAAATTAGATTAATAATTTTGCTGTTAATAATATTTGATCATCATCAATTTAGTTTAGAGTTTTCCAAACTCATCAAGGTATGATTTTTTTTAATAGAAAAACTTATCTTTCAGCAAAAATATAGCCTATAGGGATACATTTGTAAATTAATATTTTTTTTATAAAAAAGGTAAATAGATAACTCAGAAATACATTTGTTATGTGCTTAAATTTAGTGAAAAATTAGAAAAAAAAATAGAATAATATCTACAAATATTAATATATAATATAATAAGTATTATATTCAAAAATCTTATATTCAAATTGAAAAATGGAATATTGTATTAATTGATCAAATTAAATAAAATAACTAAAAACAAAATACAGAAATAATAAAAAATTTATTAAAAAATGTATTTATTTTATTCCAAATTTTATTTTAATCTAAAAAAAACAAAAGATTCTAATCTAAAAACCGTTAAAGAAAACATTTTTCTTCGTAGAAAAAAGTACAAATAAAAAACTCAAAATATAAAATAAGTATTTTATTTTTTAGTACTTCTTCTTGTATGTTGTATACCTGTATGTCTTAAAATGAGGAATATAGATTGAGACACGGAGTAGTACTCAGCGTAATTGAAGGGGGATGAGCCCACTAAAGTAAAGCAAAGCTATCATTATATATAGTTACTTTTAATAAGGGAGAGGAATCAACCAAGAAACATCCAGGAAGAACCTAGCTATCATTATGGCTGACTACTTGACTTCACTTGCCTCTTTATTTAATCTTAGTCTTTAGCTAAGAATTTAATCACACCATACTTGCTAACACACAACATTCGATGGCATATTCTCCTTTCTCTAGTTCATCGTCTTCTTACTTTTTCTAAAAAAAAAGTACAAATAAAAAATTCAAAATATAAAATAAGTATTTTATTTTTTAGTACTTCTTCTTCCTGTATGTCCTAAATGAGGACCATATATCGAGACACGGAGTAATCCTCAGCGTAATTGAAGGGGGATGAGCCACACTTAAGTAAAGCAAAGTTATCATTTATAGAGACCTTTAAATCAACGAAGAAACAACCTGGAAGAACTATAGCCACCTAGCTATCATTATGGTTGACTACTTTGACTTCACTCACTTAGCTCATTATATAACCTTAGTCTCTTCAGCTAAGAATTCATCACACCACACTAAAACACACACAACCTTCAATGGCATATTCTCCTTTCTCTAGTTCATCCTCTGCTTTCAATGTTCCTCTAATCAAACATGATGTCTTCGTCAGTTTTCGAGGAACAGACATTCGCACTAATTTTCTTAGTCATTTGACAACAAACTTGAAGCGTAATCAAATTGATTTCTTTGTTGACGATGAAAAGCTTCATCCTGGAGATGAGATTTCATCCACCCTCCTTCGAGCAATCGAGCAATCATACATTTCATTGGTCATCTTCTCCGAACATTATGCTTTTTCAAGATGGTGTATGGCGGAGCTTGTGAAGATTATTGAATGCATGGAACAGTATGAAAGGATTGTGATACCTGTTTTTTATAATGTTGATCCTTCTCATGTAAGGTATCAAAAAAGAACTTTTGCAGAAGCTTTTGATGTCCACAAAGAGAGATATGAAGAGAAAATTATGCAGAATTGGAAATCTGTTCTCAAGAAGACGGCAAATTTATCTGGAATTCATTATCCATCAAAATATCAGTAAGATCTTTCACCATGAAAGTATATGCTTTTGTTATGTAGCCTCTTTTACTATTTATTGTTTAATTTTATATTTGTTACCCCTATATTACATCAAATTAGTTTACTTTAAATAGATTAATAGAGAAATCGTATCTATACCATTTTCTATATAATTTTTGTTGTATTTGTTTTAGGTAAAAAATTCATTTTTTTTTTATTTCTTATGAATCACTTCTAATATTAAAGTTAAAAAATGTATAAAAAAGTGTACAAAAAAATACATATAGCATTTTTTCTTTAAATATTGTTGGCTAAAATCTAAATATTAAGAGAGATATGTATCTAGCAAGCAACAATCATAGCAACTAGGAAGGAATATATTATGGAGAGTGTTAGGTAAATAATGACTATCTTAAACAACATGAATAACTATTAATCAAATAAAAATATAATACATCCTAATTTAATACTACTAATTACATTTAAGATTAATTTATTCTTTTAACCCTATTAATTCACATTGTTCACACATTATTCAAAAATGTTATTGATTACCTATACTTTTCCATATATATTATATACATGGGTGAGTTTTATCGTATCCCTCTTAATTAAGAATAAAAATTATTCTTTCTAGTTGATTTTATTTGAATTTAATTTAATATTATATTATTAATCAATAATTAATAAATTATATTTTAAATTTCAATATTCATATTTGTATACTTTTATTCAAAATATTAATTAAATTTTAAAATATATAAGAGTTTATCTAATCCTAAAATATCCTTTAAATTATTTATAAAAGACTAAAATATTATTTTGAGTAATGTTAGTATGTTACAAAAGATTTAGAGCATCGTTTTTAACATTATAACAAAACAACCTTTTAGTATTAATAAAAAACTAAAATACCCTTTTAACTTAAAGATTTTTAACTGATATTAGAACTAAAATTTGAATAGGATTTTAAAAATATTAAAATATTCAGAGAGTTTATTATAAAAGATTAAAATGCACATTTAGCATTAATTTTAAAAAGACTAAAATATTTTTATAGTTTATTTTCAAAAAACTAAGAATAGTGAAATATTATTTTAAAATTAGTTTTAAAATATCTAAAATATCCTTATATGATTAATAATGATTATTTAATTTTATTAGAAAATATAAGTTTTAATTTTATATTAAAAAGACTAAAATACATTTATAGTTCATTTTTAAAAGACTAAAATACCTTTTTAGAATTAATTTTGTTTAAATATATTTAAAATTATAAATTTAAGTATTTAAAAATATTAAAATATCCATATAATTAATTTTTAAAAAAAAATTAAATCACATTTTAGGATTAAGTTTTATAAACACTAAAATATCCTTATATATGACTAATTAATATTGTTTGATTGTATGAAAAATTAGACATTTAAATTTAATTTTAAAATGATTAAAACACGGAAAGAGTTCATTTTAAGAAATCAAAATACGTTTCGAGAATTAATTTTAAAAGACTAAAATATTTTTATAATTAATTTTTTAAAAGACTAAATAATCTTTTAGGATTAATTCGGAAATTAAAATACTAAAATACTATAGGATGAAGAACGATTATTTGGTTTTTTTAGAAATTAGGAACTTGACTTTAATAATAAAAAGACTAAAATAATAGCTTCTAGAATTAAAGTTGTTTAATTGTATTAAAAAAATTGAATTTGATTTTAGAAAGACTAAAATAAAATATATTTCTAGTTAATTTTGAAAAGATTTAATTACCTTTTTAAAATTTAATTTGTTTAATTGTATTATAAATTTAAAACATGTGATACTAAAACATCCTCTTAATCATATTTTAAAAAACCAAAATATCTTTTTAGGATTAATTTTGAAAGACTTTATAAATAGTTTAATTATTCTGTCGATACAGAATAATTATTTTGTTAATTCCAATGTTTTTGTCATCACATAGACTTAATTACAAAATTTGAAATAATATAAAAATTTAATAAAAAATATAAAAACCTAATTAAAAATTTAATAAAATTATATGAACTGATACCTAATTAAGCCCATACAGTAGTGTATTAGTGTCTGAAATATCTTTAATAGTCTCACTTTCTTCTTTTTTAGTTATTGTTCATTATTTTGGAGAAATCCACATTCTTGTGTTGTTGTCCTATTCATATTCGGCTAATTTTTTTTAGAAATGGATGAGCATGCTGTTGTGTTATCCATTATTATGGGTAAGTTTGGTGTTTTTTATTTTTAATATAAAAATTCATTTTTTTAATTGAATTATCAAATTAAATCATCATATTTGAGCGTATGAAAAATTCAAAAAAAAAAAATTTTGAGGGTAATTTTATGATGGCTGAGATGTGAACTTTGTAAGTACATAAAAAAAATTCAGATTTATGATTTTAAAATAATAAAAAAATTTATAAACACAAATTTGATATTAAAATTTATTATTTCAAAAAAATAAAAAATTCATATACGCAAACCTAACCATCAGATTTTGATATCAAATTTTGATTTTTAGAATTTTTTTTAACTGTCTTCCACAATTTTGTGATATATTTTTCACTTTTATAATACATCAAAAGATATATTCCTCTCTAAAATTTAAAATAAAAATACTATTCTAACCATCCATTTATTTTATTAATCAATAAAATAACTATCTTTGAGAAAAAATAATTAATTTTAAAAGATTAAAATATTCTTTCTGAGTTAAAATTATTTAATTGTATTAAAAATTAGAAGTATCAATTTACTAATACTAGACTACTTTTTTTTGAATTTTAAAATGGTTAAATTTAGGATTAGTTTTAAAAGGAATTAAATAAATTACCTTTTAACGTTAACTTTGTTTAGTTGTATTAGAAATTTGGTTTTGATTAAAAAAAATATTATTTCACACATACATAAAAATATTAGTATAAGAATCAAAGTATTTTAATATCATAATTATTATTATCTTGGAATTCTAAATTGAATAAAGTTACATAAACAATTTTGAATCAAATATTTTCATAAATTTTCACATAGCTTTATAAATTTGTAATTACATAATTGTTAAATTTTATATTAATTTATATATCTATCTAAATTTCGTCACATGCGCGGATATAGATCTAGTTTCATACTAAATTGTACAAATAAACAGAATTATGCATTCACCTTAAGTTGGTCATATCTGTTTCAACGTAGAAAAGCAAACTGACAAAGATTTGCATGATTTTCATACTCTGTTGGATGAGAGTAAATGCACATTAGAATAAGAAACAGTAATAAATAATAATATTTAGTTACTTTAGATATTAAAAAAGTTAGCTACACATGGAAAAAAAATTCACTTTTATAAAAAAAAAGTTAAAAATTAATTTAATATATTTTACTAAATATCTAAATTGCTTGATATAATTAGTATTAAAATATAAATTCACTAAAATCACCAGCTTAAACTTGCTCATTTTCTTTTTTATTACTCGTCTCCGTTATTATTGTTTTTTTCCCTCTTCTTATTCTTCTCTATTTTTACTTGTACTATGATATACTTTCTCCTTTTCTTTTCCATATACGATAGAAATGAATCAGAACTCATCCAAGATATTGTCAAGAATATTTCGGAGAAATTATCGCATCTTTTTTCAAATGCACCCCAAGACCTTGTCGGAATTGATGAGCATTTTAAATTTTTTCAACCTTTAATGGCAATGGAGTCTGATGAAGTTCGAACTGTGGGGATTTGGGGGATGGGAGGCATAGGTAAAACAACAATTGCTAGAGCAATATTCGACAGATATGCCTCTCGATATGAAGGTTGCTGCTTTCTACAAAATGTAAGAGAAGAATCTCAGAAGTCTGGTGAACACAACTTATATGAGAAACTTATTTCTGAACTACTTGAGGGAGAACATCTCCTTGTGAAAGGATCAGCCCATGCAAGATCTATGTATGTTAAGAGAATGTTGAGTCGGAAAAAGGTGCTCATAGTGCTTGATGATGTGGATGCATTAGACAAGTTAGATTATCTAACAAGAGAAGCAATCTGTCTGGGAGCAGGTAGTAGGGTCATTGTAACAACAAGAGACGAGCAAATTCTAATTGCTAAAGGAGTGGATATAAGATACAAGGTTTGGGGATTGAGCTTTGAGAGTTCCCTTGAGCTTTTTTGCTTAAAAGCCTTTCACAAAAGCTGTCCTGAACATGGATACCAAGAGCTTTCAGAAATGGCGGTTAATTATGCAGAAGGCATTCCATTAGCATTGAAAGTATTGGGATCCTTTCTACACTCAAGGAGCATAAAAGAATGGGAAAGTGCATTGAGAAAACTCAGGGTTCATTCTAATGTGGACATCTATAATGTCTTAAAATTGAGTTATGATGGATTAGATGATTCAGATAAGAACATATTCCTTGACATTGCATTCTTTTTCAGAGGAGAATACATGGATAATGTTATAAGCTTTCTAGACTCTTGTGGTTTCTTTGGCGACATTGGAATAAGCACTCTTGAGCGTAAAGCTCTTATAACTATTTTCGGCAATAGAATAGGAATGCATGACTTGATACAACAAATGGGTTGGGAAGTCGTTCGCCGAGAATCAAACAAAGATTCTGGAAAGCTCACTCGAATAAATAAAGCTGAAGATTTCTGCAACTTATTGAAAAATAGTGAGGTAAGAAACTGGTACACCTATTTTGTTTTTGCTTGTATTAAACTATCACAATAGCATTTTGTTAGTACTCGTTTTTGGTTTTCAGGAAAAAAGTTTAGTAGAAGGCATTATGATAGACTTGTCCCAAATTGGAGATTTACACTTAAATGCCGACACCTTTAAAAATATGCCTCGTCTAAGATTTCTTAAGTTTTATGATCCTTTGAATCGAAGACAGTCCAAAGTCCATGTTCCCACAACCCTGGACCCGTTTCCGGCAAAACTCAGCTATTTGGAGTGGAATAGTTGTCCTCTGAATTCTCTACCATTAAGGTTTTGTGCAGAAAAACTTGTTGAGCTTAGGATGACTAACAGTCAAATTTCTAAACTCTGGGATGGAGCACAGGTACTAATACCAATATGAACTTCTGTTTTATCCATTTTCTTTTAATTGGAAATCAAGGATTTTTGCATAATGTAATGAATGTATCTCTAAATTGTTACAGGATTTTGTGAATTTGACAAAGCTTGACCTTAGTGGATGTATAAAGTTGGTAGAGCTCCCAGACTTGAGTAAAGCAACGAAGTTTAAAAGGTTAAACCTTTGGGGTTGTGAAAATCTATGTCAACTTCATCCATCTATTTTATCCATCCAAACACTTGAGGAATTGCAGCTTTATGGTTGCAAAAAATTGAAGAGTGTCAAAGGCAACACATATTTGAAATCTCTTAAAAGACTCGAGGTTCGAATGTGCTCAAGCCTGGAGGAATTTTCGGTGTCATCAGAGAAACTGACGACTTTGTATTTATCTTTTTTGAGAATTAAGAGTGTACCATATGAATTATATTGCTCTACATATCTTGTGTGTCTTTGTCTTTGGGATTGCAAAGAGCTAATTGAGCTTCCACACCATATCAAAACCCTATCAAGCTTATTGACTCTGGACGTAAGTGGTTGTTTTAGTCTTCGATCTATACCGGAGCTTCCACCATCTATTGAAGTGCTTCTTGCTAATGACTGCACATCACTGGAAAGAATATTCAGTTTGAAGGCAGAATTTAGTTTGAACAGAAGACATCTCTCATTTGAAAATTGCGTGAAATTGGAAGAGGAGTCGCTGAATGATATTGCAGAAGATGCCCATCTCACAATATTGAGAAATGTTTTGTTTTTTTTAACAGGTAAATATCAGATGATAAATTATTATCATTATCCTAGAATGGATGGTCGTATTTGTTATCCAGGGTACAAAGTTCCAGAGTGGTTTGGATGTCAGACAACAGAAGCGTCCATAACAATTGAACTTGATCAACCTTACTACCAATTGTTGGGTTTCATCTTCTGTTGTGTTGTTTCTCAAAACTTACCTCCTCCTTTTTTTAATAAATGGGGTTTTCTCAACATTAGGTGTGAATACGGCCACTTCGGAGATGATGTAAAGCACACATTTCTAATTACAAGGCGAAACTTTGTTCCTGAAAGACGACGGAACTCTGAAGATCACGTTTTTATTTGGACATATCAATTTCCTGATGAAGACATGTTTAGGGAAATTGAAATGTCTGATGATGATGACAGTACTAGCAACCAAAAGATGTCATTCGGATTCAGTGTTGATAGACATGATGAATATGGGAAGAGAGTAGAAGAATGTAAAAAACATTATTTTATAAAAGGGTGTGGAGTTGTGCCAATGTATGCCTCAACTGTCGTGGATGTCATTCAAAAACTTGAATTGGAGTTGAACCCTCATCGTCATAACTCCATCACAAGGCAGAGTATAGACGCACTGAAAAGCAAGATGATCCGGAAGATTAAAGGAAAATCACATCGACTCTTGAAGAAGTAAGTTGCATGATCAAAGGTATTATTAATCAGGCACATTCTAAAATGATTATAATTATAGAGTGTGCACGTTTATGTTATTGAAATGCACTTATTTTATTCATTTGCAGAGTAATCTGGATTTAAAAGGCAGCAAGGGGAGTAATACCACTACATTTGATTTTCAACATTAGCAAAAGCTTCATGCCGCTAATTCCACCTTGTACTACTATTTGAAAGTTTGTACAAACAGATGCACTTACATTCACTTTTGTGGTCTTGTGAAACTCTTATTTGATTTGTGTATCCTAATGTAATTGAACCACTTTTTGTCATGATTCTTGGGATTGCCACACTTTTTTTTACACAAGTGAGGAGTTTCTATTCTTAAGTTTTAATTTATGTATTACTGCATGTAAAGCCTTCTCAAATTCACACGATTTTAATTTATTCTAGTACTTCTAGCATTCAATCAAAGATTCTTGTTTCAATTTTAATAGCATGATACATTTTCATTAATTATACAGATTCTGTTAGCAGACATGAGTAAATGGTTTGAGTAATCATTTAAGCCCAATAATCCAAGCCTGCCTCCATTGAATTTATGCATCATTACCAAGTTTTATTTTTCTGTTTCTCTACTTACATATATGCACATGGTTCCTCTGTTGGTAGAGAGAGAGAGGCAGAGAAATAAAACTACTCTCATTAATCATTATTGTTGCTCAACTTCATTTGTCTCTCATTTGTCTCTCACTATTTCATTTGTCTCTCACCATTTCAAAACTAGGTCTAATTTATTCAATACTTAGTTACATTATCACATGACTCATCATAAAACTAATTTATACTTTGAGTGAGTTATGATTTATGCATTTAAAACTAAAAAATTTATTGACATACTATAATCCAATCTAGAGATAAAATAAAAAACCAAAAAAATTGGATATTAGAATGTGCAGAGTCACACTAAAATTTAAAGTTAATATAGTAAATGTAAACAAAATGAGTTTGAATTTTTTTTAATTGACAAGTTAGAACAGGGACTAATGACTCTCTGGTCAACTGGTCAAGTAGTAAAGATAATTAAAGAAGAGAATTTGACAACATCAAACATTTCAAATTCAAGCATATATTCAATCTTAACAGTTAACACTTTTAAGTCATGACAAATAATTATAACAATCGGATCGATAATTAATGTCAAGATACACACTAAAAAAATATATTTAAACAAAATTACTCTCAAGAATGAAATTATTTTTAAACTAATTAATTATTAGCGAGCTAAGAATGCCTAAAATTATTCATAAAAAAGAAAAATAAAAAGAACATTTTATTCGGATGGTTTCAGTGGCTAAGAGAAGGGGGTTGAATCTTAGCCCCCTTTTTGGTTGCTAACACTTGCTGAACTTCAGAGGAGACTTTTCTGTTTTAGCTCGTCACTGGACACGAGACATTTTCTTTTGTCTCGTTCCAAGTCACGAGACTTTTTGTTTTGTCTCGTCACTTTGCACGAGATACTTCTGGTTTTTGTTCCTGTGCAGTAGAAACAGAAATGGAGTAGAGAAGAAAGAGAATTACACCCAGATATATCCTGGTTCAGCTGCTAAGTGCAGTGCAGCCTACATCCAGTCTCCATCACAAATATGATGGAATTTCACTATAATCAATCTGATTACAACCTGTAAAGTGCTAACCCAACTTACAAGGGGATTCTCACAGAATCATGAAACACAACATAGATGAACAAAGGAACTCTAAGACATCTATGGCTTTTTCTTTTAATTTTGCACTCTCTGCCTTTTTCCGCTCTATGGCTTTTTCTTACAAACCTCACTGTTTGCCTTTTTCCATGAGACTCAAGACATGACAAAATTAAACAGAAAAATATTAAACAGAATACATTGAAGGAGAAGAGAAAACTGTTAGCTCAGGTAGCTCTGAGAACACTGTGCCTTGCACTCTCAAATTTTCTCCTTGCTTCAAACAGTGGCTGTCCACACTTATTATAGAAGAGAGGAGCCTCCACTTATTGAAGCCAAAACCGAACCAACTTCTTCCTCCTTCAACCAACAGAACCGGTTCGGCCACATAGAGAGAGAAGAGATAACCATGCAAAACCCAACATGCAATTACCTCTAGTCCTTTCTTGATCATCACCCTTCATCAATCCGAGCTCTCCATCCTTGGCTTGCTCTCCAAGATAGATTTCTGGCCCTTGATGCTTCATGATGATAATGACTTCATCTGCTTCAATCTCTGCCTCAACCATCACTTCGCCACTCTAGCTACTTCCTGTGGTGGTTGAGCAGAATCAAAGACAAGCCATGCTTCAAGAATCTCCCTTGCTGGCCGAATCTTTGCCTTCCATTTTGAGCATGAAAAACTCAAGATAACCTCACCAAATCTAACCACATTTGGTGAATATCTTAGCCACAGCTCATTTTTATTTTAGTATGTTTTCTTGCCATCATTAGCTTAATGGTCTTGATGCATGCAGCTTCTTCCTTTTCTTGGTTGATGAGCATAGCGTCCATAGCTTCCTGGACAAGGATCGAAGAAAGAAGCAAGAAAGAGATGAGAGAGAATAAACAACTTAGAAGAAAAGCAATTCAATGTGATAAACCACTTTGTTGGTTAAAGTTGCTTTTACTTCCTTAGCTTAGAGTGGCGTGTTGTCATAATAGCCATCAATCAATTCAGCTGAACATTTCTCTCTCATATTTCCCATGCATTAATTAACAATGTAATAGATTTTGAAATCCATCACATGGTGAAATACTTGGATCCGTTGGAAGCATTTTGCTTTCATTTTAATCTTGGTTTCGGACCAAGTTTGGAACCATTCATCACAAATGAGATTTGGGCTTGTAGCATTGAAATTAAAACTGGCCCAATTAGTTAACATTTGCTTTCCTGATGAATTTTGTTTCGGATCAAGCATGAGAAAATTAACCATGGGCTTGGTTGTAACAATATTGAGTTTGGCCCATCAATAAGAATTCAGCCACTTGTTATAAACCATGCATCAAGGTTGATTGTTGGGCTTAAACCAAAAGCTCATTTTTCGGCCCAACATAAAATCTGCACAACAAAATTATTAATTAAGCAAATATGAATTAAGATCAAATCAATAATTTTGTAATTAAATATTTTAATAATATTTGTTCATCATCAAAATTAAATAAGAGTTTTCGAAACTCATCAATCTCCCCCTTGATGACAAACATTATTAAAATTGAAATGGGAAAAATTTAAAAGGTTGAGTAAAGAATACTCCCTTTGAAGATTGAATTTCTCTCCCTTTCTAAATGTCACATGGCTCCCCCTTGATGTATGCTTGTTTTACCAAGGGAAGCACTTACCTGTAACATTTTAATCAAGCTTGAAGAACTATGTTATTTAGCATATTATTTGATGCTAAATGCTTGATTTATGAGCAGTTTTAATTGATAATCAAAACTCATTTGATATCATAAACTGATTTACTGCTCAAACTTATTCATACATCAAAAAAAATATCCAAACATTTTTCAAACATTTTCCTATTTAGGATATCAGAGCAGATAGAATGATGGAAAAAATATTTGAAGTACACATGATCAAAATAAGGCAGTTTTTATACTTTATATAATTTAAAGGAATGCCAAAAATAAGTTTTCAATCCAACAAGTTTATCAATGATGAATCAACAGCCAGGCATCAAAATAAATCAAACATCATTATAAATCAAATGCCATATGCAGTTCAAGCAGCAGTGACCAAGGTAAAACAAATGCAATAAACACATGCATTCTTTGAACAAGGTGATCATGAATTTTCAATTTGAAAATTTCATTCCCTGTTCTTATCCCCTGTTTTTTGTTTTTATTTGTTCTAATTTCAATTTTGGAAACTAAATTTCCTCCCCCTTTTGTCATCACGGGGGCACCTGCACAAAACATGATTATCATAGCAAAATATTCAAGATAAAGTAGCAAAAGTATTTCACAGTATCCTAGAGATTATCCTAGAGCAGGGAGTATTAAGTCATGCTCCTACAAAAAAATAGATTGAGCCTAATGGAGCCAATATCAAACAAAGTAAACAAACAGTTCATTAATCATCAGAAAAATTAATGTCTTCTTCCCCAACGCCTCCTTCACTATCATCTCCCAGATCTTCTTTAAAGCTTTCGATCATCAGATTGACCCTTTCTTTGCAATTTTTCCAAGCTTTCTCGTTCTCAGAGGCTTGCTTGCGAGTTTCTTTGTGAGACTGAATCATCATGTCTACTATGTTTGAGAATTCACCCAAAATTTCTTTGATGGATTTGACTGTTTTGGAGGATTCTGGCCGTGACTCATTGTCACCATCTGATGCAGCCGATTTGCCTCCTTTTGTTCCCTTAGTTGCTCCTCCTCCTCTGATTGAGGAGACTTTGTTTTCTACTGCCTCATTCAACAAATCAACTTTAAAGTATTCAAAGATTCTAGTTAAAAACATACCATAAGGCAGGTTAGCCTTTTTGGTACTTCTAACAGAATCCCACATATGCCTAATCATAACATAACCAAAGGATATAGGTGTAGAGGTAACCAAAGCAAATAATATGAGACAGTCAGAAAATGTTACTCGGTTGTGTGAGCCGCTTTGGGGAGTCAGAATGTGGGTGATGATTCGGTGAATCAGTGAGTTGACTGGTCCTAGAGCTTGATGAGTTGGAGTTGTTCCATGCAAGCCAGAAAGATTCTCGCAAATGTGCTGAAGAACTGTTTTGTATGAAACGCCTACTTGTGTGTCCCATTTGTCTGCCATTTACGCTCGTGGTCCTTCTTCCTTGAAGCCCAGGGCCGCTCCAAGGGTTTCAGCATCAAGGGCTATTTGAACCCTTTTGACATAGGAATGAATAGTGCCATCAAAAAGACGCATATTGGCGTAAAACTCTCGGACAAGGCCAGGATAGACTGGTTTCTGAATGAGAAGAAGCGGCTTCCAGTTGAGGAGTTCAAACAGAGAGGAGATGTTAATGCCTTTGTTGGTGAGAGTGTCAAGATTCACAAGGTAGGTAGCACACAGATGGCGTTTTTTCATAACCTCATTGTGGAACTCAAAGAAAGTGCAACAGTTGAATCTGCTTGGATCAAAGTGAGAGTGAGTCTTGGCATACTTATTTTTGAATTTCAGGGATTCCAAGTTTGATGGTTCGGTGGTGTCATTGAGTGCAAAACCCTTAGTCTTTTGAGCACTCTTCCCGGATGCATGGGGACTTGATCTCTTTGGTGGTGATTGTGGAGGGGAAGGAAATGGGAGAAGTATGAGACTCTTCTTCTTCTGCCACGGGAACTCCTTTCTTCTTCCTTGAGGAAGTTTTTGTGGCAATGACTTTTCTTCTCATTGTGTCTGTGCGTTTTGAAGGGGGTGAAGGTGATGAAGATGATGTAGAATGGATGTGAATGTGTGTGTGTGATTGTGGAGTAGACTGTTTTTGAGAGGATAGAAGCCTTTCACTCTTTCTTGGCACGGTTTTCTTTTTCATGGTGATGGAAGAATGAAATATGAGGGGTTGGTGAGGTAACCGAATGAGTGGGGAAGAAGGAAGGTGAGAGACGCATTAAATGAGGACATGAGAGAGAATTTGGTGGGAGTAATGACCATTAGTGGGCGGTTAATGACAATAATGGAGAAGTTATTACCCAAAAGTGATTTCCCTTTTAATTTTGAAATCTAAAAACTGAAAAGTTGTTGCCTTAAATCAAGGGATTAGATGGAGAAAGGGATTTGATTTGACAATAACTACTTCCAATAAGATATGATGACACAAGGAAGAAGATTCTCATTTGCATAGATAGATAACTAACAAAACTGTTAGGGTGGGGTCAAGGAATTTTGGTGGGGCCCATAAAATTTTGAAATCTGCGTTGCTTCCCCCTTGACCACAGCTCTTCCATCATGCCATTATTTTTATCTCGTCCAAACCTACGAGCAAAACTGAACAGAGTCACTTATTCACAAATTTTCAATGAAACTTAAATCAAACATCCCCAAAATTTTTCTCAAGGTACAGAATCTGTCTTCACAGAGGGGTTTTGTAAACATATCAGCAATTTGGTCTTCAGATTTTACAAATTGAATATCAATAGTACCCTTTTGCACATGTTCCCTAATGAAATGATATTTTATCTCAATGTGCTTAGTTCTTGAATGCAAAACAGGATTTTTTGAAATATTTATAGCACTCATATTATCACAAAATAAAGGTATACTATTGATTTTTAATTTGTAATATTCCAATTGTATTTTTAACCAAATTAATTGTGAGCAACATGATGATGCGGAAATATATTCAGCTTCGGCTGTGGATAGAGCCACTGTGGCTTGTTTCTTGCTTGACCACATGTTGAGTGAGCTTCCAAGGAAGCAACACATGCCGGAGGTGCTCCTTCTATCCACTCGATCTCCCGCATAATCTGCATCACAAAAACCTACTGCACAAAAGTCATCAGATTTAGGATACCATAATCCATAATTGCAAGTTCCCTTAATGTATCTAATGATGCGTTTAACAGCCGTGAGATGGGATTCTTTTGGGTGAGATTGGAACCTTGAACATACACCCACACTTTGGACTATATCCGGTCTAGAGGAGGTGAGATACATGAGTGATCCTATCATTCCTCTATACCTTGTTTCATCCACATCTTAGCCATCATCATCCTTTTCAAGTTTAGTATTGGGATGCATAGGAGTACCCATTGATTTGGAATTTTCTAAGCCAAACTTTTTGATAAGTTCTTTTGCATACTTTTCTTGGTAAATAAAAGTACCACTAGGAGTTTGTTTAATTTGGAGGCCAAGAAAGAAAGTAAGCTCTCCCATTAAACTCATTTCAAACTCACTAGTCATGAGTTTTCCAAACTCTTCACACAAGGAAGTGTTGGCCGATCCAAATACAATGTCATCAACATAAACTTGAACAAGAAGTATATCATCATTAGATGCTTTAATAAATAAAGTAGTGTCGGTGGTACCTCTTTGAAATTGATTTTCCAACAAGAAGGCACTAAGCCTTTCATACCAAGCTCTTGGAGCTTGTCTAAGACCATAAAGAGCCTTAGTTAATTTGAAAACATGATTTGGAAACTCTTTATGTTCAAAACCGGGGGGTTGTGCCACATACACTTCTCTATCAATAAAGCCATTAAGAAAAGCACATTTAACATCCATTTGAAATATTTTGAAACCTTTATGGGCGGCATATGCAAGAAGCAACCGAATTGCTTCCATTCTAGCTACCGGAGCAAAAGACTCATCAAAATCTATACCCTCTTCTTGATCGTAACCTTGGGCCACTAATCTAGCCTTGTTACGAACAACTTGTCCATCCTCACCAAGTTTATTTTTAAATACCCACTTAGTACGGGTCACTTTCTTACCATCCGAATGAGGTACTAGTGTCCAAACCTCATTTTTTTTAAATTGGGCAAGCTCCTCTTGCATTGCTTTAACCCATGATGGGTCTTCTAGAGCTTGTTTGACATTGTTGGGCTCTATTTGTGACAAGAGAGCAAAGTTGCTAGGTTTGGTTTGCCTTTTGGTGGAGGATCTTGTTGTTACACCATGAGAGGGATCACCAATGATGAAGTCATGAGGATAACCCCTCATAGACTTCCATTCTCTAGGTTTTCGGCCAGGTGTTGAACTTTGATGAACTTCTGGTGGTTTCACTGTTTCAGTTTCTCGTGTCTGCTCAGGAGATAAAATGGAAGTTTCTCCTTCAATCTGACGAGATAAAACCGGGCTGACAGATTCTTCATTTTGCACAGATTTGGGATTTTCTTTACTTGTTCCAGCCTCTTCACAATCTGAATCATTATCCTTCATAATACTGGGAATTAAGTTAGAATCACAAAAAGTAACATGTATGGATTCCTCTATTGTCCTATGCTCCTTGAGATAAACTCTATAGGCCTTGCTTGTGGTTGAATATCCAACAAACATTCCTTCATAAGATTTTGGATCAAATTTTCCAAGGTTTTCCTTATTGTTGAGCACAAAACATTTGCATCCAAAAACATGAAAATACTTAAGATTTGGAGGGGTTCCTTTCCATAGCTCATAAGGTGTTTTCTTTAACCCTTTTCTAATGATTGTTCTATTCAAAATGTAACATGCTGTGTTCACAGCTTCAGCCCATAAAAATTTAGGAATTTTATTCTCACATAACATAGCCCTAGTCATTTCTTGAAGGCTTCTATTCCTTCTTTCAACCACCCCATTTTGTTGGGGGGTTCTAGGACATGAAAAGTTATGAAAAATCCCTAAGTCATCACAAAATTTTTCAAAATCTTGATTTTCAAATTCTCTTCCATGATCACTTCTCAAATGGGCAATTTTCAAATCTTTTTCATTTTGAATTTTCTTACATAAAAAGCATGAAAGGCATCATTCTTATGAGCAAGGAAAAGTACCCAACCAAATCTAGAGTAATCATCTACCACCACAAGACCATAGTATTTACCTCCTAAACTTTGAGTTCTAGTAGGACCAAAAAGATCAATATGTAACATTTCCAATGGCCTTTTGGTTGAGATTCCATCTTTAGATTTAAAAGAGGATTTTACTTGTTTGCCCAATTGACAAGCGTCACAAGTAAGATCCTTGTCAAACTTGATGTTTGGAATTCCTCTAACTAAATTTCTTTTGACTAGTTTAGAAATTTGATACATGCTAGCATGTCCCAACTTTCTATGCCAAAGCCATTTTTCAGATTCAAAAGATGTAAAGCATGTTACATTTTGTTTCTTTAAATCCTCAAGAATTAATCCATACACATTGTTGCATCTTTTAGCTTCAAGAAGAACATTCCCAGTTTTCTCACACACAACTAAACAAACAAATTTCTTAAAAATAACTTCAAAACCCAAATCACAAAGTTGACTAACACTAAGTAAATTATGTTTCAAGCCATGTACAAGGAGAACATCATTTATACAAGTTGAAAAATTTTTACCCACTTTTCCAATAGCCACAATTTTTCCTTTTGCTTCATCACCGAAAGTGACAAGTCCTCCATCATATTCATCAAGCTTTATGAAGAAGGTTGTCTTTCCAGTCATATGCCTAGAGCATCCGCTGTCCATATACCACATGTTTTCCTTCCTTTTGGATGCTAGGCACACCTACAAAACAAGCTTAAGTAACCTTAGGTATCCAAATCTTTTTGGATCCTTTCACGTTAAACCATCTTCTATGTCCTAAGCCATTGTAATCAAAAACAATTTTATAAACTTTATCACCCACCATTCTTTCACCAAAAAAACATTGAATGGGAAAGTGTCCATTTCGATTGCATAGCCTACAAAATCTTGGAGTTGCTATTTTGTTAAAGTAGGTTGGGTCTTGATACCTTGTATCATTTGAAGATGAAGCAATGTTTTCAACATGAGATTTTTCAGTTTTAGGGTTATGAAAGACTACCTGATCTATGTGGTCTGCCATGAGACATGTTTGTGACTTGGTCTCGGTTTGTTCATCATCATCAGAGTCATTCTCCAAGTCTTCCCATGATGCTATCAATCCTTTCTTCTTTCCTTTTTTCGGTTTTTCCTCCTTCTTCAACTTGGGACAATCAGATTTGAAATGCCCCATTTCCTTGCAATTGTAGCAAATTACTTTGCTAAGATCTTTCTTCACTCTCCTTGAGCTGCTACCTCTGCTTTTGAGCTTTGCCATTTTCCTGAATTTTTTTGCAAACAACACAAACTCATTTTCAGAAGAGTTATCACTGGATTCATCATCCAGAGGGTTAGTCACAGAAGAAAAGGCAATTCCTTTCTTTTTTGTATCCTTTTTCAAATAGGTGTTTTCAAAAGCAAGAAGATTTCCTCTTAAATCATCAAGTGTCATGGAGTCTAAGCTACTACTCTCAGAAATGATTAAGGCTTTTGTTTCCCACTCTTTTGTAAGACATCTCAACACTCTTCTCACTAGCACAGATTCTGAATGTGTGATTCCAAGAGCATCTAAGCCAACAATAATGGAGTTGAACCGTTCGAACAGTTCATCAATGGACTCTCCTTCCTTCATTGCAAACATTTCATACTCTCTATTCAACATGTTTGTCCGAGTCTTCTTTACAATGGTGGTTCCTTCATGGGTGATTTGCAATTTGTCCCAGATTTCCTTTGCCGTTGTGCATCTTGATACCCGTCGGTACTCCTCAAAGCTGATAGCACAGTTTAGCAGATTTACTGCCTTGGCATTTAATTCTATCTTCTTCCTATCTTCCTCAGTCCATCTTGCTTCTGGTTTGAGAGAGACTACTCCTTCTGCACTCGTGATAGTTGGAAATTGAGGCCCTTCCAGAATAATCTACCAGAGTCTGTAATCCACTGCTTGTACAAATATCTTCATCCTCTCCTTCTAATAGGTATAGTTTTTCCCATTGAAAAGAGGAGGTCTGTTGCTTGATTGTCCTTTAGTCAGATTATAGGACACCACATTTGCGCCACTGTTTTCCGCCATAAGGATCTTTACTCCAAGCTGCAAAGCTTGATCTCTTTGAGACCAAGCTCTGATACCAATTGATGGTTTCAGTGGCTAAGAGAAGGGGGGGTTGAATCTTAGCCCCCTTTTTGGTTGCTAACACTTGCTGAACTTCAGAGGAGACTTTTCTGTTTTAGCTTGTCACTGGACACGAGACATTTTCTTTTGTCTCGTCCCAAGTCACGAGACTTTTTGTTTTGTCTCGTCACTTTGCACGAGATACTTCTGGTTTTTGCTCCTGTGCAGTAGAAACAGAAATGGAGTAGAGAAGAAAGAGAATTACACCCAGATATATCCTGGTTCAGCTGCTAAGTGCAGTACAGCCTACATCCAGTCTCCATCACAAACATGATGGAATTTCACTATAATCAATCTGATTACAACCTGTAAAGTGCTAACCCAACTTACAAGGGGATTCTCACAGAATCATGAAACACAACATAGATGTACAAAGGAACTCTAAGACATCTATGGCTTTTTCTTTTAATTTTGCACTCTCTGCCTTTTTCCGCTCTATGGCTTTTTCTTACAAACCTCACTGTTTGCCTTTTTCCATGAGACTCAAGACATGACAAAATTAAACAGAAAAATATTAAACAGAATATATTGAAGGAGAAGAGAAAACTGTTAGCTCAGGTAGCTCTGAGAACACTGTGCCTTGCACTCTCAAATTTTCTCCTTGCTTCAAACAGTGGCTGTCCACACTTATTATAGAAGAGAGGAGCCTCCACTTATTGAAGCCAAAACCGAACCAACTTCTTCCTCCTTCAACCAACAGAACCGGTTCGGCCACATAGAGAGAGAAGAGATAACCATGCAAAACCCAACATGCAATTACCTCTAGTCCTTTCTTGATCATCACCCTTCATCAATCCGAGTTCTCCATCCTTGGCTTGCTCTCCAAGATGGATTTCTGGCCCTTGATACTTCATGATGATAATGACTTCATCTGCTTCAATCTCTGCCTCAACCATCACTTCGCCACTCTAGCTACTTCCTGTGGTGGTTGAGCAGAATCAAAGACAAGCCATGCTTCAAGAATCTCCCTTGCTGGCCGAATCTTTGCCTTCCATTTTGAGCATGAAAAACTCAAGATAACCTCACCAAATCTAACCACATTTGGTGAATATCTTAGCCACAGCTCATTTTTATTTTAGTATGTTTTCTTGCCATCATTAGCTTAATGGTCTTGATGCATGCAGCTTCTTCCTTTTCTTGGTTGATGAGCATAGCGTCCATAACTTCCTGGACAAGGACTGAAGAAAGAAGCAAGAAAGAGATGAGAGAGAATAAACAATTTAGAAGAAAAGCAATTCAATGTGATAAACCACTTTGTTGGTTAAAGTTGCTTTTACTTCCTTAGCTTAGAGTGGCGTGTTGTCATAATAGCCATCAATCAATTCAGCTGAACATTTCTCTCTCATATTTCCCATGCATTAATTAACAATGTAATAGATTTTGAAATCCATCACATGGTGAAATACTTGGATCCGTTGGAAGCATTTTGCTTTCATTTTAATCTTGGTTTCGGACCAAGTTTGGAACCATTCATCACAAATGAGATTTGGGCTTGTAGCATTGAAATTAAAACTAGCCCAATTAGTTAACATTTGCTTACTGATGAATTTTGTTTCGGATCAAGCATGAGAAAATTAACCATGGGCTTGGTTGTAACAATATTGAGTTTGGCCTATCAATAAAAATTCAGCCACTTGTTATAAACCATGCATCAAGGCTGATTATTGGGCTTAAACCAAAAGCTCATTTTTCGGCCCAACATAAAATCTGCACAACAAAATTATTAATTAAGCAAATATGAATTAAGATCAAATCAATAATTTTGTAATTAAATATTTTAATAATATTTGTTCATTATCAAAATTAAATAAGAGTTTTCCAAACTCATCATATTCCATAAAATTATGCATTAAAAAAGAGTTTAATTTTAATAGACAAACAGAGTCATAATGTAAAATATTTTATCCCATCTTATATTTATATCAATTTATTGGCGAATGATAAATCTTTAAGTGGAGTTTTAATCTACAATAAATCAGTCTTTGGTCTATCAGACTATTAGGAAATATTGAAAAAAAACAAAAAACTAGACGTGCATCAAAGTTAATTTATATATATATATCCATGTCTTGTTGCTCTATTCCACAACCCCATGTATTGTCCTGAATAACCGTCAAAACTGACCCTCACAAGCATCGTGGCCCCTATTTTCTCTCTTTCTCGTATTTCATCCTTATATCTTCATTTATATAATATTAATAACTTCCAAGTTACAAGTTCCAACCATGAACCATCGATCTTAGCTTGCTCTCTTTTGTGAAAAAGTGACCAAGACAATGTCTTTGAAGTCCATAAAGGGAAACGCCACAGCTGAAGAAGCTTCATGGTACTGTGCACTTCTCCTTGTTTCTTCCACTGTCCTAATCATGCTAACCATCTTCACTGATGAACACAATAGCAGCACTATTATTACTCTCCGACGACCCTGCGAGGAGATCTATGTGGTCGGAGAAGGGGAGACGCTTCACACCATAAGTGACAAGTGCGGTGACCCTTACATCGTTCACAACAACCCTCATATCCATGACCCTGATGATGTCTTCCCTGGCCTTGTCATCAAGATTACACCTTCTTCTTCTTCTTCTCAATAATATTTGTAGTCTTATTAGTTGTGTTCTTTTGTTATTAGAATAGGAAATTTTTAATAATCGTCATATATGCGTTTGAACATTGAACTGTTTTATATGCTACTATATATAATGTGAAACTCTTTTAGTATTGATGAGGTGAGTATAAAATGCAACATATTATTATTTCATTTATATAGTGTTGCATACAAGTTATGAATAATTTGTGGAAGCAGCAGCCAGAGCATACATATGGTTATGGCTAAAGAAAGTTTAATCTGTGTAGTAGTTTCATCAAATAATATAAGAATGTATAAAAGATAAAGATTTGATTGTGGAACACTAGAACTTGTCGATTCGAGTGAGGTAGAAGATGTTTTGTTTCATAGCTAGAATTATATAAGATGGGGAACCTAATGTTATAACAAAAATGCTATTTATATATTAAAATTAGTTACTAAAATGAATTATATATTATGTATTTTTATATCAATACATATCTATGTAGTTTAATTTATTTTAAATATGTATTTTATATTAGTAATTAATTTTAATAACTGATTTTAATGTATATCTAGTATGGTTGAATATACAATGATTGACAAACATTGTAGCAAATAGTATGTGCAGTTGATGATTCAAAGATTTTAGGACAAACTTTCAAAGCTTTGATTGTCAAGGAAGCTTTGAATTGGATCTGAGGTTGAACTCTCATCGTAACTCCATCACAAGGCTGATGAATCTACAGGCACTGAAAAGTGAGCGATGATCTGGAAGACTAGAGGAAATTCAAAACTCCAACTCGATAATTGGAGGTCATGCAAGAACCTGGGTGAAAAATGCTAATGCCCCCTTACTTCCATCATTAGGGGTGAAAAATGCTTATCAATCTTTAGCAAATATTTTTAATTAGGAAAAATATAGGTAGACAATGAAAATATTAAATAATGTAAACAATAAATATATCGAATGATCATTTTACTAGTGTAAGGATGATTATTTTAATATTAAAATTTAGATAATTAATTTAGAAGTGCAGGATTGGTGGTTGTTCATGTTGTTCAAAATAGTCATTGTTCCCCTAGCATTCCCCAATTAATTATTGTAGGGCGTTCTTTCTTAAACCGATCTTTCTCTTTGCTTCAATTAATTGCCATTGTTAGTTTACTTAAACTTGCATCCTTGTAAATTTTATATTAATCTTTTTTCCCTTGCTTTTGCAACTGCTTACCTTTATATTTTTATATATTAAGAAACTATTTTGCATGATTCAACAACTCAAGTCTCATAGACGGAAACATTTGATTGATCGGACAACAGGCTATAAATAAAAGTCTATTGTATACTATCTAAATCTTTAAGAGCATTACAATCTAGAATTTTTTTTTCCTTTTTCTTTTTCTTTTAAGAATGCTTCTTGAGCAGTACCATTGACTATAAAAGGAATTAATTAAGGAAGTATTACATTCAATAAGAGATCCCTATTTCACTTTTTACATTTAAGCTATGCATATAGCAATATTTCTTATATTCCGAGTAGAATATAGGCAGTATGAAATTATTTATGCTATTAATAAGAAAAGAGGAGTGCTAAGGGGCCAGCAGAATTCGTGATGTGTAGCCATCAATTAGCTATCATCAATAATGTTACTGGTGTGAGATGACATCTAATAGTGTAGAATTATTCATTTTTCTTTTGATTGTTAAGTGCTGGCCAGATTTCAATAAAAGTATTGCCCCCTTAGACTTTCTCATAAGAAAATTCAATTTTGTCAATTATGTGAATTCATTCTAATCATTGCCAACTATAAAAAGTTTAAGCAGACTTATATTATTTGCTAACTATAGTATTTTGCAGAAATTTAACCAAAGAATTTCAGATATATTAAGATGGGTAACCGGAGATCATTGGGTTGGATTAGTTTGGTTGGCCCAATCATCTGAAAGAGGAAGCGTTCGAGTGGGTTTGTGATCCAGGGCCTCCGTCCGACTTATGTGGAGAGAATGGGGGGTGGTACCTGCAAAGACACTCCGATGCCAAAGTCAGCAAGGGAGCAAAACAGGTCTAGAGAGTATTGGGCTTAGGGATGCCTGAGAAGTGTCAGTATATTTATAGTGGTGAACCCATAACCACCGTTGGAGTAGTTCCGCCATTTAAGGGGGATAATCGTCCCTTTATCTTAGGAAAGTTGAGATATGGCTTCTGGAAGTGGGTAGAGAGAGAGAGTATTGGGCTTAGGGATACCTGAGAAGTGTCAGTATATTTATAGTGGTGAACCCATAACCACCGTTGGAGTAGTTCCGCCATTTAAGGGGGATAACCGTCCCTTTATCTTAGGGAAGTTGAGATATGGCTTCTGGAAGTGGGTAGAGAGATTTTAGGGGCAGTTACTCATTTGAATGAGTGATTATCTGCCAGGTAATCATTGTTCCCGACTTCCTCAGAGCTAGTCGTGGTATGAACCGACTTCGTAGATTGAAGGTTGGTGTAGGGTGAGGCTCAATCCTTTGGATTGGGCCTTTCGTTCGGATCCTGGGCCTTAGCGTTGGGCCAGGGTATGAACAAGATATTTCTAATATAAATATTGGAAAAGCTTGATCTAATATTCGGATTACTTTTCCGCCGAGCTCTATGGTGTTGATTTCCTTGCCTTTTCCCCTCAGGTTCAAGCTTTCATTGTAGCACTTTCTTGCCAATTTCTGGTCCCCCCGCACCGTTGCTATCCCCGCTGGTGTCGGGAATTTCATGCAGAGATGGGGAGTAGACACCACCGCTCCGAGTCGATTTAGGGTAGCTCTGCCGATTAGGGCGTTATATGCCGACCCTACGTCGATGACTATAAAGTCTATGCTCAGAATTTTGGATTTTTCCCCCTTTCCGAAGGTAGTGTAGAGGGGTAGAAATTCCAGTGATTTTATTGGCGTGTCGCTTAGCCCGTACAAGGTGTCGGGGTAGGCTCTTAACTCCTTTTCATCCAACCCTAGTTTGTCAAACGCAGGCTTGAAAATGATGTCTGCCAAACTTCCTTGATCTGCTAGGGTTCTGTGGAGATGGGCATTGGCTAGGATCATGGTTATTACCACTGGATCATCGTGTCCAGGGATAAATGAGATGGTAGGGAGGTCGGATGATTCGCTTCCGACCTGGTAGACTCGCTTGAGGTGTCTCTTGCGAGAGGACTTGGTGAGTCCCCCTCCTGCAAACCCGCCTGAGATCATATGTATATGTCTCTCCGGGGTTTGCAGTGGTGGGTCTCTTCTGTCTATGTCATCTCGCTTTCTCTTCCCATGATTGTCCGACCTTTCCATGGGATATCTATCAAGTCGGCCTTCTATGGCCAACTTTTCTATCACATTTTTGAGGTCGTAACAATCGTTTGTTGAGTGACCATATATCTTATGGTACTCACAGTAGTCGCTGCGACTTCCTCCCCTTTTATTTTTAATGGGCCTGGGAGGCGGCAGCCTTTCAGTATTGCAAATTTCTCTGTATACATCCACTATGGAAACCTTTAGAGGAGTATAAGAGTGATATTTCCTTGGTCTGTCGAGACCGAGCTCTTCTTTCTTCTTGGGCTCCCTCTCCCTTTCTTTTGATGAGGGAAGATGCCCAGGTCGCCAGTTCGGCTCTCGTAGTCTGGCATTCTCCTCCATGTTGATGTACTTTTCGGCTCTTTCTTGTACATCACTTAAGGAGGCAGGGTGCCTTTTTGATATGGACTGTGAGAAGGGACCTTCTCTGAGCCCATTTACTAGCCCCATTATGACTGCCTCAGTGGGCAAGTCTTGAATCTCTAAGCATGCTTTGTTGAACCGTTCCATATAGGCCCGTAGAGATTCTCCGACCTCCTGCTTTATTCCCAGGAGGCTTGGTGCATGCTTTACTTTATCCTTCTGGATGGAGAACCTCATAAAAAACTTCCTCGAGAGGTCCTCAAAGCTGGTGACTAACCTCGGGGGGAGGCTATCAAACCACTTCATCGCCGCTTTCGATAGGGTGGTCGGGAAAGCTTTGCAGCGTGTCGCATCAAAAGCATCAGCCAGATACATCCAACTTTTAAAATTGCTTAAATGATGCTTCGGATCTGTGGTTCCATCGTAGAGGTCCATATCAGGGCTTTTGAAGTTTCTTGGAACTTTTGTCCTCATTATGTCCTCACTAAATAGATCCTCACTAAATGGGTCCTCCCCTCCTAGGGGTGATTCTTCTCGATTGCCACGAGAGTTCCGACCTTTTAGGGAGGATTCTAACCTTAAGAGTTTTTCTTCTAACTCTTTTCGTCACGCCATCTCCTCCCTTAGGTTCTTCTCTGTCTCCCTTTGTCGTTCCAGCTCCTGTTCCAGCTGTTCCAAACGACCTTGGTGGCCATGGACTAGCCCCATTAGTTCAGTCGCATGGGGTGGTCCATCCTTTCCTGATTCACGTCCATCCGAGGAGTTCATCTTCGGATTTTTTAATCCGGAAGTGCCTTCTCTATGTTGGTCATTGATTTCTTGGTGGTGAGTTAGGTCTGCGTCGTTGTTTCCGGTATCTTGATTCTCTTGTTCGAAATCTGACGCTACATGACCATCTTCAGGTGACATATCCGCCATCACTGGTTGACCTCTCAGGTCCCCGGCAACGGCGCCAATGTTACGATGGGTAACCGAAGATTATTGGGTTGGATTAGTTTGGCTGGCCCAATCGTCTGAAAGAGGAAGCGTTCGAGTGGGTTTGTGACCCAGGGCCTCCGTCCGACTTGTGTGTGAGAGAATGGGGGGTGGTACCTGCAAAGACACTCCGATGCCAAAGTCAGCAAGGGAGCAAAACAGGTCTAGAGAGTATTGGGCTTAGGGATACCTGAGAAGTGTCAGTGTATTTATAGTGGTGAACTCATAACCACCATTGGAGTAGTTCCGCCACTTAAGGGGGATAACCGTCCCTTTATCTTAGGGAAGTTGAGATATGGCTTCTGGAAGAGGGTAGAGAGATTTTAGGGGCAGTTACTCATTTGAATGAGTGATTATCTGCCAGGTAATCATTGTTCCTGACTTCCTCAGAGCTAGTCGTGGTATGAACCGACTTCGTAGATTGAAGGTCGGTGTAGGGTGAGGCTCAATCCTTTGGATTGGGCCTTTCGTTCGGATCCTGGGCCTTAGCGTTGGGTTAGGGTATGAACAAGATATTTCTAATATAAATATTGGAAAAGCTTGATCTATTTAATTTGTGGTTGGTTAATCACTAACCATAGCTTTATAAAACTTCATGCCTCTAATTCCCACCTTGTACTACTGTTTGAAAGTTTGTATGCAAAGAGATGCATTTCCATTCTTTTAAAACTCTTTAGTTTGTGTATCTCGACGGCTATTTGAATACTGTACTTGTAATTGAACCACTTTTTGTCATCTTTTTTCTGAAGCTAAGGTAAACAAACTATATATATGCTCTTTTTTTCTTTTTCTTTTTTTTTTATGATTCAAATTAAGAGACATCATCAATAATTTTACATAAATGAGGAGTTTCTTGTCACAGTAAATTTTAGAAGGTTGATTTAACAGCGTTTGTATAATTTTCTGGAGTGTTTGAAAATGCTCTAGATGGTTCTGAAACGTTCTAGAATGTCCTAGAAGGTCCCGAAATACTCTAGAAGGTTCTAGAATACTCTAGAAGGTCATAGAGTATTCTAGAAGAGTGTGGATGTATATAGGAGTATAAAGAGTAGTATGAAAAAATCTAGAAGTATTTAGAAAGTTGTGGTATGATGGATATTTGTAAAGAAGGTTTTAGATGATTAATCTAGGCCGTTGATTAGATTTAATCCTAACCATCGTGGATGGCTATAAATAGGAGGTGAGAGTTAGTATGAGATGTGTGTGAATCATTTGTAACAAACACTTCAGCAATAAAGAGTTCTTTCCACCAAAGCTTCCTTTCTCTTGTGTTCTCTTGCGTTCTTAGCTTTCTTACTAAGTATTGAGGGTTAGGCTGACTTGGTCTTAGCTCAAGAGGTTGAGTAAGTCCGAGTGCCGGCACGGTAGCGTTGGAGTGTGTCCAAGGCCGTGACAATTTGGTATCCGAGTAAGGTTCGAGAGGGAGCACAAGTCGCTTGTGGGAATGGCTTCTAGTATCACCATGGAGCATGTTGAGTCTCAAAGGGGAAGGAATGTTATTCCTTCTCAATAGGGAGGCAAGAAGATCCGTTCTTCAAGTGAGCCTAGAGGTAAGGACTCTAACTTCTTAGAAGAGAGAGTTTCTGTGTTGGAGAATGTTCTATCCTCTATGGATGAGCGTTTCCAAAGGATAGAACATGATAAGGAGACCCTCGAGGTTCACGTGTTAGGAGAACTAGATGCTTTCAAAGAAAGCATGCTCCAAATTGAAGAGAAGCTTGAGAATTCCTTAAAGCTATTTGAGGAAGTTCGAGTTTGGTTCGAGGAGGCGAAATCTTGACCAACCATTATAAGGGAGACGACAAAGATTGATCTCCCCAAGTCAAAGGAGTTCAAGGGCGTAAGGGATGCTCGCAAGGTGGAGAACTTCCTATGGCAAATGGAGAGGTACTTCGAAGGCCAAGGGGTGGTCGGAGAAGCAATAAAGATACGCACTGCAGCTCTCTACCTTTCTGATAATGCTACTTTGTGGTGGAGGAGAAAGTGTGTAGATATAAAAAAGGGTACTTGCAACATAGCCACATGGGAAGTTTTCAAAAGGGAATTGAAAAGATAATTCTTCCCTGAGAATGTGGTTTATGAAGCAAGGAATAAGTTGAGGGAGTTGAAGCACAAGAGTACGATTAGCAACTACGTAAAGGAGTTTACTACTCTCACGCTTCAAATCCCCAACTTAGCATCAGAGGATGCATTGTTCTTCTTCATTGATGGACTCCAACCTTGGGCAAAGCAAGAACTACAAAGAAGGAGTGTTAAGGATGTCGATGAGGCCATCGTGGTGGCCGAATCACTCACTGAGTATCATAGGGGAGACTCTAAACCCAAGTCTTCCTCCAAGCCTAGTTCTGCTAAAGGTGGGGGAGACAAGGGAAAGAGTTTCTCAACCAAGAAGGAAGGAAAATACTCTTCAAAGAAAGAGTATGAAGAAAAGAAGAAGGCTTTCGTGCCCAAAGGGGGATGCTTTGTGTGCAAGGGACCACACCAAATGAAGGATTGTCCCAAGCTAGGGACTTTGGCATCTATCGCTGAGGAATGAGAAGCTCAAACTCAAGTAACTGAGTGTGTTGGATCTATCCAACACATAAATGCTTTAAAGGGCAAAGAAGCAAGCACTGCAGAAAAGAAAGGCTTGATGTATGTCAAAGCCTTTATTAATGAAAAACCTGTCATGGCTATGATCGACACTGGTGCTACACACAACTTCATCACGCCTGATGAAGCAAGGAGGCTTGGGTTGAAGATCACTGAAAAGAATGGCTGGTTCAAACCCGTGAACACCAAGGGTGAACCCTTTAAGGGAGTAGCGAAAGGGGCTGAGATGACTCTTGGTTCTTGGAAGGGCCTTGTGGATTTCTCAGTAGCACCCATGGACGATTTTAAAATAGTCATCGGGCTCGATTTGCAAAGAAAGGCAAATATAATACCTATGCCATACTACGATGTAGTATGTGTCATGGAAAAATGGTCTCCATGCATGGTCCCTACAGTCTCTAAAGTTGGCGGACCACCGATACTGTCTGCTATGCAACTCAAGAAAGGGTTTAAGAAGGGAGAGATTACATATTTGACTCTATTACAAGAGGAGTCAACATCCGAAAGAGAAGACGTTCCTCCCAAAATCAAGGAAGTCCTTGAAGAAAATAAGGATGTGATGCCTCCCGAGTTGCCAAAACAACTACCACCTAGGAGGAAGGTGGACCACAAGATTGAATTGGAGTCAGGAGCAAAGCCGCCCGCCTCAACACCTTATAGGATGGCACCGTCAGAACTCGAGGAGTTAAAGAAGCAACTCATGGATTTGCTAGATGCTGGGTTCATCCGTCCATCGAAGGCACCTTATGGCGAACCAGTCTTGTTCCAAAAGAAACATGATGGTTCATTGAGACTATGCATCGACTATCGAGCACTGAACAAGGTAACCATCAAGAACAAATATCTCATTCCTTTGATAGCCGATTTGTTTGATCAACTAGGTAGAGCCAAGTGGTTCTCAAAGCTAGATTTGAGGTCAGGATATTACCAAGTGAGAATTGCCGATGGTGATGAGCCTAAGACCACGTGTGTCACAAGGTATGGATCGTATGAGTGGTTGGTGATGCCTTTTGGCTTGACCAACGCTCCTGCAACCTTCTGTACCTTGATGAACGAGATCTTTTGACCTTACCTTGATCGGTTTGTAGTGGTCTACTTGGATGACATTGTTGTCTATAGCAATACTTTGGAGGAACATGTAGAACACTTACAAACCGTGTTCAAGATCTTGCGAGAGAATAACCTATATGTGAAGAAGGAAAAATGTTCCTTTGCAAGGGACGAAGTCTACTTCTTGGGACACATCATTAAAGGTGGAACTCTCTGCATGGATTAAGGAAAGGTGAAGGCTATCAAAGAGTGGGAGCCGCCAAACAAGGTATCTGAATTGAGGTCATTCCTTGGGTTGGCTAATTACTATCGGAGGTTTATCAAGGGATACTCCGCCAAGGCGGCACCATTAACTGATCTTCTCAAGAGGAATCACTCTTGGGAATGGTCGAAGGAGTGTCAAAAGACCTTTGATGAGTTGAAGGCTGCTATCACAGAAGGACCAGTACTAGCACTACCCAACTACTCAAAGGTATTTGAAGTCCACACTGATGCTTCTGACTATGCTATTGGAGGGGTTCTGATGCAAGAAGGACATCTGATTGCCTTTGAGAGTCGCAAGTTGAATGATACAGAGAGGCGATACACCGTCCAAGAGAAGGAGATGACCACGGTAGTGCACTGTCTGAGAACTTGGCGTCACTACTTGCTTGGTTCACACTTCATCGTCAAGACAGACAATGTAGCTACAAGCTACTTTCAAACTCAAAAGAAGTTAAGCCCCAAACAAGCTAGGTGGCAAGACTTCTTGGCTGAGTTTGATTTCGAATTTGAATACAAGTTAGGCAAGACTAATGTGGTAGCAGATGCGCTGAGTCGCAAGGCTGAGTTAGTGGCCATTTCTATGGTTGAAGGAGATATTATGCATACCATCAAGGAAGGGTTACATCACGATCCATTAGCCAAAATGTTGGTGGAGTTGGCTAGAGAAGGCAAGACCAAAAGATTTTGGTTAGAAAACGACCTTCTCTACACTAAAGGCAGAAGACTATACGTCCCTAAATGGGAAAATCTAAGAAGAAAATTAGTGAGGGAATGCCACGACACCAAGTTGGCTGGTCACCAAGGTCAGCGAAGGACCTTGGCACTCATTGAATCTTCTTATTATTGGCCTCAAATGAGAGATGAAGTGGAGAGCTATGTGAAGACTTGTCTTGTGTGCCAACAAGATAAGATTGAAAACAAGACACCAAGCGGGTTGTTGGAACCACTGCCTCCATCAGAGCGACCGTGGGAAAGTGTCTCTCTAGATTTCATCTCTGCCTTACCGAAGTCCGAGGGGTTTGGATCTATTCTTGTGGTAGTGGATCGATTTTTGAAGTATGCTACCTTTATACCTGCCCCTACTGACTGCACTGCAGAGGAAGCAGCACGAATATTCTTCAAGAATGTGGTTAAGTACTGGGGATTGCCTAAGAGCATCATTAGTGATCGAGATCCACGCTTTACAGGACGACTATAGACAGAGTTGTTCAAACTCCTTGGGTCGGAGCTTCATTTTTCAACAAGCTTCCATCCTCAAACCGATGGGCAGACTGAGAGAGTGAATGCCTTACTCGAGTGTTACTTGAGGCACTTCGTAAGCGCTAATCAGAAGGATTGGACAAAACTCATCGACATTGCTTAGTTCTCATACAATTTGCAAAGGAGTGAGTCTACAGGGAAGAGTCCGTTCGAGATTGTGACTGGACAACAGCTGCTTACACCTCACTCTCATCCTTCCTCTTACTCAGGGAAGATCCCTGGAGCTTATCATATGATTAAGTCTTGGGAAGAACAAGCAGATGTCACTCGTTCTTACCTTGACAAAGCTGCAAAGAGGATGAAGAAATTGGCAGATAAGAAGAGGAGGCATGCAAGCTATCAAGTGGGAGACAAGGTAATGATTAAACTTCTTCCACAACAATTCAAAGCCTTTCGCAAGGTTCATAAGGGCTTAATCTACAAATACGAAGGGCCATTTGAGATCATTGGACGTGTTGGGGAGGTTGCTTACAAAGTACAACTCCCTCCCTCTATGAAGATCCACCCGGTCTTCCATGTGAGTATGCTTAAACCATATCATGAAGACCAAGACGAACCGAGTAGAGGTAACTCGAGTCGTGCTCCGCCTGTGGTGATTAGATCCTTTGATAAAGAAATCGAAGAGATCTTAGCTAATCGCGTCGTACGACGAAGAGGGGTACCACCAAGTATTCAATACTTGATCAAGTGGAAAGGACTTCCGATAACCGAAGCTAGTTGGGAAGCTCGTGAAGATCTGTGGCAATTCCAAGAACACCTACAGCGCTATCATAAACAGAACGCGACGAGGACGTCTGTGCATTAGGTGGGGGAGAATGTCACGGTAAATTTTAGAAGGTTGATTTAACAACGTTTGTATAATTTTCTGGAGTGTTTGAAAATGCTCTAGATGGTTCCGAAACGTTCTAGAATGTCCTAGAAGGTCCCGGAATACTCTAGAAGGTCATAGAGTATTCTAGAAGAGTGTGGATGTATATAGGAGTATAAAGAGTAGTATGGAAAAATCTAGAAGTATTTAGAAAGTTGTGGTATGATGGATATTTGTAAAGAAGGTTCTAGATGATTAATCTAGGCCGTTGATTAGATTTAATCCTAACCATCCATTGAGGAGGTGGATGGCAATAAATAGGAGGTGAGAGTTAGTATGAGATGTGTGTGAATCATTTGTAACAAACACTTCAGCAATAAAGAGTTCTTTCCACCAAAGCTTCATTTCTCTTGTGTTCTCTTGCGTTCTTAGCTTTCTTGCTAAGTATTGAGGGTTAGGCTGACTTGGTCTTAGCTCAAGAGGTTGAGTAAGTTCGAGTGCCAGCACGGTAGCGTTGGAGTGTGTCCAAGGTCGTGACATTCTGCTCTGGATTTTTAATTTATGTATTATTCCATTTAGACCTTACTAAATTTCAATCCACATAATTTTACTAAAGAGATTGGATAAACTTAAAACAAAATTGTCTGATAATTTTTGGTAAATGATTTTAATTTATTTAAGCGCTTATAGCATTTAATATAAAGGGAAGTGAATATTCAATTAAACATTCCTATTTCAATTTTAACATTTTCAGTTGTGTATGGTAATCTTTGATACATCTTCAAATCAAATCATTGAAATCAGAAACAGTTAAAATTATTTGTTTTCAAGAACTCTGACCAAAACAAAAATTTCGGCAGATAGTTCAGGATGCAATTCATCATGACTAGCAATTCATCTTTGATTTGTGATTTCTACTTGTTGGATTGAGATTCTGTTGCTTGTTTCATTTACTGGCTTTGTTAACTGATTAGACCACAATTAATATAACTAACATCCGTGTCATGTATTTTGCTTGCTTTCTAAGGTATATGTTCCCCTTTCATCTCAGCTACCGATGACTATGTTTCAAAGAATTTGTGCTCCTTATTGAAATAAAAGCATGTTGTGGTTGGAGTTCATTCAATTGTAGTAGGCAAACTTATTTTAATAGACAAGCATGTTTATTACAGAAAAAGAAGCCCACGCTATGCTAACCTAATTAAAAAAAAAAAAAACAACCACACGTATGGTTACTTAAAACGTTGGAACTGGAATATAGAGGGAAAGAACATAGAAATTGTAATACACACAGGAATATAGAGACATGGCGTGTATTGATTGAATGAGTGGAGTCCATGAACAAGTTACTCACATGATATTGTTTCAGAGTGCCATGCGAATGGTGAACAGTGAACACAGTACACTTCCACCTTCAATTTCCATCAATTAAGCCACATCAACTATTTTGTGAGAAAAGTCTCTAATAAATTCCTAATAACATTCCTAACAATTTTTCGGTAATAGGTGATAACCACTAATAAAGTTGTTTAGAGGACTTTATTGAATTCAAAAATATGAACTCAATTTTAATTTTTAAGGTTATAGTGATATAATATAAATTGAGTAAATAATATAGAGACGAGGTAATAAACCTGAAATTTATAACAAATGACAAAAGCTTGTTGGTGGTAACCACTTGGTAATTGACTAATTGCCATAAGACCAAAAGCGTGTTGTTTTTAGGTTTTGTTTCTACTTTCTATCTCAAGTTCTTGGAACCATTTGGAAAAGATACAATAACTGAGAGCAATGAAGAATAAAATAATAATAGAACCGATGGATATGAAAGAGGAAGCAAGTTGTGGAAGAAGCTAACATGATTATTTGTTTGGGGTTGACTTATTAATTTATATAATTTTTTAATTAAATAATAAATCATTAGAACAATTAAATATATAATAATAGAATAATCAAATGTATTTATAATAATACATGTAAGAATTTTTTTTATAAAAGATAAGAAAAATAAATAATTTTTTTGAAAGCCAATTAAATTGACCCTTAGGTCCAGTTTGGCTAAACAGTTTAATTAAGCTCTTTTTAAAAAATAATTTAAATAATAAATATCTATATTAAAAGTAGTTTATAAATAAGTTATTTTATTTTTAGATTTTTAGTTCTAAAAGTGCTTATTTAAAAAAATATGATAAAAAATTTATTATTATAAAAGAAGTCATTCTTATACCATGGTAATATGTTTTTTTTTTAAATATTATTCCATAACGAGCGTATTCTTAACGTACTCTTAGTCTATATATTGGTAAGAACTTTATAATCACAGATAAAAAAATATAAATAATAAAAATAATATTTTTTAAATAATATTCTAATAAATTACATTGACTTTTTTTTTCTAATCCTCTTTAATATTTTCTTGATTTTAATCAGACGCCATCAGGACATTGGCACCCACGTATCAGGAAGACGGATCTTAGATTCTCACAGAATTTTGGATTGCAATGATAAACGAGCCTGCAACGTTTATCAACACTCTTACGGGACAATTATCCGTCTTGCAGCGAGATTTGCACTTACAGGATTGGAAATACCTCGAAGGAGGATCCTTTCGCTTAAGGTTGGACTTTGGAGGCTCTCCTCCACCGATTCCTCCTCGTTTATCTCCCTTGGAGGAAGAACCACTAGGAGCGATAGTAACTTCAGCCATTTGAGAAAAAAAGATAGAAGAAAACTTTACACTAGAGCGGTTTTGGATTAACCGCTCCATGCTATTTTATATCTATATGTAAAAGGAAAAGTTTCACGCTTATTTCATGAGGGATTTATACTCAAATAAATTTTTTTTGCCAAAAAAAACGTTACCATGGTACAAAGAATTTAAGAGAGAAACGAAGAATTATTTAAAAAAATTATTATTTTTATTATTTATATTTTTTCATCTGTGATTATAAGATTCTTACCAATATATAGACCAAGAGTACGTTAAGAGTACGCTCGTTATGAAATAATATTCTAATAAATTATATTAATTTTTTTTCTAATCTTCTTTTATATTTTCCTGATTTTGATATTTTCCTGATTTTTTTTCTAATAAGTTATGGAGTGTGCAAGGGGAGTACTACTACTGCATTTGATTTTCAACATCAGCAAAAGATTCATGTCTCTAGTTCTCACATTGTACTACTATTTGAAAGTTTGTACAAACAGATGCACTTACATTCACTTTTGTGATCTTGTGAAACTCTTATTTGATTTGTGTATCCTAATGTAATTGAACCACTTTTTGTCATGATTCTTGGGAATGCCACACTTTTTTTTTTACACAAGTGAGGAGTTTCTATTCTTAAGTTTTAATTTATGTATTACTGCATGTAAAGCCTTCTCAAATTCACACGATTTTAATTTATTCTGGTACTTCTAGCATTCAATCAAAGATTCTTGTTTCAATTTTAATAGCATGATACATTTTCATTAATTATACAGATTCTATTAGCAGACATGAGTAAAAATGATTTGAGTAATCATTTAAGCACAATAATACAAGCCTGCCTCCATTGAATTTATGCATCATTACCAAGTTTTATTTTTGTCTCTCTACCTACATATGCACATGATTCTTCTGTTGGTAGAGAAAGAGAGGGGCAGAGAAATAAAACTACTCTCATTATTGTTGCTCAACAGTAGCCCAGGCCCCAGCAGTGTAAATAGAATCAACTTCATTTGTCTCTCACCATTTCAAAATTAGGTGTAATTTATTCAATACTTAGCTACATTATCGCATGACTCATCATAAAACTAATTTATACTTTGAGTGAGTTATGGTTTATGCATTTAAAAATAAAATATTTATTGACATACTATAATCCAATCTAGAGATAAAATAGAAAACCAAAAAAATTGGATATTAAAATGTGCAGAGTCACACTAAAATTTAAAGTTAATATAGTGAATGTAAGCAAAATGAATTTAAAATTTTTTTAATTGACAAGTTAGAACAGTAGACTAATGACTCTATGGTCAAGTAGTAAAGATAATTAAAGAAGAGAATTTGACAACATCAAACATTTCAAATTCAAGCATATATTCAATCTTAACACTTTTAAGTCATGTCAAGTAATTAGAACAAGAAAAAGTATAAAGTACCAATATATTATCTATTAATTTATTGTCAATTATAGTTAATTATTATATTTTAAACACATATATAAAAAAATACATCCAAAAAATATATTTATAAAGACACATTCATTAGACACAGCTATAACAAAGACATTTTTAAAACCTATAGATCTCTGTTCTTTGAAGAGAGTAATTCACACAAATTGGTAGTTTGTGGAGGATGTTAGGGAGATCGGGGAGACTAAAGTGTTATTAACTTTTGAAACGGTTGAGCACGCCCAGGAGGCTTATACGTTTAAACTGGACAGTATGCTGCAGGTCTTTCATCAGGTCCGGAGGTGGGAAGAGTCAGAACGATGCGGGACTCGCAGGGTGTGGTTGGAGTGCTATGGTATGCCTCTTCATGTTTGGTCGCCAGAAACATTCAAAGCGGTAGGAGGCCTATGGGGGGACGTTCTCCAGTGTGATATCCCAACAGGTGCAGGGGATTCATTTAGGGTGGGCAGGTTTCAAGTGGATACTGATGAATTTAATGAGATTAGGGAGAGGGTACATATTGCGATTGGAGAGAAGGGGTGTACAGTATTTGTGAAAGAGGTGGGAGTAGAGGTTAGTGAAACTGGGATTTCGGTGGAAAGGAAGTCAGTATATAAAGGGAGGGCCGCTGATGGGTCCTGTGAATATAATCGGACGAAGGCGGCGGTGCTTTGGGATCCGGCGGCGGCCATGATTACTGGTGATGTACAGGGGGGTGATAGTGGGAAGGACAGAATAGTAATTCCTGAAGTGCTATTGAATGATGTGAACGTTGAGTTTTTGAATTTGAAAAAGATTGGGGATGCAACTGAATCGGAGAGTAGTACAAAGAATAAGGGCAAGGAGATTATGCAGGGATTTGGTGTGAGTGAAGAGGGTGATTCTGACAGAACGGTTACACAGGGGTTCGGTACTGGGGGAGAAAGGGATTTTGCGTGCTATGGTGCACATTGTGGGCCTGTTCTATTGGGCCAGCCATCAAGGAACCAAACTGAATGTCACCTGGAGGGGTGTGACTTGGGCTTAGATGGAACAAACCCAATACCAACTCAGCAGGGCAATGGGACACGAGAGGGAGTGCAGCTAAGGCGTGGGAGGACGGATGGGCCTGTGCTGGACTGGAAGGTGGCGAACCGGGTTGCTGGAGCCCTGACCCGGGAGAAGCTGGAGTGGGCAGAGAGTAGGCAGGTTGCGCGTGTTTCTTCTGCTGCGTCTGGGAGGGACATGCGAAACTTGGCGACCAATCTGGTGAGTGAGGAGGGTGAAGCCGGGTGGTCCAGGCCGATGGTGCAGAGCCAGACGCCGGGTAGTGTCGAGGAAGACGCGGCTAAGTGGCAGGGGTTTGGGCCAGATCTGGGTGTGGGAGAGGAGGGTGGAAGCGGGAATGTGAGGAGGCCGGGGGTGTGCGTCGGACAGGAGGCCGAAGAGGGGCTGACGGACAAGGTAGGGCTTATTGCTGATGGGATTAGCGAAGAGAGGGCACTGCCGAACATGGCTGCCCGAGGAGGAGAAGCGGACGTTAATTGCCTAGATAAGGAGGCGGGAAGCTTTGTGGAAGAGGTTGGATCTGACACGGACAGAGGAAAAACCACCACAGGAGAGGGCGACAAGATATCCAAGGAAGCAGAGGTCGGGGAAAATAAGATTACCTGGGCTTTGGCGGTAGAATCTGGAGCGGAATTGTATGATGACGAAGTGGATATCATGAGTATTTTGCAAGCTCAAAATGAAGAAATAGCGAAAAAGTGAAAACTGGCAAAACAAAAGGAAAAGGCAAGAAGGAGTCGTCCAAAGAACAAACATAAGGTGAGTAGTACTTTGATTAAATGATTGTGAGCTATTGGAATATTAGGGGTTTGAGGGGGGATGGAAAGTTCAGTATGGTAAAAATGTTGAAGAGGAAATATAACATAAACATGTTAGGTTTGATTGAAACAAAAAGAGAGGATATTTCGAAATATGATGTTGGCAGGATTTGGGGGAATAGTACGGTAGGTTGGGAGTTTGTGGAGTCTGATGGGGCATCCGGGGGGCTGTTGTTAATGTGGGATGATATGATGTTTCAGAAACGTAATTGTTATAAAGGAGAGAGGTGGTTGTGTGTTGAAGGCGTGTTAACAAAGAATAATTTTCAGTGTGCTTATTGTCTAGTGTATGGGGCACATGAGAGGGAGGCAAAGCGGGTGGTGTGGGAAGAGTTGAGCTATATTGTAGGCTTGTGTTCGTTGCCTTTCTGTTTGTTGGGGGACTTCAATGAGATTCTGCAAGTGGAGGATCGTAAAGGGGTGCAGAGCTTGCCGGTCTCAGCGGAAGATTTTAAGAGTTGGGTTCTAGACATGCAGTTGGTGGATCTACCCCTTACTGATAGGAAGTTCACATGGTTCAGGGGTCAATCTTGTAGTAGAATTGATAGGGTGTTGGTTAATATTGAATGGGTGGAGGAATTTCCTGACATTAGGCTGAAAGGTGGTCCTAGGGGCTTGTCGGATCATTGCCCGTTGATTGTGGAGGTTACAAGGGTTGGAGGGGAGCATCGACCGTTCAGAAGTCTAGATTCTTGGTTCACCCATGAGGGTTTTCTAAGGATGGTAAAAAATGAATAGAGGAACTTGGGAAGAGCTCCATTCCTTGGTAAACTGAAAGCCTTGACGATACCTCTGAGGCAATGGCACAAAGATAAATTTAGTAATATGGAAAACAGACTGAAAAGGTTTGAGGATGAGATAAAGAAGCTGGACGATCAGGTTAGTGAAGGGATATATGATGGTACAACGGAGGCTAGGAGGAAGGCGTTGGTGAGCTTTTGTGAAAAGTGGTACATTAGGAAGGAAATCCATTGGAAGCAGATGTCTCGGTCCCAATATGCTAAGGACATGGACAGGAATACCCGGTACTTTCATAATATTGCCTCAGCTAGAAGGCGGAATAACAGGATTGATACTCTGTTGATTCATGGGCGGCTTGTGAGGAATCAGGCAAGAATAAAGCATGCAATCAGGGGATTCTATAAGGAGTTGTATCGGCAGGAGTTTGCACCAAGGATCGGTGTTCGGGATGGGTTGTTGAAGCAAATTGACAGAGCTGAGACAGAAGCATTGGAGGTTGTACCGACTGCAGAGGAAATCAAGGAAGCAGTTTGGGATTGTGAATCTTCTAAGGCCACAGGTAGTGATGGCTTTAATATGAATTTCATAAAAAAATGTTGGGAAGAGATTGGTCAGGAGTTCACGGCGGCGGTGTTGGAGTTCTTCCAAAGGGCAAAGTTACCATCGGATGTGAATATAACATGGGTGACACTGGCCCCAAAATTTCTGGGTGCGAAGGAGATAAAGGATTTTCGGCCGATTAGTTTGGTGGGATGTGTGTACAAGGTGATTTCGAAGGTATTGGTGAGAAGAATGAGGTCGGTTATGCCAGGCTTGGTGGGAGAGACTCAGACGGCATTTGTGAAAGGCAGGAAAATTCATGATGGTGCTCTCATAGCCTGTGAGACAGTTCATTGGCTCAAGGCGCGGAGGAAGAAAGCGGCAATTATTAAGCTGGATTTTCATAAAGCTTATGATAGAGTCAGATGGAGTTTCGTGAATATAGTGCTACAGAAAATGGGATTTGGTCAGCGTTGGAGGAATTGGGTGATGGAGTGTGTCAGTTCGGCAACTATGTCAGTTATGGTAAATGGGTCACCATCCAAGCCGTTTAACATGGAGCGTGGCCTCAGACAAGGGGATCCTCTTTCTCCATTCCTGTTTGTGTTAGTGGTTGATGTGTTGCATCGGATGGTGGGAGAAGCTGTAAGGAATGGGCGCATTGAATCGTTACTGGTCGGAGGGAAGCATATCGAATTGTCGCACTTACAATTTGCAGATGATACAATATTGTTTTGCCCCCCGGTAACAGAGACAGTAGTGAATTATAAGAGACTTTTGCAGTGTTTTGAGTTGATGTCGGGACTGAGCATCAATTTTGACAAGTCAAGTCTGATATTGGTGAATTGTGAGAAGGATTGGGTAGATCAGGCGTGTGGGTTGCTGGGATGCAAGCAAGCGGTGCTACCTGTGAGGTACCTCGGGATTTCCTTGGGGGCGAATCCGCGGTTGGTGAAGACTTGGAAACCGATCATAGATAAGGTGGAAGAGAAACTCAGCCTTTGGAAAGCAAAGGTTCTAACCAAAGCAGGCAAGCTTGTGCTCATCAAATCAGTGCTGAATAGCCTACCGATATACTACTTAAGTCTATACAAGATGCCAAAGGCGGTTGCGGAAAAGCTTATTGCATTGCAGAGACGATTTATGTGGTGCAAGGGGGATGGTAATGACGGTATCCCGTTGGTCAAGTGGGAGTTGGTTCAGGCACCGAAAAAGGCTAGGGGACTGGGAGTTGGGGATGCAGTACTTCGAAACACAGCGCTCTTGTTTAAGTGGTGGTGGCGGTTTTCAAAGGAGGATTGTCCGTTGTGGAAGAAGATAATATGCTCGTGTAACAATTTGAGCCCTGGTGAAATGCTATTAACTCAGCAGTTACCGGTGAAAGGAGGGCCCTGGAAAGACATCTGTCAATTACATATAAAGGAGCAGCGGATAAGAGACAAAATGCTTAATGGCCTAGCAATGGAGGTAGGAAATGGGAGGCGAACCTTGTTCTGGGAAGATAACTGGCTGCAAGGTGGGCCGCTGAAAGTGACTTGTCCAAGACTTTTCTCTCTCTCGAATCAACAAGGATACATGATAGGGGATTGTGGCTTTTGGGATGGACTTGAGTGGATATGGAATTTCCAGTGGAGAAGGGAGTTGTTCCAATGGGAGCTGGAACTTGTGAACCAGCTTCATGAGAGGCTAAGGCCGGTGAAGTTGTCAGAGGATAAAGAGGATAATATGGTGTGGAAGTATGATAGTAAAGGGATATTTTCTACCCAGTCAGTGGTGCAGGTCCTACAATCAGAGTATCTGTCGGATGAGATAACGAGTTACAGTTTCACAAGTTCAGTCTGGCGCGGATTTGTACCTCCGAGAATAGAGCTCTTTGGGTGGTTTGTGCTGGTGGGTAGAGTTAATACCAAAGAGAGGTTGAGTAGGAGGCGTGCTTAGGCCCAATGATAATCTCTGTGTACTATGTAAGAAGGAGATAGAGTCGGTGCAGCACCTATTTCTTCTATGCGAATTAACATGGCAGGTGTGGTGTACTTGGTTGAGGTCTTTTGGTGAAGTTTGGACTATTCCTGGAACTTTAAGGGAATTGTTTGAGAGGTGGACCGATAGGCATAAGCGAAAACAAGATCAGAAGAAGTGGCTAACAGGGTTCTTTGCAGTGATTTGGAACATTTGGGTGGAGCGCAATGCTAGGATTTTCAATAACAAGGAAGCAGGTGTTGAGATTGTAATCAGGAAGACGATTCTGAGCTACAAAGAATGGACCGATAGTGATCCTTTTGAGTGTTGACGACAACATCGGATATCTCAGGGTTTTTGTAATGTTTATAGTACTTGTTGTTTGGTTCAGTTGCTCCACATTACTGTGTTGAGCTTTCTTTGGTTCAAAAAAAAAACAAAGACATTTTTATTAGATACATCCACAAAGACATTTTCATTAAACACAATCATAAACAAGAGTTGACAGAAGTTGGCAAAAATACTGTTGGTACCGTAGCGAGATTGTTAGAACAATCAGACCGATAATTAATGTCACCAAAAAATATATTTAAACAAAATTACTCTCAAGAATGAAATTATTTTTAAACTAATTAATTATTAGTTAGCTAGGAATGCGTAAAACTATTATTTAAAAAAAAGTAAATTATTAAATTGGTCCATTTGTTTAGTTGTAATCTTGTTTTGGTCTTTAAAGTTTAAAGTGTCTTATTTGAATCAAAAAAAGTTTCATTTAGCTTCAATGTAGTCCCACCGTGAGGTCAAAAGTTAAATAATTAATGGAATGTCCTATATGACAGCAGTATAAGAATAAGATCGATAATCTGGAGAACAAGTACGAGCTCCAGAGGCAAAAAATCAACCGTATTTATTTATCATTTTTCTTACAATTTAAATGAAATATTTTCTATAGAACCAAGGAGAATGATAAATAAATATATTGATGCATCCACGGTTGATTTTGTACCTTTAGAGCTTGTACTTGTTCTCTAAATTATCGACCTTGTTCTTGTATTGCTGTTATGTAGGACATTTCGTTAATTATTTAACTTTAACTTCTCGGTGGGACTAAATTGAAGCTAAATGAAATTTTTTTTATTTAAATAGGACACTTTAAACTTTAAAGATCAAAACAGAATTATGCCCAAACATAGAGGATCAATTTAATATTTTACCCTTAAAAAACAAAAAGCACATTTTATTCCATAAAATTATGTATTAAAAAAGAGTTTAATTTTGATACACAAAATTAGTATTGTAAAACACTGTATTCCGTTTTATATATACATTAACTCATTGGCCAATAATAAATCTTTAAATGGAATTTCAGTATGCAATAAATTAGTCTTTGATCTATCAAACTATTAGAAAATATTGAAAAAAATAAAAAAACTAGACGTGCATCAAAACTAATTCATATATATATATATAACCATATGTATTGTCCTGAATAACCGTCAAAACTGACCCTCACAAGCATCGTGCCCCCTATTTTCTCTCTTTATCCTATTTCATCCTTATATCTTCATCTTCATTTATATAATATTAATAACTTCCAAGTTTCAAGTTAGAAGTTCCAACCATCGATCTTAGCTTGCTCTCTTTTGTGAAAAAGTGACGAAGCCAATGGCTTTGAAGTCCAGAAAGGGAAACGCCACAGCTGAAGAAGCTTCATGGTACTGTGCTCTTCTCCTTGTTTCATCCACTGTCCTAATCATGCTAACTATCTTCACTCATGAACACAATAGCAGCACTATTAGTAGTCTCCGACGACCGTGCGAGGAGATCTATGTGGTCGGAGAAGGGGAGACGCTTCACACCATAAGTGACAAGTGCGGTGACCCTTATATTGTTGACAACAACCCTCATATCCATGACCCTGACGATGTCTTCCCTGGCCTTGTCATCAAGATTACACCTTCTTCTACTTCTTCTCAATAATATTTGTACTAAAATTTGTTATAATCATTATAATTAGTTATTAAGGTATATATGCATTTGAACATTGAACTCTTTTATATGCTACTATATATGATGTGAAACTCTTTTTAATTACTATTGATGAGGTGATAATGCAACATATGTTATTCATGTAGCCAACATATGAATTTTCGTTTTATGTATAGATGAATTAAGCTGCTTATTATTTCATTTATATAGTCGTCTTGCATACAAGTTATGAATAATTTGTGGAAGAAGAAGCCAGAGCATACATATGGTTATAGCTAAAGAAAGTTTAATCTATGTAGTAATTTCATAAAATAATATAAAAATAATGTAAAAAAAGATAAATATTTGATTGTGGAACACTAGAACTTGTCGGTTAGATAGATGAGCTAGAATATGTTTTGTTCATAGTGTGTGCGGTTGATTCAAAGATTTTAGGACAAACTTCTAAAGCAGTCATTGTCAAGGAACCATTTCTTTTACATTCTCGTACAGCTAAGGACTGAACAAATTGTATGCTTCTCAATTTTTAAAGATTTTCTCTCTTACCTCTTACCGATTTTATTTTGTTTTTTTTATGCAATGCTTTTTATGTTTATCTTCTGATTCAATTGTTGTGTTGTCATCACAATTCAAAAACTTAAGTGATAAAGAGATTGATACATGACATGTATAGGCCAAACTAAAGATTATAATCAATAGCTCTACAAAATTTCATAGCTACCTCTACTTTTATTATATAAAAATTGATACCAATTTTTTATAGAATAAATTTAAATTATATATAAAAATTTTGGAACCTATTCCTGACTTGTTGGAATTGATGAACAAGTCAGGCCTATTGAATGGTTATTAGCAAAAATGGAGCTGAATGAAGTTGGAATCCTTGGAATTTGGGGTATGGGCGGTATAGGTAAAACAACCATAGCTCAATTTATATTCAATAAATATTCCTCAGAGTACGAAGGTTGTTGCTTCTTGAAAAATGTCGGAGAAGAATCAGAAAGACATGGTCTGGATTATTTGTGTGAGCAACTTGTTTCTCAACTACTAAAGAAACAAAATATCCCTGTAAGAGGATCAGCCAACCCCATATCTGTCTGTGATCACAAAAGTTTGAGTGGGAAAAAGTTTTTTATAGTACTTGATGATGTGGATGCATCAAGGAAATTAGAGTATCTTGGTGAACAACTCACTTTGGGAGCAGGTAGTAGAGTCATCGTAACAACTGCAGACAAGCAGATATTTAAAAAAGTGCATGGAATATATGAGGTCCGGCCGTTGAACTTTTCAAGCTCCCTTCAGCTGTTCTGCTTAAATGCCTTTGGCCATGCTTCTCCTAAAATTGGTTATCAAGAACTTTCTAAAATGGTGGTTAACTATGCCAAAGGCATTCCATTAGCGTTAGAAGTTTTGGGTTCTTTTTTACGCTCAAGAAAAAGCATACGAGTCCGGGAAAGTGCGCTGGAAAAACTCAGGGTTCATCCCAATAAGGTCGTTTACAATGTCTTGAAATTGAGTGTGGATGAACTAGACTATCATGAGAAAATTATATTTCTTGATATTGTATTCTTTTTCAAAGGAAAAAATAAGGATGAAGTCTCATGTTTTCTGGAGTCTTGTAAATTATTTGGAAGCATTGGAATAGACAGCCTCCAAGATAAGGCTCTTATAACTATTTCACCGCTGAACAAAATTGAAATGCATGATCTGATAGAACAAACGGGTTTGGAAATTGTTTTCAATGAATCACCTAACGACCTCAAAAAGCGTAGCCGATTGAGGAATCCTGAGAATGTCAGGAATGTATTGGAAGATAGTGAGGTGAGATAATATGTACGTATCTTGCTTTTGCTTATAATGTTATATAGAAAATGGAGCTTGCATTGTGCACTTTTTTACTGTTGGTTATTTCTTTTTCAGGGAGAAAAATCAGTTGAAGGCATTTTGTATAACTTGTCTGAATCTGGAGATCTACACTTAAGTGCAAACACCTTTAAAAATATGCCTCACCTAAGGTTTCTTAGGTTTTATGGTGCTTGGCATGGAAGAAAATCGAATGTATACGTTGAAACAACCCTGGAGCCGTTTTCTGCTAAACTCAGATATTTGGAGTGGTGTGATTATCCTCTGAATTCTCTACCATCAAGGTTTTGTGCAGAGGTTACAGTCAAATTTCGAAACTCTGGGATGGAAAGCAGGGAGGCTCTTGATTCTCAATTAGGTCTCTGCAATCACGAATTCCTGGATGTAAAACAATAAATCTTGTGGGGTGTGAAAAACTATGTGTCACGGCCCAATATGAATCATGACCGGTGCTCAGGAAAATAGTCTCTTAGCAGGCCTAAACCGACTCAAATATAAGTTGAATAAGAAAGTCATAAATATCTTACAAGTTCTAAAATAAATAGTTATATATTTTTAACAAAAATAAAATAATTACAAATGGTTGAATCCTGCCTATGACATATGGAGCATATACTCGTTGCAGATTGTTACTCTTGAATAAAAAGTCTCACATAGTTAAGTATTTGTTCCTGAAAAATGTTTTAAAAAAAAAACGGGGCGAGTTTTACAACTCAGTGACTAGACAATACATCTATAATCGACATGAGACCATATAAACATTATTATCAAAGTAACTTTAATTAGAAAATAATAGTTGATAATAATAAGTGAATCAATAAGGGAGTTCTCATACAGAAATCAAATCAAAAGTCCACACATGGGCGGCTCCACCTCTATGGGTAGCCCTTTCCTCTTGTGTGTCCTAACAGAATAACAGATCTAACGTGTGGCCTACACGTTAGGCTAGCAACACCCCTGCTAGATGGAGTCTGAGCCAAATGCATTTAAGTTAACGTCATAACCGCCGTTAACTACGGTTTTCTAATACGAGCCTCCCAAACCAATTCAAAACATATAGTTTAATACAATAAATCTTTAATCTCTCAAATATATAAGGTATCGAATCAAATCAATCAGATAATATTTTCTTATCAAAAATATTTTCAAATCATACTTTTTCAATCATAAAACATATTTCATAATTTCAAAGTGAGTGCCAACAAATACTTTAATACTTCAAAAGTATATATTCGAATAAAACCAATATTCTAAAATAATATAAAGCTTTATCAAACATATATATACTCTCATGTAAAATTTCTAATATATGAATTTCATAAGAATAATTATTCAACTATAATAAATCAATTATTATAATTAAATCAAAGTTCTTCAATAATAGTTTTATAAATATAATTAAAAACTCATAATAACATAAACCAAAAGCTTAACGGTTATAAATATAAAGCCTACTCACAAAGTGGTCCCAAGGGACCGAAGATACCAAACCCGGAGTGCCAAATTCAAAGTAAGGAGGATTGAAGTGAAATGGAACGAATGACCACAGAATTTGGACCGGAGTAGCGACAAGATGGAGCTGGCGATAGTTCTTGATGACGTCTTGGGATGCAATTCCACCATCCAAAGCAGCCACAGCAAGAAGCTCTGCCGCACCAAATTGATACATCTCATTGGTAAGATCCTCAGCCAAAGCAACACCTTTGCATCTCAGGTCACTTAGGAGGCCAATAGCTCTACTCTTCAATCATGGTATATCCTCATTAAATCACAAAGCCGCCGAGAGACAGAGGAGGAGAGGGGAACGAAAGGCAGAGCAGAGGCAAGACGAGACACAGCGCCGCCGGGACTCCGATTTTGTGATGACTAACGAGATGAGACAGGGACAGGCGATGTGGGAGACCGACGACGAGAGGCAGCTCGCAGAGAAGAGAACTGGAGCACGCCGCCCGGCCGCTGCGAACTGCAATTTGTGACGCCACAAAACTGAGGCAAGGCCGCAGGCGCAGGCAGCACAGGAAACACCGAAACAGCGAAGATCGAAGAGTGAGGAGGGAGCTGAGCTGCTGAAGCTCATGGAGTCAGAGTCCGGGAAGGGACGAAGGGTTAGGACTTAGGTGGCTGTGGGGTGTGGGGTGTATGCGTAAAAGAGTGAGTGTTAGTGGGTTTAATTTGGGAAAATGGGGTTAGGGTTTGGTTTGGGAAAAAGAGGAGAAAGGGTATTTGAGGGATTTTACATTCTACCCTCCTTACAAAATTTTCGCCCTCTAAAATTGATATAATCTGCAAGACTTTACATGGTTTCAGCACTTTTACCAAACATGAGAAAGAAGTATTAAGAGGTGCAAAAGTTACAAGATAGGTTTCCGTTAAAAAGATACGATTGACATTCACCGACTCACATTCCCTTGATAGCTCAGATGTACATAGCACTCTTCACTTCGTTCGTCAATCTCCTCAAAATACAATCTTAATTCATACTCTCCTTGGTTCTGTAGTATATATCCATGGAAGCAACTGGTCTTATGTCATGTCTTAGAATTGCAACTTTTCGAACTTCAGTATCGATAAGCTGTGTCCTAATGAACTAACGTATCGTTTGCTATCTGGGAGTTGCACGTGACACCGAAACAAACACGAGTTTACTCGAAAGGATTCAAAACTTGGAAAGAGAAGAACAAACCTCACAGATAGTGTTCGCATGAACGTGGAAGGATGCTTAAGATTTCAATTAAGCAATGATGTACAGAAACAATGAAGTGTCCCAGAAAGAGAGTCAATTGAATCTTAACGAGAAAATCTGAATCAAGAAATTTTGATAGAAACAATAAAAGAAAAGATAGTGCAATAGGTCAAAACAAGTTTAAGTAGGATCAAAGAAATACAAAGTTCACCAGAAGAAGGTAAGCAAAGTCAATGGCAATTTTTTTTTTTTTTTTGAGAAGACATGGAACAAGAATTCGAGAATACTAGAAGATATGATGTATCATAGTAAAGCAAATTCAGATTACATCAAGGAGTTACATAATTCACGTAAAGGAATGCAACGTCAACACCTATGTTGTTGAGAATCTATGGGATAGCCAAAAGCACGATAAGATCGAGATATGCATAAGATGTAGGACATGAAACAAAATAATCAAATTTTATTTCAACAAGAATTAAAACAAGGAACTCCCGATATGAAATATAATGGAATGAACGATACATCAAATCACGTAGTACGATTATAGCGCATACTTCAACACAAACCATCCCAAGAAGAACACCTAACATTCCCAAACTTAACGATTACCATTACTTAAATAAAAGAAACAAAAGAGTTTAGAAGAACTATTTCTTGCAAGTTATAATTTTTGGTCCTCCGTAGATTTGACATCGCTAGATAGAATATAGATTTTTTTTTTCAACAAAACTAGAAAGCGAACAAAACAAAACAGAGTCCAACCGAACAATATCATCATAGCATAAGAGGCTTTAGGGCATAAGTAAATATTGAAATCACCGAAAAAGCTTCACCATATTCCTTATTCCATAACCATTTCTCATCAACATCATCATCAAAACTCTAAAAGGCCAAAAATGATAAGAGTATTGCAAATAACTGAGAGAGCAAATTAGGAAAAGGACATAGATGTTTCATCCAAAATTAGAAGCTAGCATATATAAGAAAAAAATAGTATCACCTGGAGATTTCTACTTCTAAACATCAACAACAATAACAAAACGGAATATTTAAACACAATCAATTAAAGTATAATAATAAAGGAAATATTTAGAATGAGCAAATGCAACATATGAAAAAAAATCCAAAATAAATGAACGAACTAAAAATAAAAACTCATGAAAAGAAAATATTGATAAATTTGACATTTCCAAGATCAAACTATGATCAATTCATACCCATCATTTCTCACGTTACCAAGTTATGATCAAACAACTTAAGATTAAATCCAATGACTCAAAATGAACCCATCAGTTTAAAAGAATTTAAACATTTCCAATCTTCATAGATTGCAAACAAGTACCAAAGCTGTCATAAAATTAGAAAAGTAATCAATTATATATATAACTTTATGATAATCCATGAATATAATAAGGGAAAAACTCATATAAAGAATTTGTTCAACTTTAAGGAATTAGATAGCCAATCTTTTTCATCCAAAATCGTCAGAAGTTCTTTCCAATATCTAAAACCTATAATCTCAATCTCACAAACCCAGAAAATCAATCTCTCTAAATCTCTGAGAATAAAACAATAGTTGAGAATAAAGAAATTTTCAAAAAAAAATAAGTGTTAAAAAGATTTCCAAATTTCAGATCTTAACCAAAAAGCAAAGTTCATCTTTTACTCATCAACAAAAAGCAAGCGTTCATAATTTATATTTTACCTTCACATGCATTATTCGTTTGAGAGTAGATCAAGTTCCTTCACAATTAATAAATTGAGATACCACTCAAGCAAATATCCAGTTTAAAATCAAATTCAAACAACAAAGTAGCATTATTGCTATCACAGTTACAGTTATATATCTGAAATCAGCTAATAAAAATAAAAGACAAACATCACCAAAACAAATAAAATTATCAGAGTTGATTCCAACACACCCACATCTATACATAAAGGAATTTTTTTTTGTCATGATAATACACATAAAATAAGTTGTTTGAACAGCCATTTAGTAAGGCATTCGCGTCTAAATGTAATCTACTGTCGCAACAATGAAATCAAAGCATAGCACAGAATTATTAAAAGACACAGACACATCGGCTGTGCGCTTCTAAAATCAGGCCAATCAAATTATTTCAACTTCCAGTTTCAAAATAATGAACATGATCATAAAAATTCACTTGAAAGTACGAAGTCATTTGACATAATCACGAAAAATATTTCTTAATCTAACTAATGATAAACCTGAAAAAAAGTATAAAGGTAGTATAATAGAAAGTCTTCTGAGCTTTACTTCCATCTAAACAGAATGGAAGGGATCCCAATTGAATAAATGGAAAGTTGTGTCAACCAATAAAACATTATATTGTAAGCATTCAAAAGTTAACAATTTTTCTCCCTGTTCCTCAATTTAAGTCTGCAAGGTTAGCTCTCATCTCTTTCTTTAAGTATTATATATCTCTTAAAAATCTCTTGAAATAACTAATTTCTCTCACAAGCATCACATTTCACAGAAATCATCAGAATTCAGTGACAATAGAAAAATCATAGAACAACATAATCACAACAATTCTGTGACAGGAAAGCCATGTCTAGCATCACAATACCATAATAGAACCAGATTATCAAATTAGACAAATTCAAACAAACTTCTAGATTAGAAAGACCTTCGATCCATCTAACTAATCACCCAATTAATTCACTACACTTAAGCACACAAAATCACAAATAGAATAAACAACAATAATACTCTACTCATATGTTTCATCACATAGTCCTTCTTGAGCAACTAAATAACAATTTTCAAAATTATTGATTTGAAAGAAGAATCAAAAGCAATTCAAAATTATGTTATAACTTCAAAGATAATCAACATAAGAAAAACTCGTAGAACAAAGTATTTCGATCAATAACTCAACAAATTCATGCAATCCACAAATCCAAATACAATTCTATAAGGGAATCAGATAATAACCCATGGCAAACACCGATCGAATCTTCTAAGTAATGCATGAGATATTGACGTCAAGAATCATAGAGAACAACGTGAAGATAAAAAAGATTAAAGCATACATTCACAAAAGTGAGAAAGATTAGCATTAGCTACAATGCAGATATCGCGAACCAAACCGAAACTGAAGTCATTGCAAAAGCAAGTTTGAGAAAAGCTACAAAATGATAAGTCAAGATTGGGTACAAAGGGACAGGAGTAGTAAGAAGTGACGGAAGACGCATGATCACAATCAAAAGACAACAATGACACATAGGACAAGGATGACATTCCTATAGGCCTCTGATATTGCCACAATTTGTATAAATAGACGCGCTTCTATTTATACAATTGTGATTCTACCATAGGACACTTGCTCCATATTACACAGATTAAACCTAAGCTCTGATACCACTTTGTCACGGCCCAAAATGAACCATGACCGGCGCTCAGGAAAATAGTCCCTTAACAAGCCTAAACCGACTCAAATATAAGTTGAATAAGAAAGTCATAAATATCCTAAAAGTTCTAAAATAAATAGTTATATATTTTTAACAAAAATAAAATAATTATAAATGGTTGGATCCTGCCTGTGACATATGAAGCATATACATCTAGGAACTCAACAAAGAATACATACTCGTTGCAGATTGTTACTCTTGAATAAAAAGTCTCACATAGTCAAGTATTTGTTCCTGAAAAATGTTTTTAAAAAAAAACGGGGTGAGTTTTACAACTCAGTGACTAGATAAAGCTTGATCTATTTAATTTGTGGTTGGTTAATCATTAACCATAGCTTTATAAAACTTCATGCCTCTTAATTCCCACCTTGTACTACTATTTGAAAGTTTGTATACAAACAGATACAGTTTCATTCACTTCTGTGTTCTTGTAAAACTCTTTAGTTTGTGTATCTCAACGGCTATCTGAATACTGTACTTATAGTTAAACACTTAAACCACTTTTTTGTCACCTTTTTTTTTCTGAAGCTAAGGTAAACAAACTATATATATGCTCTTTTTTTTTTTATTTTGATTATTCAAATTAAGAGACATCAATAATTTTACATAAATGAGGAGTTTATGCTCTGAATATTCAATTTATGTATTATTCCATTTAAACTCACTCAATTTCAGTTCACATAATTGTGAAGAGATTGGATAAATTTAAAACAAAATTGTCAGATAATTTTTGGTAAATGATTTTAATTTATTTAAGTGCTTATAGCATTTAATGTAAAGGGAAGTGAATATTCAATTAAATATTCCTATTACAATTTTAACATTTTCAGTTGTATATGATAATCTTTGATATATCCTCATATCAAATCATTGAAATCAGAAACAGTTAAAAATTATTTGTTTTCAAGAACTCTCACCAAAACAAAAATTTAGGCAGTTAGTTCAGGATGCAATTCATCATGACTAGCAATTTATCTTTGATTTGTGATTTCTACTTGTTGGGTTGAGATTCTGGTGCTTGTTTTATTTACTGGCTGTGCTAACTGATTAGACCGCAATTAATATAACCAACATTCATGTCATGCATTTTGCTTGCTTTCTGAGGTATATGTTCTCCTTTCACCTCAGCTATCGGTCGTGACTATGTTTCAAAGAATTTTGTGCTCCTTATTGAAATAAAAGCATGTTGTAGTTGGAGTTCATTCAATTGTAGTAGGCAAACTTATTTTAATAGACAAGTATGTTTATTAGAGAAAAAGAAGCACACGCTATATATGCTAACTTAATTTAAAAAAAAAAAAAAAGCAACCAACCACACGGTATGGTGACTTAAAACTTTTGAACTGGAATATAAAGAGGGAAAGAACATAGAAATTGTAATACACAAAGGGATATAGAGACACGGCGTGTATTAATTGAATGAGTGGAGCCCATATATAAACAAGTTACTCACATGATCTTCTTAGAGATTGCCATGTAAATGATTGATAATTTATTCAAATATATTAAATTATTTATTAATTTTATAAAAAAAATAATTATATATGAATTTTTACCTAATAACATACCTAACCATTTTTTGGTAATAACTACTAATAAAGTTATTTAAAGGATTTTATTATAAATTTGAATTCAAAATATGAACTCAATTCTAATTTTTAAGGTTATAGTGATATAATATAAAATTGAGTAAATAGTATAGAGACAAGAGGTAATAAACCTGAAATTTATAACAAATGACAAAAGTTTCTTGATGGTAACCACTTGGAAATTGCCATAAAAATATAAAACCAAAAGCGTGTTGTTTTTATATTTTGTTTCTATTTTCTGTCTCACATTTTTGGACCCATTTGCGAAAGATACAATAACCGAGAGAAATGAAGAATAAAATAATAATAGAACCGATAGATATAAAAGAGGAAGCAGGTTGTGGAAGAAGCTAACATGACTTTATTAGTTTGGGGTTGATTTATTAATTTATATATTTTTTAAGTCAAATAATAAATCATTAGAATAATTAAATATATAATAATAGAATAATCAAATATATTTATAATAATATAATAAAAAATTAAAATAATAAATACATATTTTTATATATATTAATTAATTGATTAGTGATTGATTTTTAATATATAGATAGAATGATTGGTATATTTTGATCATGTTGCATCACGGCTCTGTGCAAAGTTGAGAACAGCAGCATTAAGCAAAATGAAATGCAAAAGATCACCACTAAACGCGTAAAAACAACATACAGACTCTGTGCTTTCACACCATATATTTTACATAAATGAACCCCACACACATATTTTGGGGGATTATTCTATTCACTTACAAGTTGGTTCTCCATTAATAATGTTTATGTAATTATGTAATTATTATTTGCTTTTAAAATATTTTGATAAATTAATGTTAGTTTGGATTGATTTTTTTTGAATAAAAAATATTTTTTTTTAATAAATACTTTTATTTATTAAAACTTATTTAGATACGTTTTTTTAAAAAATATTTTTATTAAAAAAAGTAAATAATTTAATTTTTTTAAAATTAATAATACCTTATTTTTAAAAAAGTAGAAACAAGATATATTTTTAATATTTAAAAATAATTTTTAAAAAACTTATTTAAATATAAAATAACTTTTGTATGTAAAAGTTTTCTTTTCAAAAGATAAAAAAAATAAATATTTTTTTTAAAAGCTAATTCAAACTCACCTTTAATCTCTTAAAAAATCTTTTCGTTTTTAGTTTAATGACTTGCGAGTCATTCTCCAGTCTCCACGACACTAATACATAACTGTCCTTGTCGATTCAACCTTAGAGTAGGACCAACTATCCAACTTTTTATTTTTTTATTGTTTGTACAATTGAGAGATTTTTAAAACCAAAAATAAAAATATTTTATGTCTGGATTTACTTATAAAAGTACATTTTATTAGAATAAGAAGTAATTTAATTACTTTAATAAGAAATATGTAAGCACCTTTTATCAAAATTACAATTATGGTCATACGGAATAAAAAACTATTTGGCATTATATGCTATGTTTGAAAAGTATTGTTCTGTATTATTTATATAAAATAGAATAATTACATAAGTTATTAATAAAAAAACATGTTATATTATTAACACTTTAATTCAAAATAAATTCTTTTAATAATAATATGAAATACATATAACAAAATTTTGTATACACATATTACTGCGTGCACACACCAAACCAATTTAAAAAAAAAATTAATGTTTTAGTTTTAACAAGCAATAAACAATTATAATTTTTTTTTATTTTTAAAGATGAGTGTAATAGAAAAATCTCACATTAAAAGTATTATTATTTGTATAGTATTACATTTAAAAGGTATGAATTCTTTTAATAGAAAAACTTATCTTTCAGCAGAAATATAGGAATACATTAGTAAATTAATATTTTTTTTTTTAAAAAATGTTCCAATAGATAACTCAGGAATACATTCGTTATGTGCTTTTCAAAAATTGTAAAAGAAAAAAATTTTCTTCCTTACTTTTTTTTTAAAAAAAAAAAGTACAAATAAAAAACTCAAAATATAAAATAAGTATTTAATTTTTTAGTACTTCTTATTCTTGTATGTCTTAAAATGAGGATCATATATGAAGAGGAATCAACCAAGAAAAGTAAAGCAAAGCTATCTCTATTATGATTTTAAGTTTTAAGTTTTAACAAGGGAGAGGAATCAACCAAGAAACAACCAGGAAGAACCTAGCCACCTCGTTATTATTATGGTTGACTGCTTGACTCACTTGGCTCTTTATAAAACCTTAGGCTTTAGCCAAGAATTACACGACACTAACAAACACACACACAAAACATTCGATGGCATATTCTCCTTTCTCTAGTTCATCTGCTTTCAATAATGTTCCTCTAATCAAACATGATGTTTTCCTCAGTTTTCGAGGAACAGACATTCGCACTTCTTTGCTTAGTCATTTGACAACAGACTTGAAGCGTAATCAAATTGATTTCTTTGTTGACGATGAAAAGCTTCATCCTGGAGATGAGATTTCATCCACCCTCCTTCGAGCAATTGAGCAATCATACATCTCATTGGTTATCTTCTCGGAACACTATGCTTCTTCAAGATGGTGTATGGAGGAGCTTGTGAAGATTATTGAATGCATGGAACAGTATGAAAGGATTGTGATACCTGTTTTTTATAATGTTGATCCTTCTCATGTAAGGCATCAAAAAAGAACTTTTGCAGAGGCTTTTGATGTCCACAAAGAGAGATATGAAGAGGAAATTATGCAGAGTTGGAAATCTGTTATGAAGAAGACGGCAAATTTATCTGGAATTCATTATCCATCCAAATATCGGTAAAATTTTTCATCCATAAAAATATATGCTTTTGTTATGTAGCCTCTTTTACTATTTATTATTTAATTTTATATTTATTACCGCTATGGTGAGTTAATCGTTGCTCTTACATCAAATTCGTTTACTTTAAATAGATTAATAGAGAAATCATATGTATACCATTTTCTATATAATTTTGGTGTATTTTTTTAGGTAAAAAAAAATTAATTTTTTAATTTTTTATTTCTTATGAATCACTTCTAATATTAAAGTTAAAAAATGTATAAAAAAGTGTACACAAAAATACAAATAATATTCTTTCTTTAAGTATTGTTGGCTAAAATTTAAAAGAGAGAGAGAGAGATGTACTACTAGTACTATCTAGCAAGCAGCAATCATAGCAACTAACTAGGAAGGTATATACATAGGTGAGTTTTATGGTATCCCTCTTAATTAAGAATAAAAATTATTCTTTCTAGTTGATTTTATTTGAATTCAATTTAATATTATATCATTAATCAATAATTAATAAATTATATTTTAAACTTCAATATTTATATTTGTATACTTTTATTTAAAATATTAATTAAATTTAAAAATATATCACAGTTTATCTTATCCTAATTAAAATATTCTTTAAATTATTTATAAAAGACTAAAATATTATTTTGAGTAATGTTACAAAAGATTTAGAGTATCGTTTTTAACATTATAACAAAAACAACCTTTTAGTATTAATAAAAAACTAAAATACCCTTTTAAGTTAAAGATTATTAAATGATATTAGAATTAAATTTGAATAGGATTTTAAAAATATTAAAATATTCAGAGTTTATTATAAAAGATTAAAATGCACATTTAGCATTAATTTTGAAAAGACTAAAATATTTTTATAGTTTATTTTCAAAAATCTAAAAATAGTGAAATATTATTTTAAAGTTAGTTTTTAAAAGTCTAAAATATCTTTATATGATTAATAATAATTATTTAATTTTATTAGAAAATCTAAATTTTAATTTTATATTAAAAAGACTAAAATACACTTATAGTTTATTTTTAAAAGACTAAAATATATTTTTAGAATTAATTTTGTTTAAATATATTTAAAATTATAAATTTGAGTATTTAAAAATATTAAAATATCCCTATAATTAATTTTTAAAAAAAATTAAATCACTTTTTAGGATTAAGTTTTATAAACACTAAAATATCCTTATATATGACTAATTAACATTGTTTGATTGTATGAAAAATTAGACATTTAAATTCAATTTTAAAATGATTAAAACACGGAAAGAGTTCATTTTAAGAAATTAAAATACCCTTTGAGAATTAATTTTAAAAGACTAAAATATTTTTATAATTAATTTTTTAAAAGACTAAATAATCGTTTAGGATTAATTTGGAAAATACTAAAATACTATAGGATGAATAAAGATTATTTGGTTTTATTAGAAATTAGGAACTTGACTTTAATAATAAAAAGACTAAAATAATACCTTCTAGAATTAAAGTTGTTTAATTGTATTAGAAAATTGAATTTGATTTTAGAAAGCCTTAAAATAAAATAACTTTATAGTTAATTTTGAAAAGATTTAATTACCTTTTTAAAATTTAATTTGTTTAATTGTATTATAAATTTAAAACATGAGATACTAAAAGATCCTCTTAATCATATTTTAAAAAACCAAAATACCTTTTTAGAATTAATTTTTGAAGACTTTATAAATGGTTTAATTATTTTGTCAAAACCTATAATTTTACCGAATTTTCAATTAGGTCTCTATATTTTTTATATTTGTTTTGTTTAGCGAAATATTCTGTTAATTTCAACGTTTTTATCACGACAGAAGTTTAATTACAAAATCTGATATAGTTATAGGAACTTAATTAAAATATATATATATATAAACTTAATTAAAAATTCAATAAAACTATATATAAAAACTATATAGTAGTGCACTAGTATCCGAAATATCCCCAATAGTCTCACTTTCTTCTTTTTTTTTTTAGTTATTGTTCATTATTTTGGAGAAATCCACATTCTTGTGTTGTCCTATTTGGCTAATTTTTTTTAGAAATGGATGACCATGCTGTTGTGTTATCCATTATTATGGGTAAGTTTGGTGTTTTCTTTTTTTAATATAGAAATTCATTTTTGTTAATTGAATTATCAAATTAGATCATCAGATTTGAACGTATTAAAATTTTAAAAGAAATTTGAAGGTCAAATTTTATGATGGCTAAAATGTAAATTTTGTAAAAATTCAGATTTATGATTTTAAAATAATAAAAAATTTATAAACACAAATCTGATATTTAAATTTTTTATTAAAAAAATAAAAAAATTCATTAACACAAATTTAACCATCAAATTTTGATATCAAAATTTAATTTTTAGAATTTTTTTAACTATCTCCCACAATTTCGTGATATATTCCTCAATTCTATAATCCAGCAAAAAATATATTCCTCTCTAATATTTAAAATAGAAAATACTATTCTAGACCATCCATTTATTTTATTAATCAATAAAATATCTATCTTTGAAAAAAAATAATTAATTTTAAAAGATTAAAATATCCTTTCTGAGTTAAAATTATTTAATTGTATTAAAATTAAAATTAGAAGTATCAATTTACTAATACTAGAATGAGTTAAACCTCAGAGTGGTCCCTGAACTTGCACTCGACATTCAAAGTGGTCCTTAACCTTGCACTGGCCTCAATATTATCCCCGAATTTAACACAAGTGTTTCACGGTCGCTGAAACATTTTCCGGGGAATATTCCCTAACGGCGCGCTGACGTGTGTGGAGAGGCGCCACATGGATATCTGAGGTGGCTGTTATCATTTTTTAACTCAATTTAGTCCCTGAATTATTTTATAACCCTAATCCCCAATTTATTATCAGAAACCACTCTGGTTCTTCTTCTCTGCTCTCCTTCGTCTTCTTTGTCATTGTTGAGCTGCCATTGTTGAACGTGATTTGAGTGGGTCATGATGGGTGGAGTAATAGTTGAAGTACCTGGTGGTGTGATAATTGGTTTGGCCCTTACTTTCTTGATTATGGCATTGAATACTTTGCAAGCATTGTTACATATGTTGTCACATTTTGGTTAGGAGGGGAAGAAGGTCCGACTCCATGCATCTCTTCGTCATTTGGAAAGGTACTCTCATGCTTCCTTTTTAGCTCTCTGGATTTTCATCATTCCCTCAATGAATCCCTCTTGAGCAGTAGATCTTACACACTCCCACAGTAATCCTCTAAGTTCATTGTCTTTCCACTGCTTATTGAAGTTTCTCCGCAAGTGCTATACACAAAATCTGTGGTGGACATCAGGAAAGACCTCCTGCACAGCTGTGATTAGTCCCTGCACAAAACCACTGAAATTAATAACTTACAATATCAGGACCCAAAATGGTCCCTCACCTTACATAAGTGACATCAAAATAGTCCCTACACATACATAAGTGACATCAAATTAATCCCTACACACAATTTATTAAGTTCTACTCCTACCCCATTCTATCAATACAGGCAATAACAATGTGTGAAACAAACCAGTAAATATAGAAACAGAATCATGAAAGCAAAACATGGCTACAAAAAATACATCAACCTAAGGAGTTCAACCCTTACTAAAATACAATAACCAGTAAATAGCAAAGACATCGTTACTTTTACATGTTTAAAATGAAACACTACCCATTTTGGGTGTAGCTCCCTAGATCCTCTTGCAGCAGCTCAAGAAACTACCTCCAATTATTCGTGTTCTCCACTGGTACAATAGCATATGCAATGACGTAAATGGCTGCCAAGATTTGTCCACCAAATCTGGTTTTCTGGAATGCTCCATCAAGCCCTATTAGAGGTCTGCATCCCGCACTAAATCTATTCTTGCACCCATCCAGACAAATATACATCTTGTCAAAAGTGGGCTCTTCTGCGGGGTTTGAAGTATGTTAAAGCTTCAGAGTGCTTCAGATTTGGAAATTTCATAAGCTTCTTCACCAACTTGTTTGCTAACCACCATCTGTTAGCTAATTTATTTTTTGTCTCCCTTGGGCAGGTATGATCATCATTGAAGGTTTTAACTTGCCAGCAAACAATCTCACTATCCTTAGAGATATAGATAACCCATGGACATTCCTCACCCCTACATAAAGCCCTGCATCATACATTATCATTTTTCTTGAATCTAACTCTTCTACCTTCCTGGATGCAATACTCCCTCACAGCCTCCTTAAAATCCATCTTCGTGTTGAATTTCATCCCTACCTCTAATTGGAGTTTTCCAAACCTGGTTTCTTCTCTGAAAACAGGAAATGAGTCATCATCCTCTGAGTTAGGGGTGTCTTCATTTCTTCGGAATGCCAAGAATTTGTCCCATCTAACTCATCATGATATACATCATGAGTATCATAACCTCCAAAATTCGGGCCTTCATCATAACTTCAATTTGCTGCCTCCACCCATCATGACCCACTCAAATCACGTTCAACAATGGCAGAGAAGACAAAGGAGAGAAGAGAAGAAGAAACAGAGTGGTTTCTGATAATAAATTGGGGATTAGGATTATAAAATAATTCAGGGACTAAATTGAGTTAAAAAATGATAACAGCCACATCAGATATCCATGTGGCGCCTCTCCATACACGTCAGCGCGCCGTTAGGGAATATTTCCCGGAAAATGCTTCAGGGACGACCGTGAAACACTTGTGTTAAATTCGGGGATAATATTGAGGCTAGTGCAAGGTTAAGGACCACTTTGAGTGTCGAGTGCAAGTTCAGGGACCACTCTGAGGTTTAACTCTACTAGAATACTTCTTTTAATTTTAAAATGGTTAAATTTAGGATTAGTTTTAAAAGGAATTAAATAAATTACCTTTTAACGTTAACTTTGTTTAGTTGTATTAGAAATTTGGTTTTGATTAAAAAAAAAAGATATTATCTCACACATACATAAAAATATTAGTATAAGAATCAAAGTATTTTAATATCATAATTATTATTATTATCTTGGAATTCTAAATTGAATAAAATTACATAAACAAATTTGAATTAAATATTTTCATAATTTTTCACATAGCTTTATAAATTTATAATTACATAATTGTTAAATTTTATATTAATTTATATATCTATCTAAATTTCGTGACATGCGCGGATATAGAGCTAGTTTCATACTAAATTGTACAAATAAACTGATAAAGATTTGGATGATTTTCATACGCTGTTGACTAAGAAACAGCAATAAATAATAATATTTAGTTGGTTTAGATATTAAAAAAATTAGCTACACATGGAAAAAAAATTCACTTTTATAAAAAAAGGTTAAAAATTAATTTAATATATTTGACTAAATATCTAATGCTTGATATAATTAGTATTAAAATATAAACTCACTAAAATCACCCGCTTAAACATGCTCATTTGCTGTTTATTTCTCGTCTCCATTATTAATTTATTATTGTTTTTTCTTCTTCTTCTTATTCTTCTCTAATTTTACTTGTATTATGATATACTTTCTTTTTCTTTTCCATATACGATAGAAATGAATCAGAACTCATCCAAGATATTGTCAAGAATATTTCGGAAAAATTGTCGCATCTTTTTTCAAATGCACCCCAAGACCTTGTCGGAATTGATGAGCATTTTAAATTTCTTCAACCTTTAATGGCAATGGAGTCTGATGAAGTTCGAACTGTGGGGATTTGGGGGATGGGAGGCATAGGTAAAACAACAATTGCTAGAGCAATATTCGACAGATATGCCTCTCGATATGAAGGTTGCTGCTTTCTACAAAATGTAAGAGAAGAATCACAAAAGTCTGGTAAACACAGCTTATATGAGAAACTTATTTCTGAACTACTTGAGGGAGAACATCTTGTGAAGGGATCAGCCCATGAAAGATCTATGTATGTCAAGAGAAAGTTGAGTCGGAAAAAGGTGCTCATAGTGCTTGATGATGTGGATGCATTAGACAAGTTAGATTATCTAACAAGAGAAGCAATCTGTCTGGGAGCAGGTAGTAGGGTCATTGTAACAACAAGAGACGAGCAAGTACTAATTGCTGCAAGAGTGCATGCAATATACAAGGTCCAAGAATTGAGCTTTAAGAGTTCCCTTGAGCTTTTTTGCTTAAAAGCCTTTCACAAAAGCTATCCTGAACATGGATATGAAGAGCTTTCAAAAATGGCAGTTAATTACACAAAGGGCAATCCATTAGCATTAAAAGTATTGGGATCCTTTCTACACTCAAGGAGCATAAAAGAATGGAAAAGTGCATTGAAAAAACTCAGGGTTCATCCCAATGTGGAGATCTACAATGTCTTAAAATTGAGTTATGATGGATTAGATGATTCAGATAAGAACATATTCCTTGACATTGCATTCTTTTTCAGAGGAGCATACAAGGATAATGTTATAAGGTTTCTAGACTCGTGTGATTTCTTTGGCGACATTGGAATAAGCACTCTTGAGCGTAAAGCTCTTATAACTATTTTCAGCGATAGAATAGAAATGCATGATTTGATACAACAAATGGGTTGGGAAGTCGTTCGCCAAGAATCAAATAAAGATCCTGGAAAACTCACTCGAATAAATAAACCTGAAGATTTCTGCAACTTATTGAAAAATAGTGAGGTAAGAAAACGGCACACCTATATTGTTTTTGCTTGTCTTAAACCATTACAATAGCATTTTGTTAATACTCGTTTTTGGTTTTCAGGAAAAAAGTTTAGTAGAAGGCATTATGATAGACTTGTCCCAAATTGGAGATCTACACTTAAATGCGGACACCCTTACAAATATGCCTCGTCTAAGATTTCTTAAGTTTTATGATCCTTCGGATCAAAGACAGTCCAAAGTCTACATTCCCACAACCCTGGACCCGTTTCCTGCAAAACTCAGCTATCTGGAGTGGAATAGTTGTCCTCTGAATTATCTACCATTAAGGTTTTGTGCAGAGAAACTTGTTGAGCTTAGGATGCCTTACAGTCAAACTTCTAAACTCTGGGATGGAGCACAGGTACTAATACCAATATGAACTTCTTTTTTATCCGTTTTCTTTTGATTGAAAATCAAGGATTTTTGCATAATGTGATGAATGTATCTCTAAATTGTTACAGAATCTTGTGAATTTGACAAGGCTTGAACTTGGTGGATGTAAAAAGTTGGTAGAGCTCCCAGACTTCAGTAAAGCAACAAAGCTTATATCGATAGATCTTTGTAATTGTGAAAAACTATGTCAACTTCATCCATCTATTTTATCCATCCAAACACTTGAGGGATTGTTTCTTGATGGTTGCAAAAAATTGAAGAGTGTCAAAAGCAACATATATTTGAAATCTCTAAAAGTACTCGGGGTTCAAAAGTGCTCAAGCCTGGAGGAATTTTCGGTGTCATCAGAGAAACTGACGACTTCGTATTTCTCTTTGTTGAGAATTAAGAGCTTACCACATGAATTCTATTGCTCTACATATCTTGTGTGTCTTGTTCTTTGGGATTGCAGAGAGCTAATTGAGCTTCCACACCATATCAAAACACTATCAAGCTTATTGACTCTTGACGTAAGTGGCTGTTGTAGTCTTCGATCTATACCGGAGCTTCCACCATCTATTCAAGTGCTTCTTGCTAATGGGTGCACATCACTGGAAAGAATATTCAGTTTGAAGGCAGCATTTAGTTTGAACAGAAGACAGATCTCATTTGAAAATTGCGTGAAATTGGAAGAGGAGTCGCTGAATGATATTACGGAAGATGCCCATCTCACAATATTGAAAAATGTTTTGTTTTCTTTGACAGGTCATTATCCGATGATAAATTATTATCATTATCCTAGAATGGATGGTCGTATTTGTTATCCAGGGTACAAAGTTCCAGAGTGGTTTGGATGTCAGACAACAGAAGCGTCCATAACAATTGAACTTGATCAACCTTACTACCAGTTGTTGGGTTTCATCTTCTGTTGTGTTGTTTCTCAAAACGTACCTCCTCCTTCTTTTAATAAATGGGGTACTCTCAATATCAGGTGTGAATACCGCCACTTCGGAGATGATGTTAAGCACACATTTCTAATTATAAGGCAAATCTTTGTTCCTGGAAGACGACGGAACTCTGAAGATCACGTTTTTATTTGGACTTATCAATTTCCTGATGAAGACATGTTTAGGGAAATTGAAATGTGTGATGATGATGACAGCACTAGCAACCAAAAGATGTCATTCAGATTCAGTGTTGATAGACCTGATGAATATGGGAGAGTAGAAGAAAGGAAAAAACAGGTTTTTATCAAAGGGTGTGGGGTTTTGCCAATGTATGCCTCAACTGTCGTGGATGTCATTCAAAAACTTGAATTGGAGTTCAACTTGCAGTTGAACCCTCATCATCATAACTCCATCACAAGGCAGAGTATGGACGCACTGAAAAGCAAGATGATCCGGATGATTAAAGGAAAATCACATCGACTCCTGAAGAAGTAAGTTGCATGACCAAGAATAGGAAAAGAAAGTTAGCTGCTTGATCAAAGGTATTATTAATCAGGCACATTCTAAATTATTATAATTATAGAGTGTGCACATTTAAGTTATTGAAATGCACTTATTTTATTCATTTGCAGAGTAATCTGGATTTAAAAGGCAGCAAGGGGAGTACTACCACTGCATTTGATTTTCAACATTAGCAAAAGCTTCATGCCTCTGATTCCGCCTTGTACTACTATTTGAAAGTTTGTACAAACAGATGTACCTGCATTCACTTTTGTGATCTTGTAAATCTCTTATTTGGTTTGTGTATCCTAATGTAATTGAACAACTTTTTGTCATGATTCTTGGAAATCCCACACTTTTTTTTCTGAAGAAGAGGCAAACAAACTACACACATGCTCCTTTTTTTTTATAATTTAAATTAAAAGGCATCAATAATTTTACATTAGTGAGGAGTTTCTATTCTTAAGTTTTAATTTATGTATTACTGCATGTAAAGTCTTCTCAAATTTACCCGATTTTAATTTATTCTGGTACTAGAGCATTCAATCAAAGATTCTTGTTTCAATTTTAATAGCATGATATACATTTTCATTAATTATATAGATTCTGTTAGCAGATATGAGTATATGGTATGAGTAATCATTTAAGTCCCGAAGCCAATATAATACGACCAATAATCCAAGCCTGCCTCCATTAAATTTTCAAAAAATCCATCATTACCAAGTTTTATTTCTCTGTCTCTCTACCTACATATACACACTCTCAGTATTGTTGCTCAACAGCAGCCCCATCAGTGTAAATAGAATCAACTTCATTTGTCTCTCACCATTTTAAAACTAGGCCTAATTTATTCAATACTTGGTTATTCAATACTTGGCTACATCATCGCATGACTCATCATAAAACTAATTTATACTTTGAGTGAGTTATGATTTATGCATTTAAAAATAAAATATTTATTGACATACTATAATCCAATCTAGAGACAAAATAAAAAACCAAAAAAATTGGATATTAGAATGTGCAGAGTCACACTAAAATTTAAAGTTAATATAGTAAATGTAAACAAAATGAGTTTAAAATTTTTTTAATTGACAAGTTAGAACAGTGGTCTAATGACTCTCTCGTCAAGTAGTAAAGATAATTAAAGAAGAGAATTTGACAACATCAAACATTTCAAATTCAAGCATATCTTCAATCTTAACACTTTTAAATCATGTCAAATAATCAAAACAATCAGACCGATAATTAATATCAAGATACACACTAAAAAAATATATTTAAACAAAATTACTCTCAAGAATGAAATTATTTTTAAACTAATTAATTATTAGCGAGCTAGGAATGCCTAAAATCATTCTTAAAAAAAAAAACAAAAAGCACATTTTATTCCATAAAATTATGTATTAAAAAAGAGATTAATTTTGATGCACAAACAGAATCACAATTTAAAATATTTTATCCCGTCTTATATATACATCAAATCTGCAATAAATCAATCTTTAGTCTGACTATTAAAAAATATTGAAAAAAACCAAAAAATTAGACGTGCATCAAAATTAATTCATATATATATATATTTCCATGTCTTGTTGCCCTGTTCCACAACCCTTTGTATTGTCCTGAAAAAAATTCCATATATTAGATACGTGACCATATTTCCATAGATATATATGTTGCTGCTCCTTTTGTTGTTCCACAACCACCTCTGTATTGTCCTGAATAACCGCCAAAACTGAGCCTCACAAGCATCGTGCCCCCTATTTTCTCTCTTTCTCCTATTTCATCTTTAACTTCATTTATATAATATTAATAACTTCCAAGTTACAAGTTCCAACCATCGATCTTAGCTTGCTCTCTTTTGTGAAAAAGTGACCAAGACAATGTCTTTGAACTCCAGAAAGGGAAACGCCACAGCTGAAGAAGCTTCATGGTACTGTGCTCTTCTCCTTCTTTCTTCCACTCTCCTCATCATGCTAACCATCTTCACTGATGAACACAATAGCAGCACTATTATTACTCTCCGACGACCCTGCGAGGAGATCTATGTGGTCGGAGAAGGGGAGACACTTCACACCATAAGTGACAAGTGCGGTGATCCTTATATCGTTGACAACAACCCTCATATCCATGACCCTGATGATGTCTTCCCTGGCCTTGTCATCAAGATCACACCTTCTTCTTCTTCACAATAATATTTGTACTAAAATTTGTAATAATCATTATTATTAGTTATTAACGTATATATATGCATATGAACATTGAAATGTTTTATATGCTACTATATATAATGTGAAACTCTATTTAGTATTGATGAGGTGATAATGCAACATATGTTATTCATGTAGCCAACATATGAATTTTCGTTTTATGTATAAATAAATTGTAATGAATTAAGCTGCTTATTATTTCATTTATATAGTCGTCTTGCATACAAGAACAAGTTACGAATAATTTGTGGATGAAGAAGCCAGAGTATACATATGGTTATAGCTACAGAAAGTTTAAAGTGTAATCTATGTAGTAGTTTCATAAAATAATATAAGAATAATGTAAAAAAGATAAATATTTGATTGTGGAACACTAGAACTTATCGGTTAGATAGATGAGCTAGAAGGTGTTTTGTTCATAGTGTGTGCGGTTGATTCAAAGATTTTAGGACAAACTTCTAAAGCAGTCATTGTCAAGGAACCATTCATTTTACATTCTCGTACAGCTAAGGACTCAACAAATTGAATGCTTCTCAATTTTTAAAGATTTTCTCTCTTACCTCTTACCTCTTACCGATTTTATTTTGTTTTTTTTTATGCAATGCTTTTTATGTTTATCTTCTGATTCAATTGTTGAGTTGTCATCACAATTCAAAAACTTAACTGATAAAGAGATTGATACATCACATGTATGGGCCAAACTAAAGATTATAATCAATAGCTCTACAAAATTTCATAGCTACATCTATTTTTATTATATAAAATTGATACCAATTCTTTATACAATAAATTTAAATTATTTTTTTTCTTCTAATAATGTCAAGTTAACAAAGGTAAAAATAAAAAATAATAAATAAAAATACAATTTTGTATAACTTTAATATAAAAGGTCTATATTATTTTTAAAAAATAAATAAATTTAAATTTTTAACCTAATAAACTATATTTTAATTTATATGACATTTTAGTTGAATAATTATATTATACAAATTATTAAATAAATATTCTGCAAAATATTTTTAATATAAATAATTTAAATTTAACATTAGTTTATATATTATCTAATTAATTTTTAAATAATATAACATTTTTTAAAATACATTATATAGTATAATTAATTTACCTTTCTGTATGTCAACGAATTATAACTCAAATGAAATAGTCTTCTCTCCTTGCCTAGAGATATCAGATTCAAGTCATGGTATTTTTAGAGTTTACACATATAAATTAATAAAATTTATCTTGATAAAATAATAATCAAAATTAAAAAAAAAAAAAACTAATGGCTTTCAAGAATTTCTCATTTTTAAATGTATCAACATAAAAGATAGTGTTTATTATCCAGGTTACAAAGTTCCAAAGTGGTTCAGATGTCAAACAGAAGAAGCATCCATATTTATCTAATCCAGTTTGTAGTGAAGACATAGTGGCAGTGATGTTTATGGCTGCACTTGTAAACTGTTCGGTAGGTCGGGTACCGGACGGTTCGGATTAGGACCCTGAGGTCAACGCTTCGGATGGTGGAGAAGCTCGTCTGGTCGTGGTTTCCTGGTTCCGGGTGAGCGAGGTCCCGAGCACTTCTGATGGAAGAGGGGGGTGCCACCTGCAAAGACACTCCGACGCCCTTGTCAGAATATGTGCAGGCGGAGAGGAAATGATGCGTGAATGTGACGTACCTTGGGGGGAGAGCCAGTCTCCCCCTTATATACATGTCAGTAGTGGGCCCTTCCAATGGGCAGGCCCATACCCTCAAAGGTGTTGTCCCACGGCTGTGTCCGAGCCGTACGGGACGCGTGTCCGGGTCGGGTGGAGGACGCACCACTGGGCCGGCGAGGACTCGGATCGGGTTGGCCCGCGCGAGTTTTGGGCCAGGCCGTAACAGTGCCCCCGACGCGTCAGCGATGGCCGTGGAGGCCATTGGTGGCGCGTGATGTTTGCACTCGTGCGTTGTCGTTGGGTCGGCTGATCGTGGGAGGGACGCGTCTCTTGTGCGCGTGTCTCTTGATCTGCTGTGGCATCTGTTTGCCGCTTCGTTCTCCGCGCTGGGCATTTAATGCTCATAATGATTTGAAAAAATCCGTGCGCAAAGACTATCTTGCCCCTGCTTCCTTTCGCGCTTTTGGGGGTGGTTTTTAAACAGTTTTCTCCCTATCCACCTCCCACTCTTATCATTTCTAACTTCTTCTCTCCCTAACATCCAAAGCTTCCTGCGCGAACTCCTTCCTGCTTCAACTTCCAGCCCAGATCTCCTTCATCGCTCCAGGTAATCTTCTGGTTTCTCTCTTCTGGTATCTGCGTTATGCTCTGTTGTTGTGTGATTTGTTGTTTGCATCTACTGCATGGCTGGTTTTATTTTTGTTAAGAGGTTTTTGTAGTGTTGGGATAGGTGAGTTAGGGAAGGGGTACCATTCCAGGATAGGTCTTTTTGGGTGGTTTGTGAGGTAGGTGTAGTTTCTAGTCGTATATGGTTATGATTGAGTTGAAAAGGTATAGTTTCTGAGAATTTGTCGGGCTCCCGACCTCATAGACTAACGGAGTGGTACCCCGCTGTAGGTATGCCTCGCGTTGTCTCCCGGTCTTCCGGATCTGCTGCGGCTTACGACCCGTATGCTTGGGTGACTGACGATATAAGGAGTTCACCCAACCAGATGGACTTGGGGGAGCTGACGGAGTTCCGGCAAGCCGGCTACTTGTGTGGGGGTACTGATGAGGAGGCCAACTATGAGGCCATTGTCCCGCTTCCTCATGAGCGTATTTATGAGCTCAATTTTCATTCCCCCCGCGTCCCCGACTGGATCTGGTTTTACAAATCCATGTTCACACAAGTTGGTGTTCGGATACCGTTCTCCGATTTTCAAATGGCGCTGCTGAACCGGATATCCGTCCCCCCGTCTCAACTTCATCCGAACAGCTGGGCTTTGATTCGCTGCTTCGAGATGGTCTGCGAGTACTTAGAGCTACCGGCGTCGGTGGACGTTTTTCTCTTTTATTTCAACCTTACCAACCCCTCCAAACAGGGGAAAGCAAGAAAAGGGTTTCTTTCTTTCCGTGCTGCCCAGGGTAGGAAGATTTTTAGCCTTTTTGAGGATTCCTACCATGGTTTTAAGGATAAGTATTTCAAGGTTCGTCCCGTCAAGGGTCGCCACCCCTTCTGGTTGTCGTTAGAGGGGGAGCGCCTTATCCAGACTTACTGGAGCTTCGGCGCGGGGTCGAATCCTTTTGTGAAAGTATCGTACAAGAGGTTGTCGGCTGTAGATAAGAAGATAGCGAACGTTCTTCTTGCTATCTTTGAAAAGAATCCTGTGAACCCCCACCTTCTTATGGGTGAACGGGAGGCCGGTCGAAGCTATATTCGTGAGTTGCTTTTCTTGTTTGTCTATGTTTCTTTGTCGTTGTTCTTCTTATTTCCGGTTTGGCGACTAACGTTCTTGTTGTTTATTCGCAGTGGAAATGTCTGCTACCGTGACCGGTCTCGAGAATCTGATGAAGACCTTTTTTGAGGCTAGTGATGATGAGAATGCCGAAGAGAGGGACGCCGGCAAGTCGGAGGGTCCGTCAGGGGAAAAGGAGGGCCAGGCTTCCCCTGCCCAGGATACCGAGACGTCGGGAAAGCAGGGCTTAGGGGGTCAAGCTTCCCCTACCCATGAGGAGGGACCTGCTGACGGGAAGGCGACCCTCTCCCCTCATCCGGATAGCGACGTGGAGCTTATCCACACTCCTAAGAAGCGAAAGATGTCTTCCAGCCCGGAGGGGGTCCTAACCGTAATGGAGAGGAATTTTGATGCTTCCAAGTTCATTGACTCCCAGCTGATACCCGGGACAGAAGAGCATTTTCATGCAACCGAGGTGTCCGGGCAGGCGAGGTGGATGTATCGCACCTTGCTTCGTGGGGCCGTGATAGCTCGGAAGGCCGAGTTTGAGCTATCTGGTATGGAGGCGCTTCGGAGGAAGCTTGAGTCTTCTGTTAAGGCGAATAATGACTTTAAGGCTCAAGTTGAGCTCCTCCAGGGTCAGCTGTCCGAGATGGGGGGAAAGCTTAATGCTGCTGAGGAGAAGTCGTCGTTTGTTGCGGAGAGGCTGAAGGCGTCCGATGAGACCGTGGCTCGGCTTCTTGAGCGTGAGATGACATTAGAAAATCAACTGAACGCCGCTCAGGGTCGAGTTGTCGCTTTGGAAAAGGAACGGGAGCAGGCCATCTCGGAGGCGAAAGCCGCTAAGGCAGAGGCCGTTGATCTTAAGAAGAAGCTTAAGGTGGCCAAGGAGCAAGGGAAGAATGCCATCTTGATGACCGAAGATGCCCTGAAGGCCCAGCTGAAGATTGCTGCTCCTGATTTCGAGATCTCGTCAATTGGTGTTTTCAAGACTATCCAGGACGGGAAAATTGTCGATATGCCGAGGAAGTGAAGTCTCGTAACTTAGGATATTTTGTAATGTATTTGTTGAACAACCTGTTGATGCTTTGTCGTTTTGTTTGCCTTGAACAATTTTACTTGTCCGTTGCATATTTTGACGCTTTGTAAGTTATCGTCGTTTGATTGCTATGATTTTTGCTTGTTTCATTATTTTGTCGTGTTGTCGTTTTCGTGTTACCGTTTATTCTGGGCGGGCTTATGTCTTGTGCCCGTCTTGCCGTTTTCGCATTTGGTAGCAGTTCGGACCGATTCGGTCGCGTAGTCGTCGAATTGGTTGAGGCCTATGAGCCGTCTGGCTCCCGGGGTGATCAGTCCCGGGGTGCCGTTTTAGATTTTGGTCACGAGGAACAGATATCAAGTAAGAAAGTTTTAACAAGTAAAAAATTTGAACAAGTGAAAATTACTCGTCAGTTGGGTAAGTATTTGACAAAGTAAGTAAACAAGTTGAATTAACATGTGGATGGGGCGAATACTAACTATCTGGCTAGGCTCCCTGGTCGGTGAGCCGGTGGGTCAGGAGTAGAACCTCTTTAGGTTACTTGCGTTCCATGTTCTGGGTATTTCCTTGCCGTCCAGTTTTTCGAGTTTGTAAGCGCCCTTGCCGAGTACTCCCTTACCCTGTAGGGGCCTTCCCAATTTACCACCAGCTTGCCTTCTCCTGGGGTCGGGACGCCGATGTCGTTGCGTCGCAGGACGAGGTCCCCTTCTTCGAAGTCTCGTTTGAGGACTTTTGCGTTGTAACGCAGGGCTATTCTTTGTTTCAGCGCCGTTTCTGTTAGGTGAGCCATCTCCCTTGTTTCTTCGATCAGGTCTTTCTCAACCGCTTCGCTCATGCCCGCGAGGAGTAGTCGGGGGCTTGGTTCGCCGATTTCAACTGGTATTACCGCGTCGACCCCATAGGTTAGGCGAAAGGGGGTTTCCCCCGTGGCGCTTTGCTCGGTTGTCCGGTAGGACCATAAGACGGAGGGGAGTTCGTCGGCCCAGTTTCCCTTCTTACTGTCTAGGCGCTTCTTTAGACCAAGAAGGATGACTTTGTTTGCGGCCTCTACCTGCCCGTTTGTTTGGGGGTGTTCTACTGAGGAGAACTTTTGCTTTATCCCCAGGCCAGAGAGGAATTCCATGAACTTCTTGTCGGTGAACTGGGTCCCATTGTCCGAGATAACGACCTCTGGGATGCCGAAACGGGTTATCACCTGCCTCCACATGAACTTCCGGCAGTTGGAGGACGATATGGTGGCTAGTGGTTCAGCCTCTACCCATTTGGTATAGTAGTCAATGGCTACAATGAGGTATTTGACTTGTCCTGGGCCGACCGGGAAGGGTCCCAGGAGGTCGACTCCCCATTGTGAAAAAGGACGTGTAGTCGTTAGCGAGCTTAGCTCGGAGGCTGGTGCCTTGTGGAAGTTGGCGTTTTGTTGATACTTTGTGCATTTTGTGACAAATTCCTTCGAGTCCTTCATCATTGTTGGCCAGTAGTATCCTGCTCGGATGAGCTTCCTTGCTAGGGCTTTGCCCTCGATGTGATGTCCGCAACACCCTTCGTGGACTTCTCTAAGCACGTAGTCCGTTTGGTCGGGGTGCAAACACTTCAATAGGGGCTGGCTGAGTCCCTTTTTGAATAGTTGTCCCTGTATGATTGCGTATCTGGCCGCCTCCCTTCTTAAAGCTTTGGCCGCCTTCTCATCTTCAGGTAACTTGCCGAGTTCCAGGAAGTTGGTAATGGGATCCAGCCATGAGGGGCTCGCCTCCGTCAGGTGGAGGGCGACCGTTGGTTCCTTCACCATGCCCTGGATGAGCGACCGGTTACCCGATCCTGGCTTTGTGCTCGCTAGCTTCGACAAAAGGTCTGCTCGTGTGTTCTTTTCTCTTGGAACGTGCTGGATAATGACCTCCTGGAACTGGCTTGTCATTTGCTTAACCTTTTCCAAGTACTTTTGGAGGAGGGGGTCCCGGGCTTGGTAGCTTCCGTTTACCTGCGAGGTGACGACTTGGGAGTCGCTGCATACTTCGACCCTCGTCGCCCCGACTTCCCGAGCCAGCATTAGTCCGCCTAGGAGAGCCTCATATTCTGCTTGGTTGTTCGACACTGGGAACTCGAACTTGGTCGATTGCTCATAGATGACCCCTGCTGGGCTTTCCAAGATGACCCCTGCTCCTCCGGACGTTTGGTTGGAGGCTCCGTCCACATGAAGCCTCCACCGTGTGCCCGTTTCCTCGGGAGGATCGCCCGTTACCTCCACCAAGAAGTCAGCCATTGCCTGGGCCTTGATTGCGTGTCGAGGCTCATACTGTAGGTCATATTGTGAGAGCTCGATGGCCCAGGTCATCATCCTTCCAGCCAAATCAGGTTTTTGCAGTATTTGCCGAATCGCCTGATCTGTCCTCACAACTATACGGTGACTCTGGAAGTATTGTCTTAACCTTCGGGAGGATACTAGGAGCACCAGCGCCAGTCTTTCCAGTTTGCTGTACCTCAGCTCTGGTCCCTGGAGTGCCCTGCTCACGAAGTAGACGGGCTGTTGTGTCCTCGCTTCTTCTGTAACGAGGACCGCGGCAAGCGCTTCCTCGGTTACTGATAGATAGAGGTAGAGCGGTTCTCCGGCTCTGGGTTTCCCGAGGACTGGTGGTGCCGCCAAGATTTGCTTGAAGTGGTTGAATGCCTCTTCGCACGCTGGTGTCCATTCGAACGTCATTCCCTTTCTCATTAAGTTGAAGAAAGGTATGACCCTTGCCGCCGATGCGCCGAGGAAACGGGACAAAGCTGTCAATCTCCCAGCGAGTCTCTGGACGTCTTTGATGCGACCCGGACTCTTCATTTGAAGGACGGCTTGGCATTTTTCGGGATTGGCTTCCACTCCTCTTTGAGTGATCATGAAGCCTAGGAACTTTCCGGCCTCCATGGCGAACGTGCATTTGAGTGGATTAAGCCTCATGCCGTGTTGTCGTAGGGACGAGAAAACGTCGTTAAGGTCACTCAGGAGATCGTCAGGTCGGGCGGTCTTTGCGAGTATGTCATCTACATAAACTTCCACTGTTTTGCCCAGGAGTTCGCTGAATATCTTATTCATCAACCTTTGGTATGTGGCTCCTGCGTTTTTTAGGCCAAATGGCATGACCTTGTAACAATAGATGCCTCCTGGCGTTATGAACGCCGTTTTTTCCTCGTCGGGTCGGTGCATCGGTATCTGATTGTACCCTGAATAGGCGTCCATGAAACTCAGATATCTGTACCCTGCCGCTGCGTCGACGAGCGTATCAATATTAGGTAGGGGGTAGCAGTCCTTGGGACAAGCCTTGTTGAGGTCAGAGTAGTCTACGCACATTCTCCACCTCCCGTTGTGTTTTTTAACCAGAACCACATTCGACAACCAAGTCGAGTAATCCAATTCCCGGATGAATCCCGCTTCTAAGAGGCTGGCCGTTTGCTTGGCTACCTCGTCTGCCCTTTCCTGCGACATTTTCCTCCTTCTCTGGGCCACTGGTTTGGCTCCTGCCTTTACGGCCAGGTGATGCGACATGAGCTGGGGGTCTATCCCTGGCATGTCGGCAGGCGTCCAGGCAAAGAGGTCGGCGTTAGCCCTGATCATCTCCATCAAAGGCTCCTTTATTTCGTGCGGGAGGTTTTTGTTTATGAATGTGAACTTATCGTGCTCCTCGCCGACTCTGAACTTCTCCAAGTCTCCTTCTGGCTCTGGTCTGGGTTTGTCGTCTACCCTGGCGTCCAGGTCGGCCAGGAAAACCCCTGACGCCTCCTTTGATTTTTTTCTGAGAGAAAGGCTGGCATGGTCGCAAGCGACTGCCGTTTCCAAGTCGCCCCGGAGGGATCCCACGGATCCGTCATCGGTGATGAACTTCATCACCAGTAGTTTCGTACTGATAGCTGCCCCCAGGTCGTTAATGGTCTTTCTCCCCAGGATGATGTTATAGGCCGTTGAATCTCGTAATATTACAAAGTCTGCCATGATTGTCCTTCGTCTTTGCCCTTGTCCCACAGAGGTCGGGAGTGTGATGATTCCGTCTGGCTTGATGAAGTGGTCTCCTAACCCTACCACACCGTGCTGGTCGGTCGTCAGGTCGGAATCTCTCAATCCCAGGGCATCAAAAACGTTTCGGAACATGATGTTTGAGTCTGCCCCCGTGTCTACCAGGATTCGTTTGACGAGGCCAGTTCCGACCCTAGCCGTGATGACCATGGGCGGACTTTCCGGCACTTCGTCAAACCATTGGTCCTCCGGGCCGAAAGAGATAGGTGGGAGACCCTTAAGACCTCTAACAGGTGGGGTGGAGACCGCTAAGACCTTGGCATCTTTCTTCTGCGCCGATTTCGACCTCGGGGCGGTATTCCTGGCCGTCACCACGTTTACCACCGTGAGACCGTGGTCGTCACCCTCTGGCTCCTGTCATCGTCTTGTTGATCGGGATCTGTCCTCGTTGTCGTTGTCCCGGTTGCGTCTCCTTGGTTCCCTTATAAGGTGGGAGAAGTCGGCGAGTTTGCCGTCCCTGATAGCTTGCTCGAGGGCATCCTTTAGGTCAAAGCAGTCTTGGGTCTTGTGCCCGTAACCCTTGTGGTACTCGCAGTAGAGGTTCTTGTTTCCTCCCGTCCTGTCCTTCAGTGGTCGGGGCTTCGACAGTATCCCCTTTTCTGCTATCTGTTGGTAAACTTCAGTGATCGATGCCGTAAGGGGGGTGTAGTTGGTGAACCTCCCAACTCGGGGGAACGGTTTGGATGGTTTGCTCGGACCGCCGTCCTTGGCGTGTTCCTTTGGTCTTTCTCTGGCTTCGAAGTGCTGGGGTTGGTTGTAGGCGGGCTGCCGTTTATTGGCAGCCACAACTCGGCTGACTTCCTCGTCATTAATGTATTCTTTGGCCACGCCCTGGATCTCTTGCATCGTCCAGACGGGCTTCGTGGTGAGGTGTTTCCTGAAATCCTCATTCGAGAGCCCGTTCGTTAAGCACAAACTTGCCACTGAGTCCGTCAGATCGTCAATTTCCAAGCACTCGTCATTAAAACGGTCCAGGTACTTCCTGGTCGGCTCTCCGGGTCTCTGGGTCACCCCCAGCAAATTGATTGGGTGTTTGGCTTTGACAATCCTAGTTGTGAACTGAGCCAAGAAGGCGCGGCGGATGTCTGAGAATTGGGTCACCGAGCCTTGCGGGAGGTTGTTAAACCACCGTATTGCCGGGCCCGCTAAGGTGACCGGGAAAGCGCGACATCTAATCTCGTCTCCCACCCCTTCTATGTTCATCCTGGCCTCGAAGGCCGTCAAGTGTTCCAGGGGGTCTTGCGTTCCGTCATACTTCATGTCTGTCGGCTTGTCGAAATGTTTTGGTAGTCGGACCTCGAGTACAGAGCGGTGGAAAGGGGTCGCCCCTATTATGACGGGTCCTCGGGCAGTTCTTCTCGACTCATTGTTCTCGCGGTGGGCTTCCTCGTTGCCTCTGTTCGACGCGCGCCGCCTTTCGTGTCGGGCGTAGATAATGGGGTCGCGACTTCTTCTTCTGGGACGTACCCGTTCCCCAGTGCTCTCCGACTCGTATTGGGGGCTCGGCGTGCGCCTCGAGCGGCTTCTTGAACGGGAACGGGTGGGGCTCCGCTCTGGGGAGCGTTGGTCGCGCTCTCTTTCTGCTAACCTGCGCTCTAAGTCCTGCATTCTGTGGCGTAGTTCTTGCATTATCCTGGCGTGGTTGTCACCCGTCCCCCGAAGGGGCGTCTCTCGTGAGTCTGCGTCGCATCCCTCGGGGGCGACCGTTGCTGCTGCCGGGATTCCGTCGCGACGGCGCCTCCCCCGAGAATGGGAGGCGCTACCTCGGAACCAGTCCCAGTCTGGACCAGCACGAAATCCATGAACGAGTCCCCACAGACGGCGCCAATGTTCGGTAGGTCGGGTACCGGACGGTTCGGATTAGGACCCTGAGGTCAACGCTTCGGATGGTGGAGAAGCTCGTCTGGTCGTGGTTTCCTGGTTCCGGGTGAGCGAGGTCCCGAGCACTTCTGATGGAAGAGGGGGGTGCCACCTGCAAAGACACTCCGACGCCCTTGTCAGAATATGTGCAGGCGGAGAGGAAATGATGCGTGAATGTGACGTACCTTGGGGGGAGAGCCAGTCTCCCCCTTATATACATGTCAGTAGTGGGCCCTTCCAATGGGCAGGCCCATACCCTCAAAGGTGTTGTCCCACGGCTGTGTCCGAGCCGTACGGGACGCGTGTCCGGGTCGGGTGGAGGACGCACCACTGGGCCGGCGAGGACTCGGATCGGATTGGCCCGCGCGAGTTTTGGGCCATGCCGTAACATAAACGAAAGATGTCAATTCATTATATTCAGTGTTGATAGGATTAAGAAAGGGAAGAGAGTCGAAGAAGATGATGAAGATTATTTTATCAAAGGCTGTGTTCAATTTGTTATTATTATTATTATTATTATTATTATTAGTTTTAGTTTTTTAATGTATATATGCATATGAACATTGAACTGTCTTATAAATTATACGTTACTATATATAGAGAATGTGAAACTCTTCTATTATTGAGCTCAATATAAAATGCAACATATGCTATTCATATAGCCATTTTCTTTTCTTATCTCAAAATCGCAAACACCCTAGGCCTATATACAGGCTATAGCTATTTCATTTATATATGCTATATATACACTTGGAATTCAAGCTAAACTTATTAGATTTCTCATCTAATTCTTAAAAAAATTTTAAAATATTTTTTTAGGGAAAAAAACCTGATGTTTACATTATTATTTCTTATGCACACATTTTTTGTATTTTTTATGGTATAAAAGATTGTTTTTTATCTTATCGCATTTTTTTATAAATCACTTTTAATATCAAAAATAAAAAATCTACAAAAGAATATACACGAAAATAATAATAATAATAATAATAAATTATTATTATTATTATTATTATTATTATTATTATTTGGTGTAATTAAAACCACATTAATAATTCATATTACCTGCGATTTGTCCATATTTATAGGATTATTTTTTTTTTTAAGTTAAGAGTGAAATTCGAACCCATAAATTTTAGGTGAGTATGAAAAAATTATATTATTTAAATTATAATTTATTGGTTACATAGAACTATTAAAACCATATAAAGGACGATTTTAATTCATGAAATTATTTTTAATTAGAACAGAAAAATAATAAAAATTGGTTTCTTCCTTCATTTTTCTCCCATTTTTTCAGAACAAAAGTAAAATATATTTTCAGGTAAGATTTCCATTTCCCCTTGAATATTTCCAGAATCTGAGAAAGGAACATATAAAAGTTCACTTTTCTCAGCTTAGATTTCTTCATAAACAAACAACCACACACAATAACAGAAAACGAACCACCCCGGTCTTCTCTCTCTTTCCCAAGATTCATTCATTCAATCATCAAACCAAAAACCACATCACAGAAAGAAAGAGAGAGAGAAGTGGGTGTGTTTGTTATATAATCATAGAATGGAGAAGACTTCGGAGGTGGAAGGTACGGTGAGGAACATTCTAGAAGAAGAGACACTGAAGTGGGTGTTCGTTGGAGGAAAAGGGGGAGTTGGAAAAACAACATGCAGCTCCATCATCTCCGTCCTCCTCTCCCAAGTTAGATCCTCCGTTCTCATCATCTCAACCGACCCTGCTCACAATCTTAGCGATGCTTTCCAGCAGAAGTTCACTCACACCCCTATTCTTGTCAACGGTTTCACCAATCTCTATGCCATGGTACTAACTATGCATGCTATCTATCTGCATTCATGCTTCAAAGCCATGTTTTTTGTGATGCTTTGTTCCTTCTGTAATATGATTTATTATGTTTATTGTTATTATTAATGAAAGTTTATGTCTTTTCATGAATTTGAGCATGCCCATCATGTCATTTCTATTGGTCCATGCTTCAAAACCATGTATTTTTTATGAATTTGAGCATGTCTCTTGTTGTAATTCTTTTGCTCACGGTTCTAAATCATCTCATTTGATGCTTTGTGATTGGATGATATGATTTTTTCCATTCTTAATTAAAAAAGCATGCCTTCTGATGAATTTCAACATGGCCATTTTAAGTTGTTAGTTCTTCCGGATTATGTTGCAAAAACATGTCATGTAATTTGATTTATTACTATTATTAGTAAAAGTTTAGGCTTTTGATGAATTTGATCATGCCCATGTTGTCTAAGGCTTTCTTAGGAACCTGATATGCAGGAATTCGTTTCGGTTTTTCTTTTTTGTAATTATATTCTGAAATTTTGATCCTTTGCAGGAGGTGGATCCTGTGGCTGAACAAGAGAACCCCTCAGGCTCTGATGGGATGGAAAAATGGTTCTCAGAGTTAGCTGGTGCAATTCCTGGAATCGATGAGGCCATGAGCTTCGCGGAGATGCTAAAGTAAGATTACTTTGACTCTTAATCATGTTAAACAATTTCTTTTAACTACCTTCTAAATTAGTTTTCATTTGATAAGCCTCTGTTGACATATAATAACTTACAGATTGGTGCAGACACTGGATTATTCTGTAATAGTATTTGATACTGCTCCCACTGGCCATACACTCAGACTATTGCAATTCCCATCTGTTTTAGAGAAGGGCCTTGCAAAAATGATGTCTTTGAAAAGCAAATTTGGTGGATTGCTTAATCAGGTATGAACTTAATACTTCTTTTCTTCATCACATGATATTTCATCCACTAGTTAGAAGTTGATTACATTCTGGTTATGTTTCTAATACTGTGATGACCTTGACCTATTTCTAACATATAGAAGATTTATCTGATAACAGGATTTTGTTCTTTCATCATATTTTTTCTTTATTTTTTCTTTTATAGGTAGATGGTTCTCTAGCCATCTTTTGATGCATGATGAGTTATTTTGTTATTAATATTATTTCTTTTCAATAATTATATATCTGCTGAGTGGAATATTGTTTGATTTTTCATCGGATAGTACGAGTTTGTTTGCTTCAACATCCATAGTGTAATAGGAAACTTTTTTAAATTTACACCACAGATGACTCGTATGTTTGGTATGGGTGATGATTTTGGTGATGATGCAATTCTTGGGAGGCTTGAAGGCATGAAGGATGTAATTGAACAAGTTAACCAGCAATTCAAAGATCCGGTATTTACTCCATTTAATGTCTGTTATTAATTGTTTTTAACATAATGATTTTTCTCCTCTTCACCAAATTAGATGTTCTTTTAAGGCTTGGGAATCTTGTTTTAGCTCTCTTCGTTTGACAATTAATGTGATCAACTAAAGCGTTCTAATTACCATATTTTAATTATTTACGGTAATTCTTATATGCTTGGCGTTGTATTAGTCACCAAGTACGGTACCAATAATCTTCTTCCAATTAATCTCTGTTATACTTCTTTTGATCACAGGACATGACAACTTTCGTCTGTGTTTGCATTCCGGAATTCCTCTCACTTTATGAAACAGAGAGATTGGTTCAACAACTTGCAAAGTTTGAGATAGACACACACAATATTATTATTAATCAAGTAATCCATGACGAAGAAGGTAGTGTGCTTGTCATATCGTTTAGAACGAGTTCATCGGAAGTTAGTGAAATTCTATGTGTGTATGTATACTGTCTGCTAAACTGTTTGTCCTTGTAGATGTTGAATCCAAGTTACTTCAAGCAAGAATGAAAATGCAACAGAAATATCTGAATCAATTTTATGAATTGTATGATGACTTTCACATCACCAAGTTGCCATTACTCCCAGAAGAGGTAAGTCGTTCACTTGTTGTATTGTTGATAATGATATTCAGGGACGATCGATGCATATATGTAACAATAACAACTAAGTTGGTTACATGGCTCAGAGGATGTCATACTGTCATATCATAGAATCTAGAGAATATTCAATTGCAACCCCCAAAGTGAACAACGGCTCATGTGCATTTTATACCCTAAACTTTGCAATTTGACACTCTAAAGTTGTCAAACGATGCAAAAAAGGACATTCAATTAACTTTTCTTCCAAACTTTCTCTTCTTCAAAGGGTAATTGTGTTCATAGAACACTTTTCACATGAACATGTGATTTTGTAGGGAATGAAAGTTAACTAAAGGTCTTTTTCACACCGTTTGACACCTTAAAATTGTTGGATTGCGAATTAAGAAAGTTTAGGGTGTAAAATACACTAAGTTTATTCCTTAAAAGTTGTTACATGGAGCATACATATATAGTACCTTGTTTATGTCAACCTTTAACTAGGAAGTGCACATTATAGGTTACTGGCGTTGAAGCTCTGAAAGCATTTTCAAAACATTTTAAAACACCGTATCAACCACCATGTAGTACAGACCCAGAGGAGCGGTTAGAGCGCAGGGTATTGGGACTAAAGCAGCAGCTAAGCGAGGCGGAAGAACAGTTGGCCATAATCAGAAAGGAGAAGGCTTGACGGATCTTCCATTAATGAATAATAGGCATTTTTGGTCCACATTCTTTTTATTCATTCTATTTATTTTATTAATGTTACAACTTAGAAGTAGCTTTCTCATGTAAACAACAAAGAGAAAAAGAAAAGAAAAGGAAAAAAAACAGAGGTTAGTCCAAGTTGTTTCATGAATATTCTTTTATTCTTCACTTGTATATCACAGATTTTTGAGTTGGACACTTTCATATCAATATACTTTAGTTTAGGTTGCTTCAAATTCCAAGTAAAAGTGACATGCAAAATAATAACTCTAGTTTGTTATTGGTAGAAAATTTTCTTGTGTGTGACTTTTTTTTAAAAGCTTGACACATGATAAAATGATGTTTGGTCTTGCTTCTGCTTCAAATTTCTGATGATGGTTAAATTTTGCTCACTTATTTTTTGGGGTGAAATTAAACTTCCAAAGTGTGCTATGTGAATGGTAGTAACTTTATTAACTTTTGGTAACATATGTGCTTGTAAATATGTAAATTCACATTGTAAACAACTTGCAGAAAGAATAGTACAATGTATATTTACCATATTGTTAATGAAGTAAGAACTTAGTTCTCAAGAAAGTGACATTTTTCTTATTATTTGATGGGATTTTCAATGCTTAACTGGGATTACTTTTGTAAGAGAATACCGATAAATTTGACAAAATAAAAAAAAATTAATGACATGTTTAACGGTGTTCTAACTAATTTCAGTTGATATCTTTTTAGTCTAGAAAGCAAATTAAGCTATGTAATAATAATGACAATAACAATAATAAGGTAATTCCATGCAATCTATATTCCCTCATATGATGTTTTACATGATTTTAAGAGTAAGAATATCATTTAGAGAACCATTTTTTTAAACTGCTTCAATTAACTTCGTGCAAGTGCTTACACCAAAAATAATTAATCTACCAGAAAATACTAATACATAAAGAACTTTATCAGCTACAATAATATCAAGTTGAGATGGCCGAGTTGGTCTAAGGCGCCAGATTAAGGTTCTGGTCCGAAAGGGCGTGGGTTCAAATCCCACTCTCAACATCTCTTTATTATATCTTCATTTTAATGGACTTGGGCTTCCCTACTACTTATTTTGGTTTTTTTTCCTTTGCCTTTTAACAATGGGCTTCCTCTTTGAGCCTATTTAATACAACTCCAACACCTTCTCACAATATCATACACGACCTATACGCTTTCAATTTCACAAAAATTTTAAAAAACTAAACTCATTTTTCAGTTCAAAGTAAGAACTAACTAGTAAGTAGTAACTACTACAACCCCAGCAGAAAAAAAAAAAATTTGTTTGGTCTACTATAAAAAGGGAACTACTTAGTCATAAGCAAGGTCATTATTATCATATACATACTTATATAAATATTTCTATTTAAACCATGTTAAATTATTTTTCAAGTTACCACATCAAAATTACGCATTTTGAGGACTTAGGTTGAGCATTATCAGTCATTGAAAATTTGAGTAAACACCCCAACATTCATTATGAAACCAGCTAAAAGAAACAAAAGAAAAAGGAACTTCAAGATACTGAATTCTTATTTTTCGTCGTTGGATTGGATTTGATGTTCACAAAACCCCAATTTTTAGAGTTCAAATATATACATTTGTCCAAAGATATGTTTCACAAGTTTATACCAAAAAAAAAAGGATAATTCATCATCAAGGTGCTCTTGGAACAAAAAGTAAATATTACTTTCTCAATGTCATACAAAAGGATATAATGTTCAACCCATATGGCATAGTTAGCACAGTAAATGGATTCCCCCATTAGAATGCCAAAATTTTACTTATCATGTAAATGGTTCACTAATGAGTTCAAAAACCGTGTATGTATATCAATAACAATTACTTCATCAACTAGATGATGATGATGATGATGATGATGATGATGATCTTCCATAGTAGTGATTAGCCACCATGCAAAGTTGATATGAAAACTACCACATCTTTCTCTTCTAGTGATGTATTCAGCTGACCAGATAGCTCCCAATCACAATCGTTCACAAGGACAAGAACTCCAGGTCGCCTGCATCACGAACAGCAGAAAGCGGAAATAATTATCAAACTTCAACACACGTGTAATGATCAAAATTGATAATACTTCAAATTATATGTAGATGGAACTTTAGTAACTGACTTTAGCATTTTACACCTTAAACTTTCAAAATGTATAATTTGACACTCTTAAAGTATACTAATGGTTCAGAAAAGGTTTCTATAAATTTCGCTTCCAAAAGTTAACCGAAGGTGTCAAATGTAAATTCTGAAAGTATGTGATTTAAAATGCATACGTGCTAAAGTTCAGGGATCAATTAACAATTGCATTTTTTCCCGAATCGTAAGTTAGCTTAAGCATAACTCAATTGTCTCTCCTCTTGTCCACTAAAGAATTCAAGGTGCATGCATGAGTGATGAACATGATTAATTGTTTGCAATGCAAAACTAAGATCAATTTATGTTATTAAACTTACACGGTATCTCCTTTCATGAACATTTCAGGCCTCTCCTTAATCAAGTTGGTCCGCACCCAAGAAAGCAAATCTTTCATAGTTAGCTGAGAAACAAGAAGAAAAGAATCTTAAAAGAATGTCAATCATAAAAGCGGCTTCATGCATATCTTATTTCGTTAATATTTTAAGTCATGCATTACCTTGTCCTCTCCATTTTGGTTTTCAACATTGACATTGTGAATTTTCTTAGAGTCACAAAGAAGCTCCAATCCCCCTCTGTAATGGAAACATGAACACGCATCTTAATATAGCAGACAAAACTTCCAGGTTCTAACAGAACAATTATTTGAACACGACGCTGTATAAAACTCAGCAGTGTTTAGCTAAAACAGTGAAAAACCAATTTGAAAACCTATTTATAAAATAGCTTCCAATAGTTTAGATTAAAATGTAGCAAGCCTATTTCAAATTAAGATTACAAATAGTCACCAAAAAAAATTAAGATTACAAATGTAACACAACCCAAAAGATAGTACACAGTGAAATATCTCAAAATGAATTTTTTTCATCTGATGCTTTAATCTATTAACTGGAAAGTGGAAACGTAACTGAACGAATCCTGTCAATTCAATATCAGGAACAAACATTGTTTAAATTCTTAAGCATGTTAGGAGTTTTCAGAATTTTCGAAACAACAATCAGTAACATGTACTCCTTATTTCACACGAAGACACTTAAGGTTCACTTCGATATGGCTTTTTTTTCACAAAATAACATAAATCATGTCGACAATAATTTTTCTCATCCCTAAAAACATACTTGTGAAACATAGTTATGTGCTTATGTATGAATAAATGTGATCCAAAATCCAAATATTCTTTACTCATAATAAACAAAACCCCAAACAACAACAATATAAGAGACCAAGGAGAAAACTACTTGTGATGAACAAGAACCTAAACAAGATCAAGAGCTAAAATTTCAACCACAGCAACATTCAGATACTGTTGGATATTACCAATAAGAAAAGTATTCAAACTCGAGAGTTCACCTAAGCTCACAGATGTTAGATAAACTCCAATCCTAAAAATCAAATTTTGGAGACCTAAGTATACAAGTTAACTAGAGAGATTGTTAATCATGACCAAAACCTAAATCCTATTCTCACATTCTCAGTTATAAGCAACTCAAAAGACAAAGAAAAAGGAAATTTATTGATAAAAATAATTACAAGAAGTGATTTAAAAAAAGGATTAATAAACACTTACCCGAATTCCAGTGTTAGTTGCATGTTGAACAATGTTTTCTCAGAAATTCAGAAACACCAAACCCTATTAAGAGGAACCCTTCTTCACAACTAGCTAATCCAATTTTATTCCAACGCTATAATACTAACATAAGCTTATATATATCAACAACTTTTAACCGCGTGATCAAAATCTAATTTTTAATCTCCACCCTACATTTCTACTAACATAAAATCACTTGCAATCTGACGGTGTATGATTCAGAAAGGGAGTGTGGAATCAACGGTCAAGATCAAATCTTCAATTTTCATCATAAAATACGACACCTCCTCGTTCCTCTCAATGCCTTGCGTTACCTGTTTTTAGTGATTGGAAATCCCATCTTCAATTCGCGCAATCTGTGTCCAAAGTTTGAACCTTTGGCCATTTGGGTCGTTTCAGAAACCTGCAAATTATGCATAGGAGGTTCGAATTCGGTGCCTTTGAAGTTTCTATTTTTTGATAAATTTGTAGGGAGTGAGTGAAGAAGGGCTATGGAAGCTTACAAGAGATGGGTCAGAGAGAACAAAGATTATGTGCACTCGTTGGAGTCTTTGGCCAATGTAAGATTTTGCTTTTGATTACCAATTTCACTTTCTATCTTTTTTTTTTTTTAATTTGGTGTTAAAAATGGAAGTATTGATGAAATATTATTAGATTTGTAGTGATTATTTATGGGTCTTATATGAGAATTTAAGCATCTGTTTTAGATAGTTTATGACATAGTATTCATTTATAATCGAGCGGTGAAGAATTTGATCTTTGTTTATATCTAAAAAAAAGGTGAATTGCAGAGTAAGGTGGATACTAATGCTCCAAGTGCAAAGGGTTCTTACATGAGGAGTATGTTTAGATATATAGCTGTTCATGTGACTTTGAACTTCAACTTGTAGGGAGATTTTAGTATGATTACTTTGCTATGTTAATGTGATCATTATGCTGTTACATGTTTTTTATATTTATTCATTTTGCTTACTTGGATTCATGTATCTAATGTTTAATTGCATATAGTCAATCATTTTGATTACGGCAAGTCATGAACCCCAATGTTTAATTGTTAATCAGCCAAGTAATAAAATTTGTAAACAAAGTCATGATTGTGTTGTTAATAGTTTCAGTGCTTGTAATTATATAATGACACTGAAGTACACAGAAATCTGTGCAAAATGGCTATTTTAATATGAATTCACATTAAGTGGTAATGTGCTATCTTGTGATGCTTATGCTCTTCTGTAAGAACAAGAGGATAAAAATATTGTCACAATATGAGTAAACAAATGATAAGGAAAATTTCATTTTTGCTATGATTGTAACTCGCCTTTCATATGAGTCTATGGGGCATATTGTGTTGAAACTTGGAATGAAGTTTGTTCTATGTTGAGTATTTGTATGTGTTGCTTGTTATCTCATTGGGTGATTAAAAATGTGGACAGGGCTTGACATGGCTTCTTCCAGAACGGTTCTCAGAATCAGAGATTGGACCTGAAGCAGGTTTTGTGTAATTTTGGTAACTTTTAGCTACTTGTTTGGATTTCTGCAATTATACAAGACTTTATCTCAATTCAAACAGTTACTTCTCTGTGGATTCCTAAATTTGAAGTAAAAACTGATTATGGTATTCCACTTCAATTATTTGTTCATGTTGATCCTGAAAATTCTTACTAGAAAATAATAACACTTTACTTGGCAGAGATGTAAGTCTTCTTAGATCCCGTTGCTGCAAATTCCCAAATTCACATACATATTTTGGTTGCCTAAATTTCACTAATCTTATGACTTATGACTTATGAGATCTAATTATCATCTCTCTTTTCTCCAATAATATTTGTCTACAATGTAGAAATTGGTGCCTCATTGAAAAAATTATGATTTATGCAGTGACAACCGTTCTAGGCATTATCACTGCTATCAATGAACATATAATCGATACAGCGCCTGCTCAAAACATTACAGGCTCTGTGGAGCCTTATACATTTCCTTATCCATTATGCTTATCTGCACTAAAAGATTTGGAAACATTAGTTGAAGTTGTGGCACAACATTACTATGGGGATGATAAGAAATGGAGTTTCCTTGCTGTTACTGAAGGAACCAAGTAAGTAGTAGAATGTAATTTAGCATTCGGCCCCTCTTACTATCCTCAGTATGCCATTGTTTTGTTTATATTTATAGTCGTTGATCCATTTTTCTTATTATCTCGAGTCACTATACAATTCAGGGTACTCGTTCGGTTATCTTTGTTTCGGAAGAGTGGATATAAGATGCTGCTACATGGAGGGGAGACATCTAATGATGATACGCATTCAGGTCAAAAAGGGTCCAAGCCTGATGGCCATTATGGTTCTAGTTTCTTGTCAAACAAAAATGGTCCGAACCCATCGAATCTGGAAGGAAGAGCACTGTCTGCGTTGAGTAAATTTGGAGATACAGCAAGGATGGTGTCAGATCCTGCACAGTTTCGTAGGCTTCAACACCAACAAGCAATTATGGCATCTTCAAGTAATCTATTTTAAATATAATTTTTTTGCAATAGTTGTTAGTGTTATGGAAAACCTTTAGGTTCTTTATAGTGTTTCAACTAAGACACCATTTGGGAATGTAGCTTTTATATATATTTGGATACATGGTAATAGAAGTGCTATTTTAGATGAAGTGCTTCTGATAAGCTACATATTTTAACTTCTTAAAAAGTATTAGCAGTGACTTTTGAGAAGTAATAAGCTATGTTCCCAAATAGGATAAAAATGTTAAAAATAAAACTTTTTGATTTGTAAACAATAGAAGGAAAAAAATTAAATCATTAGTGTTATCCAAACTCAACCTAATAGTCGTTGCCCTCTGCATTCTTACAGTTCCAAGGGCGGAGAGACCAACACTTTCCACCATATTGTCAAAAAGAGGTCTTCCTGGGGCTTTGTTTCTGATTGGGGAAGTTCTGTTTATTTGCAGACCACTTATTTATGTTTTATGCATCCGAAAATGTGGTATTCGGTCATGGACCCCTTGGTTCCTCTCCTTGGCTACTGAATGCCTGTCAAACGCTATTCTTTCGCTAGTTTCCACATCAGCGACTAACAGGAATGAGCAGAAGTATCATCTTTCTTCCCTGGAAAAGGATGAGGTTTGAGCATTATGATTTTCTTTCAAGCTCTCAGAAACAAGTTCCTGAAACTTTAGAGTCATACTATATGGAGCCTTCCTTCTTGATTCTTGATTGTTAAATTGCAACTAGAACTGCCGTTTTTATTTTTCGTAGTTGTCCAATCGTTTTTTTGGTCGTAATATTCAACTTTAACCTATTAAATAGTTGTTGTGAAATGCTTACCGTTCAGATTAAACGAAGGAAGCTGCTATTTGTACTTTACCTTATGAGGGATCCATTCTTCACCAAGTACACGAGGTAAGATTGATTTTACATTTTCCTCTCTTTTCCTTCTTGTTTTCACTTTTTTAAATCTATACAATGTGATTCTTCTTCTAAGAAGGAGGAATGTGGATACTAAAATTTTCATATCTAATTTTTTTAGGCAAAGACTTGAGGGCACTGAGAAAGTTTTGGAACCTATACCTGTCATAGGATTTCTCACAGGTTGGTTTGGTGCTTATTTCCTTTGTCGTTACTCCCTCTGGTTTAGAATAACTGTCAATTTCGACAAAAATGGTACATTCCTTATTTGGCAACTGTTGGTAGAGTAACTAAAATGACACAAATTCGTTTGGAGAAAAAGACAGATACAGAAACAGGCAAAATATCGTTGTCTTAGGATAAAATTTTAGGAATTTTCTGTCGCGACAAAAAATTGGATACAGAGAAAAGACAGTCTTGTTTTTGCTTCCATTGTCTCAATATCTCATTATTTTCCATCCCTTAATACCTATGAAAACAGTTTAAAAGAAAAAAACCAATGTATAATTACATTGATTCTTTTAGTTTCTCACTTTGTCTAAATCGACAATTATTTTGTAACGGAGGGAGTGTTGTTTTATCATGGTAGACTAGTTTGAGCATCTGATATCTGATGTTAACAAATTTTGCAGCCAAACTTGTTGAGCTTCTGATTGGAGCCCAAACAAGATACACCTACATGTCAGGATCATGATAGAAAAACTAAGATACTCATAGAAATTGGGAAGATATTCTTAGTGTTTATATCTCCAATCAAGATCTTTCAAATTACCAAGAGATATCAAATCAGCAAAAGGTTTTGATTGAAATGTAAGAAACCATGCAAGGGTGAACATTTTCTTTTGCACAAGAATCCCAAAGTTGGGAAGTGTAAGGCTTGCATGTGCCATGTGTGGGGGATAAATTGTTAGCTATGATTATGATATGGCTCCACTCCCCACAAATTGTTATAAATAGGGATATTATATTTTTATTTAGGAGATTTTGTTCCTTTTTTTTAACAAAGTCCTCTCAGAAAGAATTTTATTATGTGTTGTTTTGCTCTCATAATAAGTTAAGGGATCATCAATTGGCAAGTTAATATGTGATCTTGGAGAAAGAAATTGTATTTTGTTTAAACTTGTTCATATTATCTTCCATGAGTATTCTTTTGTGTTTTGACAAATAAACTACCATTTTGTCTCTCATGTTAATTTCTACTTGATTAATTTACCAACAAAATAATATTTGTAGTCCAATATAGAGGTTTAATCAAACATTACCATCTTTTAAGTATCATGGGTGTAATTATTGATCTATAAGGATTGATTTTAAAAGAGCTAAAAAAATTTAGTGTTAAAATTATAATTTATTCTTATGTTGAATTATACTTTTAACCCAAAATAAGGTATATTATTCATAGAAGAGGTATCTTATTGTGTTGTAGTACCTCTGTGTAGATCTAAGAACCAAAGAGTTTAACTTGTCTTTGTTTCTATTCATTAAGGTTCCTTGTAATTGAACATAGAGGAAATTTATTTTCTTTCTTAAATATAGAACTAATGTTTTCTATGTTATTTATTAAAGGTTTAATTATTCTGTCGGTCTCTATAATTTCATCGAATTTTTAATTAGGTTTTTATACTTTTTTTTTTTCAATTAAGTTTTTATACCAAATCAGATTTTGTAACTAAGTCCCTACTGTGACAAAAATATTGAAATTAACCGTATATTCTATTAAACTATACAGAATATTTAGTCAAATGTTAGGCATATTCGTTTTGTTTAACAGAATATTTCGTTAATTCCAGCATTTTTATCACGATAGGGACTTAATTACAAAATTTGATATGGTATAGGGATTCAATCGAAAAAAAAAAAAGTATAGGGACCTATTTGAAAATTCAATGAAACTATAGGAACTAACAGAATAATTGAATCTTTTATTTAAAAAAAATGAAAAAATGTAAAGGCTAGCTATGTCTTTACATTCAAGTTTGGCAGCAATGATTGTGTATGTTTAAAGGTCAACTAGGAATATTAATTTTGTAATTTAGTAACCATTGCTACCTCCAAAACTAAGATGTCCCAAGTTTTTTGTCTGTTTTTTGTTGCTACAGATAAGAATATGATGTCTCATAGTTAAACAATACTCTAGGAGGCTAAATCATTATCACTAGGCATACTATAGTGCTTTGGCATAATTTTTTTACTTTTTTTTCATTTAGAAATTTAATATTTTCTTATGTGTTGGATGTTTTAACAAAATGTCTATATTCTGGTACATTAGTGTGAAACTATTCACAAGCCTTTTGAATGTGGAAATTATTTTGAAGACTCATGATCAAGCACTTTGAATCTTCATCTCACCAATGTTCATGCATGTAGCAACTTCCAAAGTGGCATGGCATAGTATTTTGAGTACTAACTTCAAACCATTTACCACCAATTAATCATATAGTATAGTGAAAATATGTATGTTTTTTTTTTATATTTAAATCTATTAATCTAAAAGTGTTAAAGGAAGAAAAAGGTTATGGTGACATAAAATGAAAAGTGAAAGCTATTATAAAAATGTTAAATGCTTAACTGTATGAAAAATAATACAGTAGTATATTTTAAACCAACAATTCATAGAAATGGGATTTATTTAAATTTTATTAACATGTAATACTTCAGAAACAAAATAATATAATATGCATAAAAGCCATTTTATAAAAAGGAATAAGAATTGATCAATTGACTAGAGAGTTGTATTAGTGGACACTCCAACGGAGTCTTATATATGCTTAATTCCAAAGTGGGTCCCACACGCACCAAATCATTAGAACATGATATATTTGAAGGAAATATTGACCATTGATATGCTTTAAGGCCAAGTGTATCTATTTGGGATCACTAAAAATTTGGAATATCATTTTGATCTCAAAAACTTCAATTTCACTAATGAATTCTAAAATTTTAAATGATATTGTAATTTTTAAAATATATTATTATATTCTAGACTATTTTAGTATATTTTATTAGATAAAAATAAATTTTAAAAAATTACAACATGATTTCAATATTTTTAAATCTATTTTGTTAGAAATTGCATCTTAAGGCTAAAATTGCTCCAACAAAAAATTGACCGAAGCTTAGATTGTGATATTAGCCTAGATTTATTCATTTAGGTTCTCAATTAACTACTTGCCTCTTAATAAGCTGAGTTAATTCTTTATAAATGATTTCCTTTAGTTTTGGTTAAATATTTTTTATTAAAAAAGGTAAAATTGATTTGTATTGTCATCCCATACACAAACCAAATTAGAGATAGATATTTATAGTATTAAATAAGTTTTTATTCTTACCCTAAGAATAATTTAATTATTATTAGAGGCAGATTGCATTCTCATGTTAAAAAGAATAATAATAAAAAAAAATTCGTTTACTATCCTATTTGATATTATTATCATCTAATCATATACTAATTATATGTGAAAATCTTAACAAAGGAGTAGATGAAAAAATAAAAGAAAAATTTAAAATAAATTGACATGAATAAATAAAATGTTATCCATTGAGTAATAATTTAAGTAGCATTGATTGAAGAGGAATAAATAAAAGGAGACAAAAGAGAATTCAACTTAACAAAGCAGTGTGTCACGGCCTTGGACACACTCCAACGCTACCGTGCCGGCACTCGGACTTACTCAACCTCTTGAGTTAAGACCAAGTCAGCCTAACCCTCAATACTTAGCAAGAAAGCTAAGAATACAAGAGAACACAAGAGAAAGGAAGCTTTGGTGGAAGAACACTTTATTGCTCAAGTGTGGTTACAAATGATTCACACCCCCAAACTCTAACTCTCATCCCAATTTATAGCCATCCACCTCCTCAATGGATGGTTAGGATTAAATCTAATCAACGGTCCAGATTAATCATCCAGAACCTTCTTTACAAATATCTATCCTACCACAACTCTCTAAATGTTTCTAGATTATTCCATATCACTCTTTATACTTCTATATACATCTACACTCTTCTAGAATACTCTATGACCTTCCAGAGTCTTCTAGAACCTTCTAGGGTATTCCGGGACCTTCTATGACATTCTAGAACGTTCCGGAACCATCTAGAGTATTCTCAAACACTCCAGAAAACTATATAAACACTGTTAAATCTAACCTTCTAAAATTTTCCGTGACATTCTCCTCCACCTAATGCGCAGACGTCCTCGTCGCGTTCTGTTCATGATAGCGCTCTAGGTGTTCTTGAAATTGCCACAGATCTTCGCGAGTTTCCCAGCTAGCTTCAGTTATCGGGAGCCCTTTCCATTTGATCAAGTATTGGATACTTGGTGGTACTCCTCTTCGTCGCACGACGCGATTAGCTAGGATCTCTTCGATTTCTTTGTCAAAAGATCTAATCACCACAGGCGGAGCACGACTCGAGTTACCTCTACTCGGTTCGTCTTGGTCCTCATGATATGGTTTAAGCATACTCACATGGAAGACCGGGTGGATCTTCATAGAGGGAGGGAGTTGTACTTTATAAGCAACCTCCCCAACACGTCCAATGATCTCAAATGGTCCTTCGTATTTGCGGATTAAACCCTTATGAACCTTGCGAAAGGCTTTGAATTGTTGTGGAAGAAGTTTGATCATTACCTTGTCTCCCACTTGATAGCTTGCATGCCTCCTCTTCTTATCTGCCCATTTCTTCATCCTCTTGGCAGCTTTGTCGAGGTAAGAACGAGTGACATCTGCTTGTTCTTCCCATGACTTAATCATATGATAAGCTCCAGGGCTCTTTCCTGAGTAAGAGGAAGAAAGAGAGTGAGGTGTAAGCGGCTGTTGTCCAGTCACAATCTCAAATGGGCTCTTCCCTGTAGACTCGCTCCTTTGCAGATTGTATGAGAATTGAGCAATGTCTAGGAGTTTTGTCCAATCCTTCTGATTAGCGCTTACAAAATGCCTTAAGTAACACTCGAGTAAGGCATTCACTCTCTCAGTCTGCCCATCGGTTTGAGGATGGAAGCTTGTTGAGAAATGAAGCTCCGACCCAAGGAGTTTGAACAACTCTATCCATAGTCGTCCTGTGAAGCGTGGATCTCGATCACTAATGATGCTCTTAGGCAATCCCCAGTACTTCACCACATTCTTGAAGAATAGTCGTGCTGCTTCCTCTGCAGTGCAGTCAGTAGGGGCAGGTATAAAGGTAGCATACTTCGAAAATCGATCCACTACCACGAGAATAGATCCAAACCCCTCGGACTTCGGTAAGGCAGAGATGAAATCTAGAGAGACACTTTCCCACGGTCGCTCTGATGGAGGCAGAGGTTCCAATCAACCCACTTGGTGTCTTGTTTTCAATCTTATCTTGTTGGCACACAAGACAAGTCTTCACATAGCTCTCCACTTCAGCTCTCATTTGAGGCCAATAATAAGAAGATTCAATGAGTGCTAAGGTCCTTCGCTGACCTTGGTGACCAGCCCACTTGGTGTCGTGGCATTCTCTTACCAACTTCCTTCTTAGATTGTCCCATTTAGGAACGTATAGTCTTCTCCCTTTTGTGTAGAGAAGGTCGTTTTCTAACCAAAATCTTTTGGTCTTACCTTCTCTAGCCAACTCCACCAACTTCTTGGCTAATGGATCGTGATGCAACCCTTCTTTGATGATATGCATAATATCTCCTTCCACCATAGAAATGGCCGCTAACTCAGCCTTGCGACTCAGCGCATCTGCTACGACATTAGTCTTGCCTGACTTGTATTCGAATTCGAAATCAAACTCAGCCAAGAAGTCTTGCCACCTAGCTTGTTTGGGGCTTAACTTCTTTTGAGTTTGGAAGTAGCTTGTAGCCACATTGTCTGTCTTGACGATGAAGTGTGAACCAAGCAAGTAGTGACGCCAAGTTCTCAGACAATGTACCACCGCGGTCATCTCCTTCTCTTGGACAGTGTATCGCCTCTCTGTATCATTCAACTTGCGACTCTCAAAGGCAATAGGATGTCCTTCTTGCATCAGAACTCCTCCAATAGCGTAGTCAGAAGCATCAGTGTGGACTTCAAATACCTTTGAGTAGTCGGGTAGTGCTAGTACTGGTCCTTCTGTGATAGCAGCCTTCAACTCATCAAAGGCCTTTTGACACTCCTTTGACCATTCCCAAGAGTGATTCTTCTTGAGAAGATCAGTTAATGGTGCAGCCTTAGCGGAGTATCCCTTGATAAACCTCCGATAGTAATTAGCCAACCCAAGGAATGACCTCAATTCAGATACCTTGTTTGGCGGCTCCCACTCTTTGATAGCCTTCACCTTTCCTTGATCCATGCAGAGAGTTCCACCTTTAATGATGTGTCCCAAGAAGTGGACTTCATCCCTTGCAAAGGAACACTTTTCCTTCTTCACATATAGGTTATTCTCTCGCAAGATCTTGAACACGGTTCGTAAGTGTTCTACATGTTCCTCCAAAGTATTGCTATAGACAACAATGTCATCCAAGTAGACCACTACAAACCGATCAAGGTAAGGTCGAAAGATCTCATTCATCAAGGTACAGAAGGTCGCAGGAGCGTTGGTCAAGCCAAAAGGCATCACCAACCACTCATACGATCCATACCTCGTGACACACGTGGTCTTAGGCTCATCACCATCGGCAATTCTCACTTGGTGATATCCTGACCTCAAATCTAGCTTTGAGAACCACTTGGCTCTACCAAGTTGATCAAACAAATCGGCTATCAAAGGAATGGGGTATTTGTTCTTGATGGTTACCTTGTTAAGTGCTCGATAGTCGATGCATAACCTCAATGAACCATCATGCTTCTTTTGGAATAAGACTGGTGCGCCATAAGGTGCCTTCGATGGACGGATGAACCCAGCATCTAGCAAATCTGAGTTGCTTCTTCAACTCCTCGAGTTCTGGCGGTGCCATCCTATACGGTGTTGAGGCGGGCGGCTTTGCTCCTAACTCCAATTCAATCTTGTGGTCCACCTTCCTCCTAGGTGGTAGTTGTTTTGGCAACTCGGGAGGCATCACATCCTTATTTTCTTCAAGGACTTCCTTGATTTCGGGAGGAACGTCTTCTCTTTCAAGTGTTGACTCCTCTTGTAGTAGAGCCAAATATGTAATCTCTCCCTTCTTGAACCCTTTCTTGAGTTGCATAGCGGAGAGTATCGGCGGTCCTCCAACTTTAGAGACTGTAGGGACCATGCACGGAGACCCTTTCTCCATGACGCATACTACGTCGTAGTATGGCATAGGTATTATATTTGCCTTCCTTTGTAAATCGAGCCCGATGACTATTTTAAAATCGTCCATGGGTGCTACTGAGAAATCCACAAGGCCCTTCCAAGAACCAAGAGTCATCTCAACCCCTTTTGCTACTCCCTTAAGGGGTTCACCCTTGGTATTCACGGGTTTGAACCAACCATTCTTTTCGGTGATCTTCAACCCAAGCCTCCTTGCTTCATCAGGCGTGATGAAGTTGTGTGTAGCACCAGTGTCGATCATAGCCATGACAGGTTTTTCATTGATAAAGGCTTTGACATACATCAAGCCTTTCTTTTCTGCAGTACTTGCCTCTTTGGTCTTCACAGCATTTATGTGTTGGATAGATCCAACACACTCAGTTACTTGAGTTTGAGCTTCTCGTTCCTCAGCAATAGATGCCAAAGTCCCTAGCTTGGGACAATCCTTCATTTGGTGCGGTCCCTTGCACACGAAGCATCCTCCTTTGGGCACGAAAGCCTTCTTTTTTCTTCGTACTCTTTCTTTGAAGAGTATTTTCCTTCCTTCTTGGTTGAGAAGCTCCTCCCCTTGTCTCCCCCACCTTTAGCAGAACTAGGCTTTGAGGAAGACTTAGGTTTAGAGTCTCCCCTATGATACTCAGTGAGTGATTCGGCCACCACGATGGCCTCATCGACATCATTAACATTCCTTCTTTGTAGTTCTTGCTTTGCCCAAGGTTGGAGTCCATCAATGAAGAAGAACAATGCATCCTCTGATGCTAAGTTGGGGATTTGAAGCGTGAGAGTAGTAAACTCCTTTACGTAGTCGCTAATCGTACTCTTGTGCTTCAACTCCCTCAACTTCTTCCTTGCTTCATAAACCACATTCTCAGGGAAGAATTGTCTTTTCAATTCCCTTTTGAAATCTTCCCATGTGGCTATGTTGCAAGTGCCCTTTTCCATATCTACGCACTTTCTCCTCCACCACAAAGTAGCATTATCAGAAAGGTAGAGAGCTGCAGTGCGTACCTTTATTGCTTCTTCGACCACCCCTTGGCCTTCGAAGTACCTCTCCATTTGCCATAGGAAGTTCTCCACCTCACGAGCGTCCCTTACGCCCTTGAATTCCTTTGGCTTGGGGAGATCAATCTTTGTCGTCTCCCTTATAATGGTTGGTCGAGATTTCGCCTCCTCGAACTTCCTCAAATAACTTTAAGGAATTCTCAAGCTTCTCTTCAATTTGGAGCATGCTTTCTTTGAAAGCATCTAGTTCTCCTAATACGTGAGCCTCGAGGGTCTCCTTGTCATGTTCTATCCTTTGGAAGCGCTCATCCATAGAGGATAGAACATTTTTCAACATAGAAACTCTTTCTTCTAAGAAGTTAGAGTCCTTACCTCTAGGCTCACTTGAAGAACGAACCTTCTTGCCTCCCCATTGAGAAAGAATAGTATCCCTTCCCCTTTGAGACTCAACATGCTCCATGGTGATACTAGAAGCCATTCCCACAAGCGACTTGTGCTCCCTCTCGAACCTTGCTCGGATACCAAATTGTCACGGCCTTAGACACACTCCAACGCTACCGTGCCGGCACTCGGACTTACTCAACCTCTTGAGCTAAGACCAAGTCAGCCTAACCCTCAATACTTAGCAAGAAAGCTAAGAATACAAGAGAACACAAGAGAAAGGAAGCTTTGGTGGAAGAACACTTTATTGCTCAAATGTGGTTACAAATGATTCACACCCCCAAACTCTAACTCTCATCCCTATTTATAGCCATCCACCTCCTCAATGGATGGTTAGGATTAAATCTAATCAACGGTCCAGATTAATCATCCAGAACCTTCTTTACAAATATCTATCCTACCACAACTCTCTAAATGTTTCTAGATTATTCCATATCACTCTTTATACTTCTATATACATCTACACTCTTCTAGAATACTCTATGACCTTCCAGAGTCTTCTAGAACCTTCTAGGGTATTCCGGGGCCTTCTATGACATTCTAGAACGTTCCGGAACCATCTAGAGTATTCTCAAACACTCCAGAAAACTATATAAACACTGTTAAATCTAACCTTCTAAAATTTTCCGTGACAAGTGGGTGGGAAAAATAAGAGAATTGAAGGCTTCTGAATTCTCATGATTCACTCATCAATCACCATTCACAAACAAGCATCGTGAATTAAGCTTCTTTTGGAGGGTCCCTACTTTCCATCCCCCTCTTCTAACACCATTCTCATCCAATGGAATAGTTCTTTCCATCATCTATTCTTAATATATAAAAGTAAGTACATAGATTTACTCACATTACTTCTAAATTATTTCTCTTCTTTTACGAACGTCATGTCAGCACCAACGCTTACTTGGCAAAATTTTAGAATCCACCACTCAAATCTTGCCAAATCAACTTTTATTTTCACATAAAAAAAACACAATAAAAACCAACAAATTAACTTTTTCCAAATCAATCTTTATTTCTAAAACAATAAAAACACAAATTAACATTTACCCCAACAAAAAGCTCTCAAAACCAAAGAGCTTATTACCTTTCTCAAACCCTCACCCTCTTAGCACCTCTCCGTACCAAGATCTTATTTCCTCCGTCCTCTTCCGGTCCCATGAGCCATTGTTTTTTCCTCAGAACAAATTGTACATCGCGATGTCCATCTCCGGCGGAGTCGCATTGCATAAATTGCAGAAACCAGGGCAAACTCCATTCCTTCTCTTGCGGTTTCCCTGTCAGAGCTCGATTCTGGGTCTCAAACCAACGTCACCATTCTGCGCTGCCAACGTAGGTCGGGTATCTTCCTAAAGATTTTCAACTTTGCCGTTTACTCTTCTCATTGTTCAATATCATTTTCAATAGCCCTATTTATTTGTTATAAATAATAACATTTTAATTGTGAACTCATTACAAGTAGCACAAGTTTATGTATTCCTCTTTTGTAAACGGTTCTGTCCAACACTCACAACCAAAATTAATGTGCATTTAAAATTATTGCTCCCTATATACTATCGATTGCAATATTTCATCATCAAATTATAAATTGTTATTTTACATGTGGAGTACTTCTTCCACAATTTACATTTACGTGTTTCTCTTTTTCAAATTGTTATTCCACATGTGCATAATTGCTTCCACAAGTTACTTAGAATGGATTATCATTCTTTGACCATGTCTTATTCTCTTTGTTGTAGAAGGATTTGCAGTGGTAATGACAGACCGAAAGAGTTAATACCCAAAATTGCTAGATGAAAATCAATCAATCACTATTTAGTAAAATGTTTTAAAAAAATTAAAACAAAAAACTCATATCTATTATTATTCAATTAAAACATCAAGTACTAATTAAATGCAATAAACATACATTAAAAGTGTCATAATAATAATAATTATAAAAAATTTCAGTTACAAATATTACTTATACATATTAAGACTCTTACTACTCTTCATTTCTTAATCTCTTATACTAATTGTCAAAAATTCCTTAAATTTAATATAACATTTTTATATATTTTCCATTCTCATTCATTTATTTTTTTCATTATTTACAAACAAAAAAATCGCAAGAAAAGACAAAGTGTAGCCATTAATGCAAATTGAAAAATGAAAAAAAATACAGTTTTGTATAACTCTAATATAAATAACTTATGTCTTTTTTAAAAATAAATAAATTCAAAATCTATTTATAATATGTTCTCTAAAATATTTTTAATATAATATTTATTAAAATATACTATATAGTATAAATAATTTACCTCTCCGCACATTGTGCGAGTCTCACTTTAGTTTAGAAATGAATGCGTCAATCAAAGTACTTTTTATTCATTATTTGTGACTAACAATACTTTTACGATAAAAGAGAACAGTGTCATGGCATTTTTTTATTCAGTTGAAAAGAAAAACTCAATGCGAATAGAACTTACAACTTTTTATTAATATTTTTAGTTATTAATTTAATTTTTTTAGTTTAACAATTTAATAATATATTTTTAGTACATATTTTTAAATATTATTAATTAATTATTAATAAAAAATATTAAATTATACTAGTAGTCTAGTATTTTTTTTAATTGAATAGAAAAATATTTATAATAATTTTATTTAATTTTCTACCAAAAATTAAAGAATAGAGGGAGAGATGAGTGAAACAATATAATTATTTACACGGGTTAACTATTAATTTAGTATCTGAAAGATTCAGTCGCAGGCAAAAAAGCTTTTGAAAAAAGTTATCAACAAATTAAAATAGTTTGTGAATGATTTGAAAATACGAACAAAAAGAACTAATAAATATTATAATTTTTGTAAGTAACAAAAAAATTTTTATATTTAGTAAACGGTTTATCTATTATATCTAAATTTTTGTGGCAACATTTGAATAAATATTTAAAAGATACACAAAAAATCGAAGTAAAATTTGATCTTTAGATTTTTCTTTTTATTTTTCAAACAAACAAATGAGGTCATTCACAATAATTTTTTTTAAAAAAAATTACTTGACAAAAAATTATCAAATATTTAAGAATAAAAAGATTTTATTTTTCTAATAATGTTTGTAAAAATTTATATCAAAATTTGATATCTAAAGTCATTTTTAAAAATATATATTTAATATCTAATTTTATTTTTGTCGTATTTTAAAATTTTTCAAAAACTTATTTGTAATATTTTTTGGGGTTCGTTTGTCCGCAGTGCGAACTTTTAGATACCATTTTAATAATTATTCTTATTTAGACTATATTGATATTAAAATTTAGCATAAAATATATTTTATTAAATGAAAATTTTCATTTATTATTAAAAGATTTATCAGATTTACGTAAAATATATTTACCACTTATTATTAATAAATTTTTTAATTTTTTGTATAGATCATAGTAGAAAAAAGAATTCTTCCCTCACATTAATTAATTACTATAAAATAATTTAAAATATACAAAAAATAACGAATGAATCTCATTATTATAATTAGGGAACGGTAATAATATGACACTTCTTATTAATATCACTTTTCTATTTTGTTATTGTAGGTTATTTTTTAGGTATCATTTTAGATATTTATAGTAATTAAATTAATTTAAAATTAAAATTTATATTAAATATAATATTTAAAATAAGGTTGGTATTAAAGAAAAAAAATCGTATTATTTTAAAGAAAGACTAATTAATTATTATTATTTGTATAATTTATTAAATAAAATAATTAAAGAACGGTGGAGGAGTATTCTATAACCTCAATTATAAGAGGTTGAAAGAGCGAGGCAAGGCATATGCCAGGTGTTGCGACGCCATTGGACTTAGACATTAGGTATTGGCATTCGACGAGGGACATCGATGGGGCCATATGACGACGAACCTTGTCGAGTGCATTAACTCAGTGTTGAAGGGTGCCGGTAATCTACCTGTGTTGGCACTAGTCCGAGCAACATATTATCGGTTAAATGAATTTTTTATGCGGAAGAGTGCTGAGACTCACGAACGCAAGCGTGCTGGATTTACTTATTTCGTATTCGCACAACTGCGGATAGAGGTAAGTATGCAATAGGTTGGAAATATAGTTGTGCACCGTTTTGACAGATGGAATGAGGTATTTGAGGTGCGCGAAATGACTAGCGGAAAGGTGTTAGTCGTTGATATTGCGCGACGGACGTGTGACTGTGGGCACTTTCAGGTAGAACGAATACCATGTCGCCATGTTATTGCTTGCTGTGCTAACCAGCGAATCGATTGCCAGCTCTATGTGCATGACGTGTACAAGATGACAGAGGTTCGTAAGGTATATAAATTCGAGTTTACACTGTTAGGTGATGCCGAGACATGGCCTGCATATGGAGGACCCACATTGGTCGCTAATCCCGCCTTGAGGCGAACGTTGAAAGGTCGCCCAAAATTAACCAGATACTTGAATGAAATGGACTCACACGACATGCATGGTCCTCGAATATGCTGTCTCTGTGGTGCTCAGGATCATAGTTGAAATCGATGTCCTCAACATGCTGAACCGAGTTCAACTGTCTATTTTTACCTTTTCTCATAAAGATTTCTCATGATAGCATGATACGGAATATTTTCTTTTTTAATGAAAACATTTATTTCTTTTACCATACAACAAATATTTCTAACCTTTTCATACCTTGTAAAATGCTGCAAACCTATGGTTTATTTTGTCTTTGTCTTAAAGTGTAACATTTATTAGCTGAGCTTTTCTTAGAATTGCACTTGATTTGGGAATTCTCATTAATTTTCTTGTTTCAGTTTTTGGGAATTTTCGTTCTTGCTTTTTGCAGACTTAATAAAGAATTTAAATATTTTATTCGAGTTTTTATTTGCTATTTTGCGTTTTTCTATTTCAACCAAATGTATTTATAATGATGACTGTAGGTAACAGATACTCCAGGCCTGCTGAAGAGACAAGATGGTAATTAATATTTCCTTTATTTTTGCCAATTTCTAAGTAGTATAATTTTATCTTATTTTCTAAAATGTTATCTGCTAGACTTCCAAAAGAATTTATGATACTAGGACGCTGGTACAAGTATCTAGAATGAACAAGTACGGAAAAGAAATAGATTATTGGAAGATTTTTAAGTGTATCATCATATCGGTGTATCATTGATTTTTAATCATTGATCTTAATTATATATATTATATATATTTTTTATAATTAAGATCAACAGTTAAAAATCACTGAAACACCGGTATGACGGCACATTTAAAAGTTTTCCTAGATTATTTTGTAAAAATTAAGGATATGAGTACAATTGGGTATGGCAAGTTATCCTGCAACTGTAGATCATTTTTGTCTCCATTGGGTAGAGACATGAAACCATGGTGCTCATGGCTTATAAAAGAAAAAGAGAAAGCTGCCACCATATAAAACCTCACTCCAATTAAAATGTATTGACTGGATTGTAGTCGAGCAAAATGAAACAATTAAGATACCATATTAAGAGAGTGTGAGTCAGAGAAAGAACAGAAATAAAGGCAGAAAATAATGCCTGAAGGTACCCTGCCAGGCCAACTTATCATAAAAGGCGGGTCGGGCATAGAATTTGAGCCCGAAAGACAGCTCGCTTAAACCACACTACCTAATCCGCTGGCTTTGGTAGCGTAGGCCGGCCAACCACCACTTTTTTGTGACCTTTTTTTTTCTACAAAAGTTATACACTTAAAACTAAAAAAAAAAAAAAGATTAATGAAACAATGAAACATTTTTTGGTATATTGCTAACTTATTATATAATAATAAAATATTTTTTCAAAATATTTTTTCATTTAAAAAAAATGTTAGTGCTTAAATCTTTTGAAAACTGTTTTTTTAATATTATTTTTAAAAAAAATTTTGGTAGGCTACTTGCCAGTTCGCCAAAAAAGGGATGGATCGGCATATTTGGCCCAGATTTTTTTGCCGGGCGGGATAGGGGGGCAGGGTGGGCCAGCCTGCTTGCCAACCCTCCCCGTCACTATCCAATTTCAAATTCTAGTTAGTCCTCTTTAGTTTGGTAGGTTTCATGATTTTCAATGCCTTCTCTGCTCTGCATCTCTGCAGATCATTGTTTAGGAGTTATGGTGTGCATTTTGCTGCTTTTGTTTCTGGTGTGTCCTGGACGTTCTACCTTAATTCTTCAGGCTTGGTATGTTCAAAAGTTTTCGGGTTTTCCCTATTAATCATTTCACCTGATTATGGTTAGAGATTGTATAATCTTTTTTAATTAAAAAATCCTGAAATGTATGTATGTTTCATGGTGTTTCCTTATCTGGTATACAAAGGCATTGGCATCCAGTACTGTAATAATTAGTTGATTTGTCATTGTTTCTCGTTGTTCTAATGTGGTTTTAAATGACTTAGGTCCTTCAATTTATGATTTATATGCTTTTATTTTCCTGGTTTTTAGAGGACAGGAATAATTTAGAGAAGTTGACTCTTGCTGTCCTTTCACATCTTCCAACAGCAGTTTTATATGTTCATGACCTTTCTGGGGAGTGTGGCACTTCACCATCTGATCAGGTGTGCTTTTTATGACAATTGAGTTGATAAAATAACTAAATTAAGGCTTAAACTCAATTTTCAATTACCGGCTATAAATATTATTGAAATATGTACTTTGTATGTAGCTCATCAGGTTCCTTTTAAATTAGATGTATGTGAAAGCCTTTTATTTTGTTTTTAAGATGTTTATTGCTTCTGTATTCATGATCCTTTGAATATTTGTTTCAGATGTACAATTCAAATTTTTACCTTAGATTTTCCATTGTATTTGAAGTATTGTCCATTGTGGCTCTTTTTGGTCTATATTGATATATGATAAGCTACAATTACATGATAAAGATATTACGATTGACCAATTGATGTTCATCCTTCAGATTTTTTTGTCTGTCTGTTAAGCGTTACTTTATTCCAGTCATGCTTTTTATTAATGGTGTTTATGACTTGGTTTGGATCAATTTTGATGTAACAACTAAACTGATTCAGCCAATTAGAATTATTTTCTCAGGATTAGATTGGTTTTTTTAATTAAAAAAACTAAACCAACCTAATGCAATCAAAACTGGTTTAGACTGTCCTGGTTAATTCAATATTTGGGGTTCTTTTTTAATGCAAAATTTGTAAATTAATAATAAAGGATATGAGACTTTTGTGTAATTGAATAGACTAGAAAGAGGACTAAATTTATATTGTTGCGCAGTCATCCTGTAGCTAGAGCTACAAGAAACCTAAGAAAATCACAGGAGATATTATTAAAAGAGATTTAAATATTAATAGTTCAAATATGAATGTGATTCCAGACAGAATACTATGATGTTATTTGATCCCGACTCCACCTTGTTGGAGACGGCTTGCGTCTTGTCTTATTGTAGAATTTGGGTGTTTGAGGAAAAAAGAATTGAAGAAACTTAAAATGGGACTAATTGTAGTGTAAATTTACTTGGGAGTATCCCCAAGACTCCAATCAGTGTGTGTACATATATGCTGAATACATAATTGTGTACATAATCAAGTGCCTTAAATTTATAGAATGACGAACAAGTTGACATTAATAAGTATCCTATGTCCTATCCTATTTCTGTAGCATGTCAACTTTATTTACATCAAAACAACGCTCCTCAAGGCATGCATGTATATTTTATGCATCAAACATGTTACATATGTTTGTAACTCTTACTCCCATGTATATTGACAAAGCATAAGTTGATGATGGTTGGTTACTTGGTTATGCAGTTTTCAATATACAAAGAGATCAAAGAAAGGTTTAGTGGACATTTGTGGCTTGATGTTGTATCCAAATTTGATCTGTTGAAGCCATCACCTGTGGTCTATGCAACAGAAAAGCCATCTCCCACAGAATTTGAGCTGGAGAAGTACCGGAAATCAGGTCCTGATGGAGCTATTCATGTATCTGTCAAAACACAACAGGGACTAAATGAGGTCAGGCAAATCTGTTTCAAGATTTCATATTTTAGCTAGAATATTTCATGGTTCGGGTTATATAAGAATAAAGCCACGGCAGTGTCTAGCAAGTAACATTTTTGTCGATGAAAATGGGTAGGGTTAAGTGTAGATCTTCTTGAATAGGAATTGGCACTAAATTAACTACTAAGATTCATTGCTTTTACTGTGTAGCTGAAGAAAAAAGTGCATGAGCTGCTTTGCCTGCAGATGGCGAAGATAAAACATACAATGGAACAACCAAGAGAAGTGAGAGGTACCACTCAAAGCGTAACAGCAAATTTGTGAAGAAACTCGCAGCTAAAATAGAGGAAGTTGAAGTCTTCATAAAGCCTGTAAATCTTTGTAAAATATGTTAGGCACCATCTATGCCGCACCTCCATACTCGAAAACCAGCAAAAGCTTCATTACAGGCTCCTCTAAGCAATTAAGCACCACAGAATTGATTTAGCGTAGCAACAAGAGCTGAATCTTAAGTGCTTATGTACCTTGGCATCTTTGACATCTTTATTGTTACATTCACATTGGAGATACAATGAAAGCTTGTTTGTTCATCGCCTTTGAACTTTCAATCAATTTGGCCACAGCATGTAATTTTTGTTATCATTTCGTTGTAACGTTGATGAGCTCAAAACTCAAATCTTGTCAGAAATAATGATAAAATTGGTTTGACAAAACACTGATAATTTATTTTCAAATCTTGTTTGTCATGTAGGTGAGAGTAAAGTTTTACTTTTGTCCCATAAATAATTATCACAAGTTTAATTTTGCTTGAAAAGTAGATATATTGTATGGAAGACAGCATATATAAAGGAATGTTTTTCATTTGATGAAAGAATTTACATTCTCCCAAACGTCATGGTTAGCTTCTACATTCTATTTACGAAGAAAAGAGAATGCTTGAGCCAGAAAAATAATAATGCAAAAATGCTGTTGTTCAGTTCATTCTTGTCAAATGCTAATTTAGGCGCAATAATGGTGGTAATTTGATGGACTTGGTTGGTTGCCTTTTGTTCTTTACTGGAAACATAGTCCATAATTTGACCAATCAAGACACTTCAAGAAAAGAGCACCAAGCTGCATGCAGCAAAGTTGGAGGGTCTGCTCCAAGCCAGGAAGATATCCAGATGGTGAAGCTGTATTCTTGGTTTAAACAACCAAGTATTCTTGGAATCAGCTACAGTTTATTTCAGAGGCTTACCGGCTTGAAGCGTGATAGAAGCTTGATAGTTCAGCTTTACTTGAAACATAGTAAAGCAGAACTATCAAAGACAAATTGAAGTCCTCTTCTTTTTTTGCTGAGATGAGTAACCAGTTCCTGCTTTATGTAAAATGCATCACTGTCTCTTCAATAATAAGTTTTAAACTTCACTTTCACCCAACAATGGTAGTGAAGGTGGATTACAGCAAAATCACAATTTACATAAAGTCAAAACAAAAGAAAAAGAATATGGAAATAGCTCAAGAAGTAGGACAATATAGTTTCCCCCTTCATCTTCAGTTGCAAAAGTAAACCAAGACCAATGACTCTGACAATCACACTTTAAGATTAATCCATAATTACCTCCCTGCACTAAGAATCTGCTGTAGTCTCACACCTGCATAGGGAACCTGCTGCTAATTTCTCCATGACAACATGATGAAGGGGGAAACCATATTGTCCTACTTCTTGAGCTATTTCCATATTCTTTTTCTTTTGTTTTGACTTTATGTAAGTTGTGATTTTGCTGTAATCCACCTTCACTACCATTGTTGGGTGAAAGTGAAGTTTGAAACTTATTATTGAAGAGACAGTGATGCATTTTACATAAAGCAGGAACTGGTTACTCATCTCAGCAAAAAAAGAAGAGGACCTCAATTTGTCTTTGATAGTTCTGCTTTACTATGTTTCAAGTAAAGCTGAACTATCAAGCTTCTATCACGCTTCAAGCCGGTAAGCCTCTGAAATAACCTGTAGCTGATTCCAAAAATACTTGGTTGTTTGAACCAAGAATACAGCTTCATCATCTGGATATCTTCCTGGCTTGGAGTAGACCCTCCAACTTTGCTGCATGCAGCTAGGTGCTCTTTTCCTGAAGTGTCTTGATTGCTCAAATTATGGAACGGAATCTCATTGTCCCACTTTCTGAACTCATATTCCCAAGTTAGCAGTAAGCTATCAGGAGCAATAATCATGGGATGGCAATCTGGAAACACTTCCAAGTATGTCTGAAGGAACACGATGGTCAGCCGCGTCTTTCCAGTCCCTGGAGCATGAGAAATGATGCATCCACCCCTGCTGTTCGAGTCACAACTCTTCAATTTAGGAAGCTCCGTGGTTCCTGCCAAGTTTTTCCAAAGGAATTCAAAACCTTCAAGCTGATGAGCATACAGGTTTTGCTTAGAATCTGCTGGAATCAGGTCCCAAACTGTGCCTTCCTTGTTACAGTAACCACCTTCTCGGACACCAAATGGAGCATCATCAAAGCATAAGCCATTAGGCCCATCAGATAGCAGCTTCTTTCTTGATCCTTCTCTTGGATACTCACCACCTGTATTATGTACAACAGAAGCATGCAAACAAGCTCATCCCATAGTTCAAATCAACACAAGGCATCAATTAACAAAATTAAGCATTGATTATTGGATGAAGTGAGTATTATAGTTCAAGAGATAATAGCTCACATCAATCTTGATGTCCTAGTTCATCAATGAAGTCTACTTACAAAGAGTACCGGCATGCCTTTTATGTCTATGACCATCCAATGGCAGAGTATGCAATATATTCCAGTCTCTTCGTCATGGACAAACTTGTGCTTACAATGGGTTGCTGGAGCCTCCGTGTTCTGTTGCGTTTCGACAGTCTCAAGACAGCCAACCTGCAGTTCATAATATAAATTATGATATATATCTTTTAGAACGTCAAAGATCAAAAGAAGCTTATGACCGTAATATGTTTTAATTACAATATAAATGGTTATTTAGTGAATGACCTTCATCAACTTATAAAGGTATCAGACCTAAGGCTATGAGATGAGAAATCAGAGAGAATGAAAATGTGATCAATGAGATTGTGGTCTTAATTGTTTTCTTACACTGCAGTATATGATTGATATATAGACTAACTATCATAACTAATAGTGCCACACCAGCTCTTACTCCTAACACGACTCGTTACTAGTTACATCAACTCTTTGAACATTTAACAACTCACCAGAATTTCAGAAAATTAATCAATCATTGAAAATAATATAATGCGCCTACCACTATTGTTGCACATAAAAACACAGATACAAAATCCAACATTCAATATTATTATAAGTTAGACATTTTATTTAGTGTTTCAGCAAACGAAAGATGACTTACCAAGGAGTCAACTTCACCTAGTCTGGGCAAAGCATCCATTTCTTCCCACAACATATCCCTCTCCTTCTCAGATTCAGTTTTTTCAATTGGCACTTTCTTTGGAACAAAAAATTTTCTCTGAATATTGAGAGCTGATTCCTTTGAGATTGTATCTTGCTTATGAACATTATCTGGATAATGATTAATCCGAAAGCATTCAGCAAGAAGTTCAATCAACGGTGCCTCCTTTGGCCTAGATGGATTTGTTGTCACTCTATGTTGCTCCCTATCTTTGTAACTACTTTCGCAATCCGCCCCGGCCTTATGCTTCCCTTCAGCCTCTCCTTCCTTCTTGTTCTCCCTCTCTTCCTCTGCACTCTCCATTCTTTCATCATTCATCTGCACTCTTTCATCGATCATCGGCGAGTCCCCTTTGTCCTTTGCCACAAAATCAGACACACTTACACGACCCTTCTGTTTTACCGGTTTCTTTTCATCCTTTTCTGAATCATCCTCCTCAGGTGGGGATGGACGCGAACGCTTTTGGGAAGAGGCTTCAATATCAGCACCAACATTTTCTCCTGTTCTTTCCACTCTCTTCCGTGCTCTATTCCCCGCTGGCATTGGTTTCTTTGCCACCTTGTTTCCTTTGTCTTCGTTCTTCTTTGAAGAACAACCCTCCACTGGTTTCTTAGCCACATTCATTGAAGAACAACCCTCCACTGGTTTCTTAGCTACATTCTTTTCCTTATCTTCATTCTTTTCTGAAGAACCCTCCACTGGTTTCATAGCTACATTCTCTTCCTTATCTTCATTCTTTTTTGAAGAACAAACCTCCACCGGTTTCTTGGATACATTCTTTTCCTTATCTTCATTCTTTTCTGAAGAACAACCCTCCATATTGCGTTCTCCAAAGAGAACACTAGCACAATCTGCATCCTTTGGTAGCATTTTCTCTTGCTGATGATTAAACACATTATTCTGGGTTGAGGATGAATTGTTCTTATTCTCACCATTCTTCTTGCGAATTCCAGAGCATTCAGTTTCCACAATCACCTCGTCGCAGCGCAAAACTTTATTGCTATGAGACTCAAAAGTTGGCTCTCTTCTCTTCTCCTTCTTCCTCCTCTTACATCTCCTCTTCTCCTTTTCCTCTTCTTCATCCTCATCATCAAAAGAATTTGAACCACTATCAAAAGAACTTACAACCCGATTTGCTTTCTCTCTTTGGCGCCTTTTACATTAACACAGTAGACAACCAAGCCAGAAACTTCATAGCTTTGCCATTGTCTGTCTTCTGCCACCTACTCTCTCTTTTTTTCTTTCTTTTTTTTTTCCACGTTCCTTCCTCCCTTAGCTGTTCTGCAAATGTATCTTTTATAATAATAATAATAAAAACGTTTTTCTGCGGAAGCTGAAAAGGAGCAGGAAGAAAGAAGAAAAATTAACGAAAAAAAAAAGGCTTCTTTTTGGTTCAGGAAGAAAGAAGAAAAATTAACGAAAAAAAAAAAGGCTTCTTTTTGGTTCAGCATGGTGATCGTTAATGGTGTTGCTAGCAGAAAAAGATGCAAGAAGAAAGAGGGGTCTTTGAATTCGTCACCGATTGGATCAGGATCCCGAAACGTGTTTCCTATTGATGGTGCTGGAACTTCTGCCAACGATCCTATAATCCTTGGTTTGAATGATAGTAGTAGTGATGAAGGCACTGATAACAGTGATGAGGGCCGTGGAAGAAGTTTGGACTGGATTTTGGGCTTTCAAGTGAGTCAGAGGATGAGGGAGAAGGTTCAGTTTCACCATCAACTTCAGCATCAACTTCATATGCTGAAGCTGAACCTTCTCCCTCATCCTCATCCTCTGACTCATTTGAAAGCCCAAAATCCCAGTCCAAACTTCTTCCACGGCCCTCATCACTGTTAGCAGTGCCTTCATCACTACTACTATCACTCAAACCAACGATTATAGGATCCTTGGCAAAAGTTCCAGCATCATCAATAGGAAAAACGTTTGGGGATCCTGATCCAATCGGTCACGGATTCAAAGACCTCTCTTCCTTCTTGCTTCTTGTTCTGCTAGCAACACCATTAACGATCACCATGCTGAACCAAAAAGAAGCAATTTTTCTTCTTTCTTCCTGCTCCTTAGAAAAAAAATATTTTTTTTAATTATAAAAGATACATTTGCAGAAATAGAACAGCTTAGGGAGGAAGGAAGGTGAAAAAAAAAGAAAGAAAAAAAGAGAGGGTAAGTGGCAGAAGACAGGCAATGGCAAAGCTATGAAATTTCTAGCATGATTGTCTACTGTGTGTTAATGGAAAAAGCGCCAAAGAGAGAAAGCAAATCGGGTTGTAATGGGTTTTTCAAATAGGGTAACTTGGTAAGTAAACTTGACTGGCAACACACAGTACTCTTAAAAAGTCTCGGTTTTTAACTTTTTATTTTGTTCCGCGAAATCCAAATCGTACTAATAAAAACGGACTCTATCTTTTCAAATTTTTTTATATTTGATAAGCTTGGCATGTATGAAGTAAAAGTAGTGTTATAATTTTTGGTTTTTTTCGAAAGTGTAGAAGATACACAAATTGGAGGGTGTAATTTTTATACTTTAAATTTTTTAATTTTTTTTAACAGAAATTACTCGGTCCGATTTTTGTACTGTCACAATTTTTTCGATCCGATTTTATAAATCCCTCAATCTGATTTCTATATCCTCATAAATCGGATGGTCTGATTTTTGTTTATCAAATTAAAAGGTCTCATATTTAACACCTCATCAACCCACATTTTAAAAACGGTTTAACTAGGTATCCTTTAAAAATAGTACAACATTCAACTTTTTATTACAATAATTAAAAAAAAATTAAAACAAATACAACTAAAAATTATAAATAGATTTACTGTCTTTTTAAAATTAAATACACATTCAAAATACAATTTAAAAAACTGAAATTTAAAATTTAAATTTTAAATTTATGTTTCAGATTTAATATATTTAATTATTAATATATTATAATTTAAATACATATCTAAAAATCAAATTATTCAAAATTCAAAATTTTGATTTTAAAATTATAAAATAAACCTTAAACTATCAAATTATTAATTAAACTCGTACAAAACACTCAAAGAAGCAGAGAAGTCACGTTTGCGCCATGTCGAAAATCCAGAGGCGCACATGGAAAACTCAGAGGTGCACATCGAGAAGTCATCCTCCGCTGTCATTCATCCGTGCCACCTTCCTCTTCCGCGCTCATCTCAACGCTGTCTTTCTCCTTTTCGGGGCTCATTTACAACAATGTCTTTTTAATGTTTAAATTTAAATTTTAGATTTATGATTTTGGATGTGTTTTAAAAATATTTTTTGTATAACTTAATATTTTAGATGTGTTACAATTGAAAAAGAAACTACAATTGAAAATATTTTAGTTTATATATATAATTATATTCGACCATTCATAATTGTATTATTAACATTTATATTGAATTATTAAAGTTGACTAATATCAGATGTGTTATAATCGAAAAATAACAACACAATTTTAAATTAATTGTTGATTATAATAATTTTGAAAACTAATAAGTATCGAAAAAAAATTAACTGATAATTTAAATAATAAATATTATATTCATTTGATCGAATAAAAAATCAAAAGATTAATTGTATTATTAACGTTTAAATTTAAATATTTAAAGTTAGCCTGATTTTGGATGTGTTTTAAAAATATTTTGAATAAAATATCATAATATCATGTTTTATAATTGATAAATAACAACAGAATTTTTATGATCATATCAACTACATCTTCTCTCTTAAACTCCAGATTTTTTTTTGCTTCTTTGCTCAAACTACTTACGTAGAAAGTATTTTATTTGCAACAACTTTATTAATAAAATTAAATAAGATCAACCTTGTTCCAATTAAATCAGCAGAGTGTTTTTATGTTTAAATTAAAATATAATTAAAAATATTGAACATGATATTTCATAACAAATTACATAAACACATGTGTGGAAAATAATGATACCTTTCACCAATGCAAAATGAGAGAGTGCTTCAGCTGGAAGGTGGTGATGGTCTTCACCAATGAAGACGAGACTGGCAGCGTCCTTTTTGGTTTGGAATTCACTAATGCGTGTGAATGTCCCGGTTTGGAATTCACTAATGCGTGTGAATGTCCCGTAGAATAAGGAATTTAAAAAACAGTATCTGTTACATGAAATTACGAAAGTAAAGCAAAGTCACCGTAATCACCAATGAAGTGGGTGGGTTTTAAAATTTAAATTTAAATTAAAATCTAATTATAGATATGTATCTACAAAATAGGAACATGTTACATTAAAAAAATAATTAAATATTATTTAAATCTAATTAAAGACTGATTAAAGGCTGATTAGTATTGTACGACTAACATTTCCCTTTTAAAAATACACAGTTACTACTCTAATATCAAAAACAAAATCTTCTATGACCTCCTACTCTCACTCTGTCACCTAAAGAAATACTCTCACTCTCTCAAATTTAATATAAAAGAAAAAAACAAATTACAATTATGTATATATCTTTTTATTGTTAAGTAATATTTTTTTAAAAAAATATTTTTAATAATAAAAATATTATTTTAATTTTAAAATATTATAGTCTATGTAATATAAAGTAAGTTTGGGTAGGTTCATAAGTAATTTTTAGTTTATGAAAAATTGTAACATTAATATTTGATATAATTTTTAAAATCAAATTATGACTTTTTAAAAAGTTATTTAAGTGTTTATAGAGAAGTTAAAAAAATTATTTATCTTATAATAAAAAAATTTTATTATTTTTTTTAAATAAATACTTTTAAAACTAAAAAATTAAATACAAAATAATTTATTTATAAATTATATGTTACTTTTAATATAAGTATTTATTATTTAAGTTTTTTTTAAATTTAATTAAATTGTTTTTTTAATTTGGCCATAATCATGACCCACATATATATATTTGTTTTTCTTTATAGATTATAGGATGAGGGATAGAAAAAAATTATAAAGATCCAAGATTCAATTTTTAAAATTTGTATATAAAATAAAAAATAATATAAGATTTTTGTTATTAACTGTATTTGTTAAAACGTTATTGCATCATATATTTTAAGTTATGAATCATGCATATGCAATGACAAGAAATTATAAGGTGTGAAGTCAAATTGGTATCTAATGATATTGGAAGAAATTATTAAAATGTTTGGATTCATTTTAATTCAACATTAAAATTTTGTTTTCTTTAATTCTTGTAGGGGGATGGTACTTTTTTTACTTTATAAGAATTGTTTTTGTAAAGGTTGGCCATGGTATAGTTTCTCTGGGATGAGTATTTATAAATTTTTTTGTCAGGATGAGTTATACGTCGACAATGAAAAAAATAAAAAGGTGAGTATTTACAAAAGGTATTTTAACACTCAAGTCAGTAATTAAATAATAAGTTTTACAAATTAAAATAATCTAAATAATTTTTTAACTTCTTTTTATATCTAAAACAAAAAATAATAGTCATGTCTCCGAATTAATTTCGCTTTAAACAGAAAATAATATTATATTTTATCATTTTAATATTTATTTTAATCATTGTTATTAATAACCGACTTATAACATATATAATTGAATTATGACGTATAATCGAACTATAACGATCGTGTCAAAAAATACGAATCTTATCTTATTAAAACGTTTTACTAAAAATGTTTTAGTGAGGTAGAAGTCATATGAATAAGCTTTGTGTGAGTGCCAACTAATATATTATCTTGTATTTATTCACCTAACTTTTGTTTAAATTTTTAATCCATTTATTAAAACAAAATAGAAAAAGATTGACTCCTTTCTTTACGAGATGAGCATAAAGAGTGTAAAATTAAAGAATAATATATATTATTTTTGTTAAATTCGTATAGATTATTTGATAGATCTTTAGTTATTTTTATGTCTGTTTTAATGTTTAAGAGTTCTTACGTTACTATAATCACTAGTAGATTTTTTAATTGTATTTTTAATGTTTAGGGAGACCTTAAATACTTAGTGCATTAAGTAGAAGTGTCATTTAGTTTTTCTACTAAGCATTAAAATTATAATTAAAGACCTATTAATAATTATAGTGACTTAGAACGGAAATATTTAGTTAAAAAAAATAATAATTATCTATATTTATAAACTTTGCGAATGAAGTACTTATTAAATGAAAAAACTAATATTGTATTCATAAAAGATAAATTTTATGCAATAATGGATCCAAAAATTTTTAAAAATGGGGACAAAAATATATACACTAAAATAAAATTTGTTAAACATTATTTATTAATTAGAGATATAAAAATTTTAAAAATTAGTAAATATTTTTATTCTTAAAATACTATTCATTATATATAATTTTAAAAAATATTTTTTTATTTCTAAAATTTGAACCTAAAATATTTTAATTAAATTATAGAAAGCTTGTTATCCTAACTAATTTTTTATACACATTTAATAATAAAAGACCGAATCAATTAGCACATTAGCGACTAATGATACACTAGTAGTATTTATAATTTGAAACTAAAATTATATATAAATACTAAAAAAATTAAATTTGTATTTAAAAATTATGTTTATATAAAATAATAGAAATATAATTTACAATTTTTTTTCTTTCTTTCTCTTTAAAATAATTAATTTTGTTATAACATTTTTAATTTAATTTTGATATAATGTTAGATGAAAGATTTTATGTATCTATTTAATTATGTATTGTAATTTAAATATTTTTTATTATTATTTATAAAAATAAAAAATATATTCTAAATTAGTAAATTAATCAATTTTTTTTTAAATTTTATATGCAACATACGTGCGTATAATAGAACAAAAGATATAAAATAAATAATAAGGATGAATAAATTGAAAATAAAATAAAATATATAAAGTCATGAAGAAAATAAAATATTAGATTAATACCTAAACTATAATTGTTTGAATTAAAATTTGCAATTGAAAATTTTAAAAAGAGAAACAATAAAATTGGAAGATACATAGAGACATAGAGAGTTATATAAAATAATATGAAGAATTTAAAATTTATCTTTTGATGAAAAGAAGATGACCACTAGACAAAGAATAAAAAAATGTTATAAAAATAAGAAGAGAATTTAAAGAAATAAAGGAGTAATGGCACAAAACTAAATTTGATTAGGTTAAATAATAGTCAAAATAATAAAAAAATAAAAAAATAAATTTAAAATTTTGACAAATTGAATTTAATTTATTTATAGTGAGATCATTTAAAATTTAAAATAAAAGCACATTATTTTTTTTTTGAAATAAAAAGCTCAACACAGTAAGGTGGAACATTTAGAAAGTCTAGAATTACAATACAAACACTAAACAAGAAACTATAGTTATCTCCGGCATTGCCATCAACAACTAGACGGAACAAAGTCAACTCACTCTTTGTAGCTCCTAATCGACTTGGTAATAACTTTCGCAACGCCTGTTTCTTGATTCCTGAAATTCTGACATTCTTTTCCAACCACGTATTCCAAATGATAGCAAAAAAGTCAATCAGCCACCTGTTACGTTCGACTTTTCTTACAGGAGCTCCTGTCTAACTCTCAAAGTGTTTCTTATAATGGTTCTTGGAATAGACCAAAGTTTATTATAGGCATATAACCAAGCACACCACACCTGTCACGTGAACTCACAGCAATGAATAAATGAAAATCATTCTCAGTTTCTTTTTTACATAAAACACAAATCATATCCCTGTGATCAATAATGCCCAATCTAATCAATATTTCCTTAGTATTGACCCTACCAACTAACACAAACTAGGTGAATAGCTCAACTCTTGGTGGTACTAGTCCTCTCCATATAAATCTAGTGAAACTATAACTCGTAATGTCCTTCGGGAGAGTCTCAACCTGCAAAGCCTGCACAAATGAGTTAGTAGAGTAAACTCTTTATCTATCAAATTTTCATACTATTCTGTCCTCTCTCTCACTTGTTAACCTGACAGGTTGTAGAACTCCATGAAGTTGGTTAACTAATTCTAACTCCCATTAGAAGAGTACCCTTCTCCAATGAAAGTTCCATATTCACTCTAACCCATTCCAGAACCTACAGTCCCCTATTATAGATCCAACTTGGTTTAAAACCGAGAAAAGCCTTGAAAATACATCCTGCAACACACCACATGGTAGCCAACTATCTTCCCAGAAACAAATTCTTCTACCATCTCCTAACTCTAATGATAATCTTCTGACCATCTTATCTCTCGCTTGCTATTCTCTTATCTACAACTGACAAATGTCCCTCCACAGATCCTTTGTATTAGGAACCAGCTGACAAGAAAGAAGAGCATTGGGATTCAAGTCATTGCACGAACACACAATTTTCTTCCATAATGGGCAATCCTCCTTTGAAAACTGCCACCACCACTTGAACAACAATGCTGTATTCCAGAGCACTACATCACCCACGCCCAAACCCCCAAAGCATTTTGGAACTTGCACAATATCCCACCTTACCAAAGGTACCCCATCCCTTCCGTCCTCATTACTCTACAAGAACATCCTCTACAAAGATATTAACTTATCTGCTACTGCTTTGGGCATCTTATATAAGTTAAGGTAGTAAACCAGTAGACTATTAAGCATAGATTTAATGAGTACCAACTTACCAGCTTTATTAATCAAGTTTTGGCTTTCTACATATTGAATTTCTCTTCTACTTTGTCTAAAAGCACATTATATATAATTATTTTTCTTTTTAAAAAAAAAAAAAAAAAACACAGTGGGGCAAGTGCCCCCTATACTTGTGACTGGTTCTGTCTTTGGTTCCATGTGACAAAAATATCAAAATCCAAATTTTTTGTTAACTTCTTAATAAAATTTTTAAATTACTCCTATCTTTCATCTTTAACCTCAACCCCGCACTATCTATTCTTCTCCAAAGATAGTCCCTCCGTCATCACCTGCCATACTTCAGTTGCATAGCCGCCGTGCCTCTCTACTTTCCTTTTCTCCGTTACTAGCGTCCAACAACACAACCATCATTGCCTTCCCTTACTATTCGCAATTCACAACGCTTTGTAGCCTTCCGTTCACAGTCGTCCAGCCCTATCGTTTATGTCCACTCAATCCTTGTTTTCTCTATCCAACCCTGCAATTTTTGTCGGTGCAGTTTCATCATCGTCGTTGTTCGCGCAAAGTTTGGTGCATCTGACCCTCTCTCTCGCACAAGCTCTTTTCCTTTTCTCTTTTACAGTTGTTTGATCTTCTTTTCCTCTTCTCTCTCCTTCATCAAATAAGCAGAAGTTAAAAGTCTGATATTCCAACCAAGCTTCCATTGCTTGAGATTCCTCTTAATACAGAAAATGAAAATAATAGCTTGAATAGCTCCTGTTGTAAGCATCAAAGCTATGCTTGAGTGATGGGTATTATTTGGTCATCTTAGTTTGAATGATGATCCAATTTGAACCCTTTGACAAAAGTCAACACCATTGTTCAACCAATTTTCAATTATCGCTCCAAACACCTTGGTCTTCCGAGCTGCTTTTCCCAATTTCGATTTCTCAAAACCAAAGATTATGGCCACACAAAAGTGATGCTTGGTATGAGATTGTAGATGGCACACACAAACGTTTATGACATCGAAGTCCGCACCTCATAGAAAAGGTTTTGAAACAAACTTTCAGCAAATTAAAGAAGAGAAAATATGGTTAAAAATTAACATAGTGACAATAGAAAGTTGTGAAAGTTTGGAATATGAACAAAAAAAAAGTTAATGTGTGATTGAGGTTGAAAATAAAGGATGAAATTGTTGGAATAAATTAATTTTAATAACCCAGATCATCCATATTGAATCATCAAAAATATATCATATCATACTCGAATGCGGAAGCGTACCTGAATTCATAAACATGAATCATACGATCGGAAGAATTTGGATCTTGTGGTTCTTTCGATCTTCCTCAACCAAAGCCTTCTGTATTCCTAGGAGGCTGTACTGTAACTCTTTTGATGGGGAAAGAGCAACAAAGGCGGCTTTGGTATATTGGGGACCGAAACCCTGAAGGTCTATTTATATTTGAGCATGGCACCCATTAAACCCTTAAGCCCAAATAAAATAGTATCTAAAGCCCAAAAGATAATATATCTAAAATCCAAAAGATAATTATCTAAAGAACAAAAGATAATATCCGGTTTTATTCTCATTTAATTCCAAATCAAAAGTAATAATAACTTATTCAATTTAGCATTTATAACAATAAATGAGATCACCATTATATAAGTCATTTAATTTGAAATAGCATAATTTGTGATTATAATTAATATATGTATTGCCCACAAATAAGTTAGGAAATCAAATAATTTTCTAACAATCTCCCACTTGGGCTGTACATATATTATTTCTTGACATAATCACATCTTTATAAACTTTATGCGCGCATCTGAATGCTATTTCTTTCATTACTTTAACAATCTGGTCCGTCTCATACATTAGATATGGAACTACCGCAGCTTTTATCACATTAAATGCCGTGACTAAACCACGCCAATCACCATCCTAATATACTCAACGACATAGATCAAATTTGGATGAGTAATATGGAAATTACATGCCAAGTGATCTCATGCATGTCTATTTCCAGCTGGTCCAACTTTATTGAGATCAAACACAATACAAATATTGCAAAATGAACATTTCATATAACATGAAATAAACCATCAACTTAATTCTGCAGAAAAATAATTCAATATCTGTCATAGGACATATAGCATGAACTCCCACTAAACCAAGGCATCACAAATATTGAAATCCATCCGAGCAGTGTGCTCATGAAAAACTTTAGGGGTCAATCCCTTGGTAATGGGTCTGCTAGCATATACTCTGTTCCTATATGTTCTATGGAAATCTGTTTTTTTCTTAAACTTTCTCCTTGACAACTAAGAACTTGATGTCTGTATGCTTCGATTTTGTCAAGCTCTTATTGTTATTGGAGTATAGTACTGCTGACTTATCGTCACAAAATATCTATAATGGCCTTTCAATGTCATCTACTATATGAAGCTTAGTGACAAAGTTTCGCAACCATATGCCATGAAATCGGAATCAGAGTACCTAATGATCTCCAAATTTTCTGATCTCCGATAAATAAGCATGTAATCCTTTGTTCTCTTTAAACAACGCATTACGCGTTTAACAGCTATCCAATGATCCATGTCCGGATTGCTCAAGTATCTACCCAACACTCCCACTATAAATGATATATCGGGATGTATGTAGACTTGAGCATACATTAAATTCCCTAGTGCTGATGCATAAGGTTTATCATGCATTGTTGTCTTCTTAAGATCATTTTGGGGTATTACTTGAGACTAAACTTGTCTCCTTTAACTACGGGTGTGTCCATTGGTCTACAACTTTCTATGACATATCTACTTAAAATCTTTTCGATATAGTTCTTTTGTGACAATCCAAGAATACCTTGAGAGCAATCTCTTAGTATCTCGATTCCTAATACAAAAGAGGCATCACCAAGATCTTTCATTTCGAATTTGTTCGATAGAAATTTCTTAGTTTCATGCAACAAGCCTATATCGCTACTGGCAAGTAGAATGTCATCAACATGTAAGACCAAAAGAATGTATTTACTCCCACTGAACTTGCGGTATACACACTCATCTATAATATTTACCTCAAAACCGTATGAGGTAATAACTTGATGAAACTTGTGATACCATTGATGGAAAGCTTGTTTGAGACCATAGATGGATTTTCTCCTTTTCTATTAGATCTCCTTAATGACACTTCTTGAGGTTGTTGAGCTTGCTGTATGGGTTGGGATTGAGGGGGATTCTCATTATTTTCCTGTGCTGTAGCAGTATCTTGAGCAACAACGATATTCTCATTGTTCTCTTGTACTGTAACTGGATCTACAGTAGGATTCTCATTGTGCTCTATAACTGTGTCTTGAACAATAGTAGGTACAAAGACCTGATCATTCTCAGTTATAGAATCCTCATCAAAAGCAACATTCCTAATATTTCCTTCCCCCCCAAACTCAACATCCTCAAGAAATCTCGCATTTCCCGTCTCAAAAATAGACCTTGATGCAGGATTGTAAAACTTGTACCCCGTGAACGCTCAGCGTAACCAACAAAGTAGCAACTAATTGTCCTTGAGTCCAATTTTCTTTCATGCGGCCTATAAGGTCGCGCCTCAGCTGGACATCCCCAAATATGCAAATGCTTTATACTAGGCATTTTCCCAGTCCAAATTTCATATGGGGTTTTGTTAACTGCTTTGCTTGGCACCCTATTAAGGATGTACACTGCGGTCTTTAAGGCTTCTCCCCAGAGTGATTCAGGCAAGGAAGAATGACTAATCATACTTCTCACCATGTCCTTAAGAGTTCGGTTCCTTCGCTCTGCAACACCATTCATGCTAGGTTTGCCTGGCATAGTGTATTGCGGAACAATACCACACTCCTCTAGGAAAAGAGCAAAAGGCCCAGGACGTTGCTCACCTGAACCGTCATATCTTCCGTAGTATTCACCACCACGATCAGATTTGACAGCTTTAATTTTCTTTCCAAGTTGAAGTTCAACTTCAGCTTTGAAAGACTTGAAAACATTCAAGGCTTGGGACTTTTCATGAATTAAATATAGATACCCGTAACGAGAGTAATCATCTATGAACATAATAAAGTACCGTTGTCCATTCCAAGAGACAGTAGGGAATGGGCCACATATATCGGTATGTATTAGTTCTAAGACATCTTTAGCTCTCTCGGCATCTAATTTCCTTTCGTTTGTCCTTTTCCCCTTTATGCACTCAATGCAGACTTCAAAGTCCGCCAAATTTAGGGGTCCGAGAATTCCATCCGACACAAGCCTCTGAATTCTCTGTTTAGAGATGTGGCCTAGGCGTTTGTGCCATAATGATGCCGAATTCTCATTCAGTTTTTGTTTTGTACCCGTTTGCAGTATTTCATTATTATAGGAATTTAAGTTAAGCCTATATAGATTATCCACCAAATGACCAGAGCAAATATTATTCGAATTGTAAAAGAGACTGACTTTATTATCTCCGAATGAACAAAAATAACCTGATTTGTCCAAATGAGAAACAGAAACCAAATTTCGTCTAAATGACGGTACATAAAATGTCTCTAATAAATCCAAGTAAAATCCACTCGTGGAACATAATCTAAAGGTTCCTATAGCTTCGACTGCAACTATATTGCCGTCTGCCACGTAGATGTATCTTTCAGCATCTCTTGGCGGTCGGCTCCACAGGCAACCCTGCATAGTGACACTTACATGAGTAGTAGCAGCAGAATCTACCCACCAAGTATCAACAGGTGCATAACTTAAACTAGCCTCAGAACAAACGAAAGTAAGAATTATACCCTTCTTTACACGCCAAGTGGCATATTTGGTACAATCCTTCTTCATGTGTCCCACCTTCTTACAGAAGAAACAGGTTGAAACTTGATCCTGTTTCTTAGCCTTTTTCTGCTGAGAAGGCGCATCCGCAGTAGTATCACACTTTCTTTTATACTTTGAAGATAAAGCCATGTGAGCATTGAATTTCTTAGTAACGAATTTCTCAACATCCTTTAGGAACTGTTTGGCATCTTTATCCTCAGTATTTGAGCCCCGAAACGCCTCAGGAATTGAGCGTTTCATGATCATAATGCTCATTCGATTGGATCTTTCCCACTTCTCTATTTTAACCTCATTGAGATTTTCCGGAGTGGAAGTGGGTTTCTCCTCTCGAAGAGCTATATCCAGATCCATACAACCGAGGACAATTTCCATGGTATCCTTCCAAACTTTAAAGTTTGAACCATTCAGCATAGGAATACTGCTAATTTGCGCAGAAACATTGGTAGCCAAAGCCATAGTTTCTGGATTAGAACAAAAGAACATGCAGTAAATATTAGTTAATTAATGGGTAAAAATCCATATTGAGATATCCAGCACAACATTAATTTTTAATCTTTGGATAGAAAAATTAACTGTAAGTGATACTCTCATTGCAGTAATCAAATATTGTCAAAATTCCTGTCACACATTAAGCCTTTCTTTGGACCGACTTAATGCGCACATGAAAACTTAAACTTCGCAACCTATTTATTACCGCATATATTTTCTATTAATTGGCCAAACAATAACCTTCCTTTGGGCCGATTATTGACCGCATAATTAATAGAAAATAAACAGAAGTGTGCAATGCTTATTATTTGGCCAAACAATAAACTTCCTTTGGGCCGATTATTGTTCGCATAAATAATAAGTATTACTTTATTCTTAATCAGTTACCCAAATATTTATTTACCATTAATATGTGTATGTAATTCGGCCAAATATAGGCCTTCCTTTGGGCCGACCAATATTCGCATGAATTACATGTCACCATATTCCTAATGTTTTAAATAAATCAATTTTCACAAAAGAGGCTACTTTGGCAGCATAATGTTCAATCAATTTATTTTAAAACCAAATCTTTATAAAATTAGTGGGTACAATAATTCAAATTGTTACTAGTTTCCTTATGTAACAATTAATTTTTTTTTTTATTATTATTAATATGTACACATAACTTGGCCAAATATAAATCTCCTTTTGGATTAATTAATATTCGCATAAGTGACATATACATATTAATCCTTATATCCTAAACGGATAATCAATTCACTTTACACTAAATTAATGGCACACATAATTTAAAATTTTTTTTTTTTGAACAATCAGAATTTAGCAAAACTCTATTAATATTTTAAAATAAATAAATTTATTACTTAAAAAAATAAAAATTCTGCCGAGCTGAAAAATTGCCTCACAAAACATATACGTGCCTCAATGTAAATATATACATGTCTCAATGTATAACCAAATAATGATATATGTCTATCAACATATATACCGATTAACACGTCTTTACTCATATATAGAAAATTCATGATGTGCATCAATAAACATACTAATTAATACATATATGACAGACGACGCACATCATGAAAACAATTTCACGAAGCCTTTAGTGATTTTATATGTAATGTAAACCGTGCATTTGTATATATATTGATCTAATAAAAATCGAATATTTTCGATGATTAAATTATGGATGGCTCTGATACCACTTGTTGGAATAAATTAATTTTAATAACCCAGATCATCCATATTGAATCATCAAAAATATATCATATCATACTCGAATGCGGAAGCGTACCTGAATTCATAAACATGAATCATACGATCGGAAGAATTTGGATCTTGTGGTTCTTTCGATCTTCCTCAACCAAAGCCTTCTGTATTCCTAGGAGGCTGTACTGTAACTCTTTTGATGGGGAAAGAGCAACAAAGGCGGCTTTGGTATATTGGGGACCGAAACCCTGAAGGTCTATTTATATTTGAGCATGGCACCCATTAAACCCTTAAACCCAAATAAAATAGTATCTAAATCCCAAAAAATAATATATCTAAAATCCAAAAGATAATTATCTAAAGAACAAAAGATAATATCCGGTTTTATTCTCATTTAATTCCAAATCAAAAGTAATAATAACTTATTCAATTTAGCATTTATAACAATAAATGAGATCACCATTATATAAGTCATTTAATTTGAAATAGCATAATTTGTAATTATAATTAATATATGTATTGCCCACAAATAAGTTAGGAAATCAAATAATTTTCTAACAGAAATAATTTAAAAATTTTATCAAGGTTTTGGTACTTTTATCACATGAAACCCATATTTCATAGTACAACATTAGTTTTTTTGTTTGATAAGTATTTTGTCCGTATTCGCAAAATTTATGAGTACAAATAGTTATTTTTTTAAAAAAAATTAGTAAAAAAAAGTCAAAATTTATTTTATTTAATATTTATTAATTGTTGTCAAAATTAATAAATATTAAACAAAATAAATTTAGATATTTTTTATTTTCTAACATTACCAACCTTAAAAACTCTTAAATATTAAAATTGGTAATATTAGAAAAAAAAAAACAATCGATCCAAATTTATCTTATTTAATATTTATCTATTATAATGTGTATTAAATAAAATAAAAAATAATAAATTTTAATAGTTTTTATTTAATATTTTTTTATTACTAAATATTTTCATATTAAAATCAACATAAAAAGATAATAATCAATTTCTAATATCTACAAAATAATCTATACAAATTTAATAAGAATAAGTGAATTAATAACATAAATATTCTTTAATTTTGCGTCTCTTTATGTTCATATCAGTATCTTTCTTTAAAAAAAAAAAGGTTAACAAAAAAAAAAAAAACCACAACTTTGCTTCCACAGCCATACTCATCACTTTATGCGTTATCAAGAATACTACTATACTAAAACTAAAACAAATACTTCAATGGGTACGGATTTGGTGTGCCGAAATTCTTTGGCACACCAGTGCACATAACACTTATGTTCGGCTGATCGGTGCGCTATTTGATGTTGGCCGTCGGATCTCTCTGTTTTTACAATTCAATGGTAGAGATTACTCTTTCTCTTCCCTCCTATGATTGGTTAGTGGGCATCATGTGTCAGAGGGGTTAGTTTGCAAAATTCATTTTGTAGCTGGTTATTTTTGTTACATTAAAAAATTATTTGGGTTTATGTAGAATTAGTTTATCATATTTTAAGAACTAAATTAATAGCAGTTAGTGATTCTGTTTAACGCTAAATCAGAGATGCTGGAGGTGGGCTGGGAAGGAAGGAAAAGTGTCGTGGACGTCCTTTGACGCATACAAGATAAGCTTCGATGTCTACGTATCCGTCACTGACCGTCAATGGAGTTGCAGGAAGCTTTCTCCCGCGAAATCACACTGCAAAGCTGCCTGCTCTCCGAAGTGCGGCATCTGCCATGACTCGTTGGTTCGGAGGATGAAGATCTGCATAGTGACCTCGCCGGAGCTGGATTCGATCACCGTCGAATAACAATGAGTGATGTTTCGGCTAGATGTATGGTTTTGCCGGAGACAACCAACAAGAAAGGATCAAAGCGGCGTGGGATGGTGGGCGACAGGATGACGAAGGAGAGACCGATGGTGTTACGGGTCGGGCGGGTTAGGTTGGAACACAATTGGTTGAACTTGGGTCAATCCTGATGGGCCTCTAAAGTATATTTTTTTCTGGAGATGCATATTTTTTCTGAAACCAATGCTGGGCTCAAGTGTTGGACTATTAAAAATGTTGTTAAAACTAGATAAATGGTTTAGTATGGTCCTTTTTACTGTACGAAAAAAATCCTCACATGGCTGAACAAGGAAGAGGAACACCAAAATAGTTATTGCATGTATAATAAGTTGTTGAACCGTTTAACAGCAATATTAATTTTCTGTATGATATAATAATTAAAATACTATGCAAAACAAACTTAGCTGATTAATGTAAGGTTTTGTCACATGTGCACTAAAAAAATGATACTGGTGCATAAAATTATAGAAACGTTGATGCATATATTTTCCAATTGAACACGGGTTGTATTCGTACAATATAGTTGGTTGAGGTTCAATACCTGTCCTTTAATGAGCAGACTTTGATGAGGTTTTTTAAGGAGATTTTATTATTTGATTTCACTAATTGGTTTATTATAACTTCAGAGAGAGGTACTTTGAAACTTGTTTAAATCAGTTCCTTCGTATTTTTTGTTGATCCAAGCATTTTAATTGGAAACATGTTTATCCTTTATAAAGGAATTTGTTCCTTTATAACGGAATTTGGCATAACATTACGATACGGTAAATAAAAATAATTCTGAATGTTTCTTCCGGTAGTGTAAAACTGATTTGCAAGGATAACTCGATAAACAGGTCTTTGATAACGCACCCGTAAATGGTTGTCGAAATATTCTGGGAACATGATTTGAAAACGTTAAATGCTAACAGCGCAAGATAATTCCCTAATTTTGTTTAAATTGCTCAAACGACTTGTTTTATTTTGGCTGATTTATAAGCAGAGGGACTGAGTTATGAGTAATTTCAAACAATTCACGATAAGCAGAGAACGAACCGATGAAAGTAGATATAATAATCGCTACTGAGTTTTAATTAGCATTTCATAAGATCAAAAGGGCGACCTAACAAACAAACCAAATAGATCATTCAGGGCTTCAGGCCTCAACAGAAACTAACACAACATAAAGATATCACACATGTGCACCAGGTCAAATACCTCCGTCACTGTGTTCACTCTGCTCCGGTTGAACGCCTGCCCGACGGGACAAAGATTTGTGCTTGACCTCCAAAACATCGACGACCCTTTGTGCCAGGTCACGCCACTTTGAGCTTTCCACCATCATTTTGTTTGCTTTGTCATACATTCGGCGAACGGTCGCTTCAGACTGTTGCTGCGCCCTGTGCAGCAACTTTTCCTCCCGGAGCCGTGTCTTCTCCTTTTCCTCCAGTTGATCCTCCTTTTCCCTCAACTTGACCATTAACTTTAACCACTCGACCGGTCGACCCTGACCTTGAAGATTTCATCTGAGATCTTTACAAGTCTAGCCTCCCAGATCTCCTCCCTCCTGACAAGTTTGGCCTCAACGAGGTCAAAATACGCGGACTTTTCATCTGTACGGACGATGTCGATCAGAGAAGGGATCGGCTGTTCCGTGAGGTCGTCGGGACTAACGGTGTGGTCGGTGACGGACTCCTTCGACATTTTCTCAGAAGTATACAGTGGAGAGAGCAGTGGAGGATGGCAGAAATAAGGAGGGGGATAAGGATAGACAGAGAGGTGAGAGAAGGAGTTACGGCAGACAATAAATGGGAAAGAAGCGTTAGGATGGATAGGGTTAGTCATTTAACGGGCACGTATACATATACAGTGTAAATTGGGAAGCTGCTTCGAATACTTTTTTTCGTAGAAAATGAGTAATTCATGTACTTCATTTTTTTGGGAAAATAAACGATTTATATTTAAACTAGTTCGATGGAAGAAAAAAAAAGAAGAGATAACAATTTAATTACATATTGGCTTAAGTTAACATTTCGCATTAATATAGTTTTAAATTTGTTTTTAAAATTATTTTTCAATGCTCAGCTTTAAAAATTACGTTTACGATCTCTTTGATTCCCGTGCCAAACCCACAAACGAAGCATCGGTTACAGTGGGCGTAAATGAAGGCGTATGTGGCACGGTACCTAACTTATCTGGTAAGGCGTTTTGCAGTATATAAGTTCCCTCCCCAGCATTCCTTTATCGCATCTGGTGTTCCATACTAACGACGGTCCTCCTGTAACCTCCCCCCCCCCCCCCCGCGTCCAACAAATTTAAATTAAATAGGATGAAATTGGGTGCAACCTCCAACAAAGGCAGAAGGGAAAAGAATGCCGGATATGGGAGAAGGAAAGGGAAAGGGGTGCCCCACGCGGCTGTCCGCTGACTCTTCTGCATTGCAAAATATGGGAGAGAATTGCAGCAAGGGTTACGTCGGCCTCGATCCAGAATCTGTTTAACATGCAGGCGACCTGCAAGGTGTTTTTGGATGCAGCCCGTTCATCTGCGGTGTACAAGGTGGCCTCCATGGCGGAGCTACCCGTCGCGTTCGGTTATGACGACGAGGACCGTCCTGAGGATGGGTTCCTTTATAGAAGCACGCGCGCATGAAATCCGGTCGCTATATTCCGTATAGGGATGAGAGAATTCTTCTAGATGGGGCGATACGTCGGTGGGATCGACACCCTGCTTGCGGCCGCTGAAGTGGGCGATGTCCAAGCCCGCTACATGTGTGCGATGCTGCTACTTACGCCAGGTGTTGGGAACGAGGCGGACGCTGGCAGGGGGTTGAATTGTATGCCAACGTACTGCTGCTGGAAAAATCGAAACGTGTAGAGAACTCTTCGGGCAGTTGTTCGCAAATCCGCTGATTGGGGTGAACCTGTCGGATCCAGGGAAGCCCGTCGTCTGCCGGTCAAGCGTCTGCCCGACCCGCGGGACCATGGGTGCCGCCAACGATTTGTCGAGTGTGTCGTGCATCCACTACCTTGCCGAGTTCGAGGTGTTGCATTTCTTTAGTCTGTTTACGTTCAAATGAAGCTTCGTTGTAACCAAAGTTGAATGTATTTCATTGCTAATGATTCGGGTGGTTGAGTTTGGTGGCTTTGTAATTTGCCGCTTTCGTGGGTCTGACAAATGACATATTCGAACCGATGCATATCACCATATTTTAAACGCTCACACGCATAACCTTCGATAGAAGCACTATTTCATAACTTCATTGGCAAATAGGCCATGCCGAATATAAAAAAAAAACAAACAGACCAGAACAATTCAATATTAGTGTTGGGCCTAAACAGTACAATACTAGACCTAAACATACATTGTCGGGGAGGGGAGGGGAGGGGTCGGTTTACGGTGTCTCCATCCCATTGTTGCACTGACCCCTAAGACCTGGGACTTTACATGTCCAGCAAAATGTTGGCCAGCTGTAGTATGATTTCTCCCAGTTAAGTCTTGAGTTCCTATCTCTCTCTCTCTCTCTATCTGGGATACACGGTACTCAATCGACGCAACGACCTATTGTATGTCCTCAATCAATTGGCTGGCTGCAAGTGATGTAACTTTGTTAGCAATATATTGATACCGACGCAAGTGACTAGACGTGGGGGCGTCGCAAGAACACATTTTTTGCTTACCATATGCACCTGGTACCGCTGCGGGAGTCGTCGTCACCGTCACCATTGTATCGTGCCGTCCGCCATGAAGGAATCGATTGAACTCAGACGCCGGCGGGAGCTCGCTGCCGAGGCCCGGAACAGGCGTATTCGTCGTCACCGTCGAATCGTGCCGTCCATCGTGAACAAGTCGATTGAACTTCGACGCCGGCGGGAGCTCGCTGCCCAGCTCCATAACAGGCGATGCAGTCACCTGGAAGTAGTCGTTCCAAGCGTTCACGGCCTCTTGGTAACTCCGGTAACGAAGAAGCAGGTTCCGTGGAAAGCCATCTACCTGAGCTGATGCCGACTCGCAGTTGGGGTATATTCCAGGTATCCTCCCTCTAAAGACGACATACCACCCACCTTCTATTCGCATTGCCATCCGACTGTTAGAGAAAATCTGGTACACCTTGCAGAGGGAGAGGTGGTTAGGCTTGATGGTGGAATACAGTTTATGGGTTTTTGTCTCACCTGGAGGCTAAGAAATGGAAGAGTAAATAAGTAAATCAACTAGAATAGTGCAACAGCAGTCGAGGTTTACTTGCACGCGGACCCTATGTTCAAGAGTAGGGGTGTAGGGACTCTAGGTTCAAGAATAGGGGTGTACTTGCACCAGCAAAGAAAAAATTAATAACATTTGTCTTATTCACCACTATTAAAGCTCCTTTAAATTACTTCATTCTTGAGAATATTAGCCCCACCTAGGAAATGGGCATCCAGTTAAATACGATAAATACTTTTTTAATCAATATAATTATTATACCATCTGAACGTATTGGTAAACAAAAACGTCTAGGAAAACGTATGCGGTACTGAACCACAACCCCCCAACTCCCTCCCCCCAATGGCAGTATATTAAAAAGCAAAATGCCACAAGCTCAGTTACAAACTCGTCTATCCACTTTATAATCTCCAATAATCCCTCCACGAAGTCCTTACAAATGGCCGGAAGTTCCTAGAAGGACATTAAGAAAGTGGACATATCTGTTCAACACAAATGCCCGCTGAATCTTCTTCCTCGTGAAATATGGTCGAGTATTGCCACGATAGTTGCATCGAATTCGATTGAGGATCTGTTCAACATGCAGGCAACGTGTAGGGTGTTCCTCGGTGCAGCGAGTTCAGACGCTATATACAAGCATGCGACGATGTCGTATAAATTGTTAGCGCACTTTTTACTTCACTTCGACGGGCCTGAAAGGATATTCCTTGATCGCTGCGTGGAAGTAGGAAATATGGATGCTATAGTCCGACATGGGTTCGCGGAGTATCTCCGATTTGGCCACCGTGACAAAGGGATGGAACTGCTTGCTAAGGCCTCAACGGAGGGCAGCGTCGAAGCAGGTTACCTGTGTTCCATGTTGCTAATTTTTTATCACGAAGACGAGGAAGACGTACAAAGAGGTGTTCAAATGATGGAGGTTTTCCGTATTTCTGGGCAGCTCGAGAGCTACACCAATTTCTTGACAGACGTTTGCAAAGATACCACGGTGCTCTTGAAAAAAATGTTTGCACGCATCTGAACGACCGTGACTATGTACCACTCTTGTCAATCCTACCCCAACTGTACTGTTGTGGGTTTCTCTTTATGTAATCCTCCAATACGATGGCTAGCAAATGCCGGTTTGTTATGATCCTTCAATAAACCCTTTCGTTAAGCCCTTGCTATGCGTACTGATGGTGTAATTCATTTTATTTTATTTGTTAAAAAATTGTCAGTTTGATCAATTAAATTATCATTAATTATGTGGATGGCACAGACAACGCAGTTAATGCGTATCTTGGCTATAAGCCTATAACTTAGTCCAAATAATGCTTTCTTCTTGAGTGGGATATGATCTGAACTTTGCACTATTACAGTGACGTTTGAATGGACAGAATACTGTTTATCCAAGCAATCTAATTTGAAAGATGCTTATTTCCTATAATTTCATATAATATTAGGATATAATAAAAACGATACTATGTCGTTCCTAGTTAAATATGTGTTCCCAGTTAAATACGATAAATACTTTTTTAATCAATATAATTATTATACCATCTAGACGCATCGGTAAACGAAGAAAACATCTAGGAAAACGTATGCGGTACTGTACCACAACCCCCCTTCCCCTCCCCCCAATGGCAGTATATTAAAAAGTAAAATGCCACAAGGTCATTTACAAATTCGTGCATCCTCTTTATAATCTCCAATAATCCCTCCACGAAGTCCTTGCAAATAGCCAGAAGTTCCCAGAAGGGCATAAAGAGAGTGGACGTATCCGTTCAGCACGAATGTCCGCTGAATCTTCTTCCTCACGAAATATGGTCGAGTATTGCCCCGATGGTTACATCGAATTCGATTCAAGATCTGTTCAACATGAAGGCGAGTTGCAGGTTATTTGCAGCTGTATGCAATTCTGACGCCGTGTACAGGCATGCCTTGGGATTGGTGTTGCCGATTGCTTGCTTCCTGGACTATGCTGGGCGGCCTGCAATGACATTTCTGCTTTGATGCGCCACAGCGTGGAATCCGGCCGCTCTGCTCCGGATGGGGATGGCTCATTTATTCTTGTTTGGCCACCGCAGAGGTGGTATACAGACCCTGGCCAAGGCAGCAGAGTTGGGCGATGTGGAGGCCTGCTACATCTCTTTGATGCTGCTACTGTCGCTTGGTGACAAGGACGAGGATGAGATCCGCCTTGGATTCGAATTTTTTGGTGTGGTCCGTGAGTTCGGTGTTGTCAAAAGGTGCAGAGAGGTCTTCACGCAGGTGTTTGCGGGCCCGTGGTTGGAGATACCCCCGGCAGACCCAGAGGAGCTCATGTCATGCCGTTTCGGTAGTTGCCGTACCCGCGAAACCATGGATGATGCGAGCGATTTGTCCAGTGTGTCGTGTGTGCAATGCCTGGCCGAATACGAGGTGCGGAAGTTCTTGGGGACTGTTTATGTTTAAGTAGTTTTCTAAACCCCGATGATGGAGGTGCTGATCATGCTCCGTGCGTGCATTGTCGGTCAGACTATGATGTAATCCGTCAATACAGTGGCTAGCAATTGCCGGTTTGTTACGATCCTTCATTAACCCCTTCATTAAACCCTTGCTAATTGCTATGCGTACTGATGGTGTATTTTATTTTATTTTGTAATTTTTTTTGTTAAAAAACTGTCTGTTTGATCAATTAATTTATCATAATTATGTGGAGTACACAGACGACGCAATTAATGCGTATCTTGGCTATAACTTAGTCCAAATAATCCTTTCTTCTTGATTGGATATGATCTGGACCTTGCACTATTGAAGTGACGTTTGAATGGACGGAAGACTATTTAGTCAATCAACCTTTTACATCATCGGAAGGTTTTTTTCTGGGGCTGGGTACTAATCCTGAATTTATACAAAACTAGTAACTTGGATAGGCAATAGGGAGTGACCGAAAGGGGTCAGGTAAAAAATGGGTACGAGATAATTTTTGTATGAGCAATGATAATTTACGATGGTGTATAAAATCTGTACAAACGTTGAATAATGAACATGCGGATATGCTCCAATTGAACCACGAGATTGTATTCGTATAATATAACCGGTTGAGAGATTGAATACTTGTCCTTTAAAGAACAAAATTTTCTTTCATATGTTAAGGAGTTTTTATTATGTAATTGCACTAAATGTTTTATTATAACATGAGAGAGAACTAATTTGAATTTTGTTTCGATCAATGGCTTCGTATTCTTTGTTCATCCAAGCAATCTAATTTGAAAGATGTATTTCCTATAATTTCCCCAGGTCAATGCACATAGCCGATGGGTTCAGATCAACCAATCCATTTTTTGTCAAGCCAATCGTACACCCCCTGACATGCCGTTTTCTCGTAAGTGTGCCGACAATTATTTTTAAAGGCAACTATTTCTGGTGATATTGTTCTAGTCAATGATTTCATTGCTCTCACCCTAAAAAATATGTCATCGCTTCCAGCCAAATGTCCCACCTCTGCCGGGAGTCTACGAGGATAGCCCAATTTTGATTACCAACGAGAGGGGCGCGTAGACCGTTCAGTATACGCACTATGCCGAGAGGACGAACGGATGTTTTGGAGTAGGCTGGTCTGCCTTAGCAACTACATGCCAACTAAGACACGGCTATGTGTGTGTCTTTGAGCGGCTGGCGCCGCAAGACTACCGGTTGCATATATATTGAGAACTCCTGTATCCTAAACCCCCCAACCACCACCCCCCACCCCATCCAAGTAACTCGGTCCATGTTATTTTCTTGCCTCCGTTTGTCAAGTACAATGCTGCAAGCTGCATGTCCATATATTTGTATCTTTAATCTATATTTTATTTTTAGGCATACCTTGCCCTCATTAACTTATGCTTTAGATGATAAACACGATAATATTTTCTGGTGTTAATGTGCACGTAGCATTGCAAATAGAGTGATCTCCCAATATTAGAAAGGTATGTCAATTAGTGCCAATGGCTGTGAAGTTTGAATGTAATTTTAAGCTGTGAAGTTTGAATATAATTCGCTTCACTTTACCTAATTTTTGTAATTTTGAATTTTGAAACTTCACAATGATTTATTAATCTCCTAAAAATGATAATTAGTAGTAGTTATTTATTGATTCAAAGTTGTTACCGTACTTCATTTAGTGCATTCAATTCACACATCCGGTGTTTTAAGCGGGTGTTTTAAATTACATCCAGAAGCCATGATCCATTACAAAGCATTTCAAAACCGCGATTGAACCACATGCATTTTCCAACGAGTACACAGGCTACTGCAAGACGTAACCAGTTCCGAATGTCTACTACAAAGAGGCAGACGAAGGGAGCTTTTTTAGGAGACGTGCATCTGAATATCCACTAAACGTTACATACAAAATATCCACTTACCATACATACAAAATATCCACTAAACATAGAATCTCTATAAAGATGCCCCCTAACTACCATGTCCGGTTCAACAAAAGGGTCAACAACGAGCGATACATAATACATCAGGTTTGACAGTGGATTTGCAGCTCTTCGCACGACACCACTTCACACCTCCACTTCTGGAATCAGTCGTCGCTTCCTCTCTATGGTTTTACTGAAAATACACGATTAAAATCAGCTAATTATAGAGCACAGCCACATACCAACGAAGGCCAACATAGCAAAAACTTGTTTTAACTTTGACGGCATATAGACATCCTCAGGTATATGTAGTTTAACAAAATCAACTTTGTAATTCAGACGGTTCTGTACCAAGATGAAATGAAGACAATATTCGGTGTGCGGCTACAGCCTACTGAAGAATGTGAAAGGGTTCGACCAACCTACCGTTGCAACACACAGTGGTGACGACTGTAGGCCCCCTTTGCTCAATCAGCGAGAGACATGACTGGCCCGGATGTGTTGGTCTCAGCGAAGTCGCTGTTAACAAACCCAGCCTGCATGTCACTATCAGAGCATTGGAATAAAGGAATCTTTGCGGTCGCATACAGATCGCCGGATAGGTTATCATAGAGCTGACACCAAGGTAAAAAACAAATGATTAGAACCATTTAACAGGGCAGAAATCTTAACTAGATCATCTATAAAGCGACTAACCCACCATGTCAGTGTCCATCGAATCCATGTCATCTGCAACTGCGCTGGATGACTCCATTGTGCGGCGGTCTGGACACGTCGTCTTGTTGTGTCCCACCACCCGGCACAAACGACATCGCTGGGGTTTCTTTTCACCGTGAGCACCGTTACCCTTTGTATTGCGCCTGGGTGGATTCTGCGCCGGGGCTCTGCCACCCTCAGTAGGTGGCCCCTCGGGTGGAAAACTGGTGTCCCCTGCATCTTCGTTCTCGAAGTGCTTCAGCATCAGCATGGCAATGTCTCTTGCAAACTAGAACTTTTCAGTGCTGTGACATGCAATCTTGCACACTTTCCAGTACCAATCCATCAGGCACTAGTGTTGCGTCAGTTGTACAGAATCCCAAATCACGCCCATCGACTGCACCGCCACAAGTTTTGCATCATTGGTCCATCTCGACAATATCAGAGACCTTGGGATTTCATGAACATTGTTAAGAACAAGCACCGCAATTATATGTTCGTAGGGGACCCCGAAACATTCCATTCTCATGCACGTGCATCGGACCGCCCTCATATCAGACGTTGCAACAACACGCCAATCCTTTCCCGAAGTGCCGTATCGAGAGACGGTGTGGATAAAATAGAAACTGTTGTCTTCATAATCAACCACCCTCATTGCACAGGCCCTGTCAAGAATGGGAACAAAAAAAATAGAAAATTGTCTGAGTGTAGTTCTGCACTCCGCTCCAACTGTTTCAGGTTGGTGGTCATAACAGGGTCACCCTTTGTACACTCGAAATCAGCCTCCACTTTCTTTGCACGCACGAACATCAAGCATCGATGGAAATGACGTAAAAACTCAGTGTAACTATATCGAGACTTAACATACCGTGATATCACAGTGTGCAAGGCCTCGCACCTTGATGTTGTTCGAAATCCGGCAAAGAACTTTCCCCGTATGTGTGTTGTGGCCCAACTGTGCCTTCTCTCGTACATGTCTTGTACCCATCTTTTATCGGCGATGCCAAATTTCTCAACCATCTCAAACCACTTTCTCTGGAATGTTCGGACCTCGTAGTCGCCAAGCATGCAATCCCTAAACATCCTGGTGAATTTAGGCTTTTCGATGTTGCTCGTGGTATTTCGGAGTAGATGCCAAGCACAGATTCGATGGTGAGCCTCTGGAAAAACTTGCTCGATCGCAGACTTCATTTGCCTGTCACCGTCGGTTATTATGGACATGGGAGCCTTCCCTTTCATTGAAGTTTGCAACTATTTAAGCAGCCAGACATAGGTCTCTTCTTTCTCGTCTGCCACCAGTGCAGCGGCAAAGACAACCGTTTGGTTATGGTGATTCACACCGGAGAATACTACAAGAGGTGAAAGGTAAACGTTTTTCTTGTACGTTGCATCAAATGCAACCACGTCTCCAAACACCTGGTAATCAATTTGGCTGGTGCCGTCACACCAAAACAAATGTTGCAACACGCCCTCACCATCAACAACTTCCTTGTAGTACAGTGCTGGATCATTTGCCTTGCACTCTTGAAGATACCTTAGGCACGATTCCGCATCTAGGCCACCCTCCCTTCGTTGCTTCCCATTTACATTGTGCATGTCCCTTGTTGCGTACGGGACATTATGATATCCGCCGGCTAGGCTCGCCATAAAATCGTGGATTCGCGAGACGCCAATGCCCCCTTTGCGCATGTCGTTCATCTGCTCGATGTCTGCTTCGCTCATCCTCCGATGGCCTGGGAGCATGGAAGAAAATCACAACTCAAGAACGTGGTGGTTATGCATGTCTGAAAAGTACGCAACGTGCCAACGTCCTGATTCATCGTCCATGCGGAGTAGCATCCTTGCAGGGCATCCACACCATGTCTCGGCCCTCGGCCTCTTTTGCTGGTTAGGCATCGAGTAGAATTTTGGGGATCGGTACCCTTGTTGGTGGCACACGAACTCCTGCTGTATCCTTACTTCGCCACGTTTTTCGCTTCTGGAACGTCTCGCGCCGAAGCCATGGTGCTTTGCATATTGCTGGTAGAACTCAAATGCAATGTCAACATCTGCGAAATTAAAGCAGAGAACATCCTCCTCGCTCAAGTTCAAAAATTCAATCCAACCTATCGATTCGCCGGAATCAACAGCGTACAAGTCATCATCCGCATAATTGTCAGACATTCCTCCGACGCCGTCCAAATTGTCTTCCATTTCAACCGCATCCCCATTGTCGACATCGGCCTCTTCATGATGGTCGTGTTCTGTTTCATCTTCCTATAAGTCGTACTCGTCCGACTCCATCCTTGCAAAGCCTTCGCCCTCAAACGATCCAACTCCGTGGTCTGCTTCGTCGCACATTTCTGCTTCCTCGGCGACATGCACGCCCCCAGTGGTATCTTCATCCCAGCAACCCTGTGCCAAACAGCAACAATGCGGTAATTTAGCGAAACACGCAAAATTGGGGGATGTCCTTCCAAGAAAATTGTAGACCTATGACGAAACAAAGGGAGATATTTGTAAATCAAGTGAAGGGTGATAATACAACGGGTACCTTCTTTCCATTGATGGAGACGGCGAAGCCATCAACTGCCGAAGACAACCGACAATGCAGATCAGACTCCGTTGTCGTCAGAGGTGAGAAAAATAGAATCGTTAACACTGAACACTTTCTCAATCCCAAAGAAAAATAGCGTTTCGTGGTTCAAAATCTCCGAATCTCGTCGGATGAGTTGCTGGAACAAGACGCTGCCCAAGCCACCGTCGGTGAGTGGTTAGGAGAAGGAGTTAAGCTGAGTCGGGAGAAGAAGGAGTTAGCGGCGGTGGAGTTAATGGAATGGACGGTGCGATTGCGACGGAGGGGAAGGGGAGGAAGAGAACTTGGGCTGGAGGAGGCACTTAGCGGCAGTAATAGTTGTTAACCAAATGCTGAGTGTCCAACTAATTCTGACCATTAAGTTAAATGTATTCATTTTAAAAATTCTAAAAGTGATCCCTCTAACTTATACGAAATTGCGAAAAAAACCTACAAAAAATATGTATTTTTATTCTTGCCTCCTTCGACTGACTGGTGCACCAAACAAAAAAATGGCGTTTCAGTGCGCTATGTATAGCCGCCCTACTTCATTATATAAAGCATAGATTGACATAGTTGGTTTTTATTATACTACTAGCATTATATTTTATATTATAGAATTTATTATGATATAATATTTTTGTTTTAAGAGTTATATATATTGTTTTTTAACGTACTACAAAATCAAAAAATTTTCTATTATTATTTCAGTTACCTTTAAAAAATTATGTACAAAAATTTATAATACTATTTTTTTGGATATTACGCATGTTTTAACCCAGTTATAAGTAAAATTTAAAACTAATCATATTTAACTCTTAATTGATGGAAAAAAATAACGAGGATAGTAGGATAATTTACAACATTATTAGAAATTAAGGTTATAATTGATAACTGAATAGCATTTTTTTTTTTTTTGAAAAAAGTGAGAATGATGATATTGTGACGATATAAAATAACGTGGCAAATCACCCAAAAAAAATCGAGAGAATATATAAATAAGTCATTAAATGAATATAAGTCATCAATTATTTTTCATTAATTAAAACAAAGCAAATACTACACGGCTTTTCAATAATATTAATATATTATTGAATATACGATAGAACTTATAAAATCATTCCCATATAAAACGGCTGATTAAGAATTTAAGATTATATATATATATATATATATATATATATATAACAAGAATAAATGAGACTATGCATCATTGGCCCCTTTTTGGTTTTAGGATTTTTCAAAGTTTATCTTTAACAAGTGCATTAGTCTACCGTACCTTGGAATCTTGGATAATTGCTGACTAATAAACCATAAGTAGAATACAACACCTTTCTTAGTTAATTAACTTAAGTTGCAAGTTATCTAATATCAAGTTATCCAATTTTGTTCCCCAAAAAATGCTTAAAACTTTGGGTAAGTACGTACTTTATTTGGTATGGAGTGTTCCAACTTCCAAAATTTAATTTTGGCATCACACATGAAAATAAAATTGTGCAATAAATAAAAAATAATTAATTATTTTTTACTATAAAAAATTTGAAAACTAATAAAATTGACTGTAAAAAATTAAATGAACATTATATCCATAAAAAAATTAGTATTATTTAGTAAAAATATTCAATCATTAAATTTTAAATTGATCCGTTAAAAAATGTTAAATTTTTAAATTGCTTTTATCATCATGGTCAACCTCTTTTTTGTTTGTCATGTCCAACCCGTAAACAAACCCAATTACAACCCTCAAATTCAAAACAATAACTACAAATAAAAAATGATTATTTATTCACAAATAAATGCGTCAATCAAAGTACTTTTTAATCATTATTTGTGACTAACAATACTTTCACGATAAAAGGGAATAGTGTCATGGCATTTCTTTGTTAGTTAAAAAAAAAAAACTCAATGCGAATAGAACTTACAATTTTTTATTAATATTTTTAGTTATTAATTTAATTTTTTTAGTTTAACAATTTAATAATGTATTTTTAGTACATATTTTTAAATATTATTAATTAATTATTAATAAAAAATATTAAATTATACTAGTAGTCTAGTATTCTTTTTAATTGAATAGAAAAATATTTATAATAATTTTATTTAATTTTCTACCAAAGATTAAAGAATAGAGGGAGAGAGGAGTGAAACAATATAATTATTTAAACGGGTTAACTATTAATTTGGTATCTGAAAGATTGAGTCGCAGACAAAAAATTTTTTGAAAAAAGTATCAACAAATTAAAATAGTTTGTGAAATGATTTGAAAATACGACAAAAAGAACTAATAAATATTATAATTTTTATAAGTAACAAAATAAATTTTATATTTAGTAAACGGCTTATCTATTATATCTAAATTTTTGTGGCAACATTTGAATAAATATTTAGAAGGTACACAAAAAATCGAAGCAAAATTTGATCTTTAGATTTTTCTTTTTATTTTTCAAGCAAACAAATGAGATCATTCACAATAATTTTTTTTTTAAATTTACTTGACAAAAAATTATAATGTTAAGAATAAAAATATTTTATTTTTCTAGTAATGTTTGTAAAAATTTATATCAAAATTTGATATCTAAAGTCATTTTTTAGAATATATAATTAATATCTAATTTTATTTTTGTCGTATTTTTAAATCTTTCTAAAACTTATTTGTAATATTTTTTGGAGTAGCGAATTTTTGGATACCATTTTAATAATTTACTCTTATTTAGACTATATTGATATTAAAATTTAACATAAAATATATTTTATTAAATGAAAATTTCCATTTATTATTAAAAAATTTATCAGATTTACGTAAAATATATTTACTACTTATTATTAATAATTTTTTTAATTTTTTATATAGATCATAGTAGAAAAAATAATTCTTCCCTCACATTAATTAATTACTATAAAATAATTTAAAATATACAAAAAAATAACGAATGAATCTCATTATTATAATTAGGGAACGATAATAATATGACCCTTTCTATTAATATCATTTTTCTATTTTATCATTGTAGGTTATTTTTTGGGTATCATTTCAGATATTTATAGTAATTAAATTAATTTAAAATTAAAATTTATATTAAATATAATATTTGAAATAAGGTTGGTATTATAAAAAAATCGTATTATTTTAAAGAAAGACTAATTAATTACTATTATTTGTATAATTTATTAAATAAAATAATTAAAAATAATATAAAATTTAAAGTAAGTTGAAACTAAATATTAAAACAATAAATTTTACATTAAATTTCAAATTAATTTTTATAATATATAATTTTATAAATATTTATGTAGTTGTTTATAAAATCTAAAATAAAATTGAACTAAAATTAAACATGGAAGATGCTCTAAAAATAAATTAATAAGAATAGATAATAATTTGAAAAAATTAAACAAAAAATATATTATTAATTATGGAATAAAAAATTTGTATTTCTTGAAATATCTCCTTTTGTTTTTACACAATTTACACTTCGAATTTGTCACCTGGTTTTGAACATTGTTTTTGGCCGTACCTTGAGTCTTCAATAAAAGCGTTTTCAATTTCAATAGCAGCAATGGCTTGTATCCTCTTTGCAATTTCTCATCTTTCCCTACAACTGTAAGCTCCCTCTCAAATCTCAATCTCAATCTCCTCTTTCAACTGTCTTTTTTCACCTTCTCTTATAAAGATTTCTCTGAATATCATCATAGCATGATACGGAATATTTTCTTTTTTGATGAAAATATTTATTTCTTTTACCATAAAACAACATTTTCATACCCTGAAAAGTACTGCGAACCCATAGTTTATTATGTCTTTGTCTTAAAGTGTAACATTTATTAGCTGAACTTTTCTTAGAATTGCACTTGATTTCGAAATTCTGATTAATTTTGTTGCTTCAGTTTTGGGAATTTTCCTTGTTGCTTTTTGAGGATTTTTTTTAAATAAATAATTTATAGCATATTTATCAATTTTTATTTCTTTTACATATTTCATTTACACGGTAAACAAATTAAAATTACTTATATCTCTGTTATGTTGTAGATAGGGCTGGAAGTGAGTCAAGCCAGCTCATGAGCCAGCTCGAGCTCGACTCGTTAACAGCTCGATAAGCTAAGCTCGTGAGCTGGTGAGCCAAGCTTAAGCCTGAAATTGAGCTCATAAATTAAATGAGCCGAGCTTGAGCTTGGATAAGCTCAGCTCATTAGCTCGTGAGTTGGCTCGATTATATATATATATATATTATAACAATCTTAATTATTTAATATTTATATTTATTTTTTACATATAATTTTAATATAAGACATAAATAAAAAATTTATAATTTATTAATAGATAAACAATATATAAAATTGATCTTTTCAAATATTTTTAAAAATATATAAGTTATAATTTATTGATATAAAATTATAGATTATGTATCTATGTTTCTCTTATTTGAGCCAGCTCGTGAGCTCGAGCCAGCTCGTGAGCTTTTGGTGAGCCGAGCTTGAGCTTAAGAAATAAGCTCGATTGTTAATGAGCCGAGCCGTGAGCCAAGCTCAATTTTCGTGAGCCGAGCTTGAGCTTGGTCTAGCTCGGCTCAGCTCGACTCACTTCCAGCCCTAGTTGTAGATAAGATATATGAAATTTGAAAAAATATACATTTCTCGTTATTATGACAAATCACAAAAGTAAAAAACCTAATTTCCACCTCCACCCCCAAACCGTCTCTGGCTCAGTGGCTCCACACCCATTCATCCTCTCCTCACCGCTAGTCTGCCGCCACCTCCAGTCGTAGCCGCCATCTCCGATCGTCGCTGCCGTGGGTGTTCGTCGTCCTTCACCACACCCACTCACTCTCAATCTCAGCATCTCCTTTTCACTGTCGTTACTTCTGCGGTGCCTATTCGCTGCCTCTTTGGTCACCACTTCCGCCGTGCTCGTCATTGCTGTTCTCGTGCTCGCTGCTGTGTTCGTTGCTTCTCTAACCACCACTTGTTGTTGTCAATGTTCCAGTTCTCGCTGCCGTGTTCGCTGCCTCCCTGGTCGACACTTCTACCATGACCGTTGCGCTGCTCCCGTGCTCTTCCGTGGTGCTCTTCTACGTCCTCCATTTCTGTTTTGCTCTTACCTCTGATTCTGATGGTAGAGGTGTCTTTGATGATTATGACTCTTTGAATGATAGAGGCATAGTTGATGCAAAATCTTGGTGGCTAATTCATGGTGGTAAAGCAAAATTTCTTCAACCAATTACTCTTAGGCTACTAGGACAACCATCTTCATCTTCTTGTTGTGAAAGGAATTGGAGCACATATTCTTTTATCCATTCTCTAAAAAGAAACAAATTGAAGCCTAAACGTGTAGAAGATTTAATATTTGTCCACACTAATCTTCATATTCTTTCAAGAAAAACTCCACAATACAATAAAGGATACACTATGATGTGAGATATTGCTGGAGATGTTTTTTCACCAATTGACGAAGAAAATGGAGTTTTTGAAGTTGCTCACCTTTCTTTTGATGAACCGGAGTTGGAAAGAGTGACTTTTTTTAATGATGAAGATATCAACCATATATGATGGAGAAATAATATGACTTTAGATAACTTTTTTTTTTGTGTACATGAGTTGTACAAAATTCTTACTATCTCTATTAAGACAAAGAAGTTTAAGATTTTAACTTTTGAATACTTATACACTTGAGGAAGAAATGCATATTATAAGGTTGTTTTTGAAAATATCTCTATTAAGACATATCTCTATTTAATGAATATATTATATTATTATATTATTAATATATGTGAGTCCCTGTGTCCGACAACTTTTTAAAATTTGTGTGTCGTCGTGTCGCATGTCGTGTCGTGTCGTGTTCTGTGTCCGTGTCCGTATATGTGTTTTATAAAATAATACTAATATTTTATAGGTATAATATTAATTTAATTTTTTGTTGTGATTAGTTATTTTAACTCCAAAATTTTCATGATCAAAAATGATTATTTATTCTTAAATAAATGCGTCAATCAAAGTACTTATCAATTATTATTTGTGACTAACAATACTTTCACAATAAAAGAGAATCGTGTTATGGCATTTCTTTGTTCAGTTGAAAAGAAAAACTCAATGCGAATAGAACTTACAACTTTTTAGTAGTATTTTTAGTTATTAATTTAATTTTTTTAGTTTAATAATCTAATAATATATTTTTAGTACATATTTTTAAATATTATTAATTAATTATTAATGAAAAATAATAAATTATACTAGTAGTTTAGTATATTCTTTTTAATTGAATAGAAAAATATTTATAATAATTTAATTTGATTTTCTACTAAAGATTAAAGAATAGAGGGAGAGGGAGTGAAACAATATAATTATTTAGACGGGTTAATTATTAATTTGATATCTGAAAGATTCAATTGCAGATAAAAAAGTTCTTAAAAAATTATTGACAAATTAAAATAGTCTTTAAATGATTTTAAAATACGACGAAAAAACCTAATAAATATTATAATTTTTGTAAGTAATAAAAAAAATTTATATTTAGCAAACGGATTGTCCATTACATCTAAAATTTTGTGGCAATATTTAAAAAAATATTTAGAAGGTACTCAAAAAATCGAAGCAAAATTTGAATTTTAGATTTTTTTTTTTATTTTTCAAACAAATAAATGTGGTCATTCACAATATTTTTTTTTAAATTTACTTCACAAAAAATTATCAAATTTTAAAGATGAAAAGATTTTATTTTTCTAATAATGTTTGTAAAAATTTATATCAAAATTTAATATCTAAAGTCATTTTTTAGAATATATATTTAATATCTAATTTTTTTTATCGTATTTTTTAATCTTTCAAAAAAAGTTTTTGTAATGTTTTTTGGGATTCGTTTTGTCAACAATGCAAACTTTTGGATACCATTTTAATAGTTTACTCTTATTTAGACTATATTAATATTAAAATTTAGCATAAAATATATTTTATTAAATGAAAATTTCCATTTATTATTAAAAGATTTGTCAGATTTACGTAAAATATATTTATCATTTATTATTAATAATTTTTTTAATTTTTTATATAGATCATAGTAGAAAAAAGAATTCTTCGCTCACATTAATTAATTACTATAAAATAATTTAAAATATATAAAAAATAACGAATGAATCTCATTATTAAAATTAGAGAACGGTAATAATATGACACTTTCCATTAATATCATGATCACTTTTCTATTTTATCATTGTAGGTTATTTTTTGGGTATCGTTTCTGATATTTATAGTAATTAAATTAATTTAAAATTAAAATTTATATTAAATATAATATTTAAAATAAAATTGGTATTATAAAAAAATCGTATTATTTAAAAAAAAGATTAATTAATTACTATTATTTGTATAATTTATTAAATAAAATAATTAAAAATAATATAAAATTTAAATTGAGTTGAAATTAAATATTAGAATAATAAATTTTACGTTGAGTCTCAAATTATTTTTTATTATATATAATTTCATAAATATTTATGTAGTTATTTATGACGTCTAAAATAAAATTGAACTAAAATTAAACATGGAAGATGCTCTAAAAATAAATTAATAAGAATAGATAATAATTTAGAAAAATCAAACAAAAAATATATTATTAATTATGGAATAAAAAATTTATATTTCTTGAAATATCTCTTTTTGTTTTTACACAATTTACACTTCGAATTTGCCACTTGGTTTTGGTCGTTGTTTTTGGCCGTACCTTGAGTCTTCAATAAAAGCGTTTTCAATTTTAATAGTAGTAATGGCTTATATCCTCTTTACAATTTCTCATCTTTTTCCACAAGGGTAAGCTCCCTCTCGAATCTCAATCTCAATCTCAATCTCCTCTTTCAACTGTCTATTTTTACCTTCTCTCATAAAGATTTCTCATGACAGCATGATACGGAATATTTTCTTTTTTAATGAAAATATTTATTTCTTTTACCATACAACAAATATTTCTAACCTTTTCATACCCTGTAAAGTGCTGCAAACCTATGGTTTATTTTGTCTTTGTCTTAAAGTGTAACATTTATTAGCCGAGCTTTTTATAGAATTGCACTTGATTTGGGAATTCTCATTAATTTTCTTGCTTCAGTTTTTGGGAATTTCCGTTCTTGCTTTTTGCAGATTTTTTTAATAAAGAATTTAAATATTTTATTTAACAAATATAAATAATTTGTAGTATATTTACTAATTTTTATTTCTTTTACATATTTCGTTTACATAGTAAACGAATTAAAATTGTTTATATTTTTCGTTTACGGTATAAATGAGATATATAAAATTTGAAAGAATATATATCTCGTTTATAGTGTAAACAATATATGTATATTATTACAAATAAAATTACGATTAAAAGAATATTCATGGTATGATTTGGATCGATTTACAAAATAAAAAAGTATAATTTTTTATATTTAAACAATTAATTTTTTTTAACAAAATTAATTAAACTGTTAATTTTTCCTACAAATTTTTTATTTTTTTGACGTTTTCAATTTAAATTTAAAAATTAATACTTAATAAAATACATAAAAAAATTTAAAAATTAAATTTTTAAAATTTTTTATATATTCTCTTGAATATTAATTTTAAATTTAAATTATATATATTTTAAATTTCGTTTATTGTATGACCATTTATCATATTAAAAATGTCAAAAAAAAAATAAAAAATTTATAAGTTTGTGGAAATAATAAATCTATTACACTGTTAATTTTCTTCCATTGTGAGGTCTTTTATTGTATTTCTATTTTAGTTTCTTTTTTGATAAATGCACTTTCTAGGTAATTTATATTTTGCAATGGCTAATTTTCTTTTGGTTCAATTTAAATACAATAACTAACTCTGAATAAGTAGATAATTCTAGAATAATATTTTGGATCAAGAAAGTGGTGAAGTGGTAAATTAAGAAAGTGGGAAATAAATTTCGTTAAAGTTATAAAATTAATAGTAAGTAACTCCTTACTTTACTATTTTACCAACTTTAGAGGATTCAAATTTTAATATTTTCTATTGTTATATGAATAAACCTGTGAGATATATTTGTCCAGATCCTACTATTTTGATTGTAGATACTACTAAATAGGCAATCATGGAAACAACTGATGAAGCTCGAAACCAGGTAATGGTGGTTACTTATTTGGTGTTCAATGTTCTGCATTTAAATTTGCTCTTTTGGAAATCACTTAATATAAATATTTTAATATTTTTCTTACTGCCATAAAGAATATGAAAGTTTTTAACATTTGAAATCTTCTGAAGTTAAAGCAAATCCTAAAGGTTGAGTAGTGAATTTGCAATCAATTGAGCAATGTCCATTTAGTTCCTTCATGAAGAAAAGTATTGTCATATACTGTGAGCCATTATCTTTTGTTTGCTAAGATTTTAAATTCTTATGCAGCCCTAGCAAATTAAAAGACTTTGATAATTTGCATTTCTAATATTTTAAAATAAATGTAGTTTATTAAAACAAAAACTTAGGCCGTTTGGGAAGCTTTAAGGCCCGGTTTAGATAAATATTTTAATTAAGCTCTTTTTAAAAAAATAGTTTAAACAATAAATAATTATATTAAAAAATTTATTTTAATAAGTTATTTTGTATTTGGATTTTTAGTTCTAAAAGTGTTTATTTTGTAGAATTGTGATAAAAAGTAGTAGTATTATGAGAGAAGTAATTTTTTTTAACTTCTCTATAAGCTTCTAAAATAACTTTTTAGAAAGCTACAATTTAGTTTTGAAAATTGTATCAGATATTAATATTACTATTTTTTATAAGTCAAAAGCTCAAAAAAGTTACTTTTAAAACTTCTCAAATGGGCCCTAAAAATAACTTTTTTGAAGTTTTGACTTATGAAAAGTAATAGTATTAATGTCTGGTGCAATTTTTAAAATTAAATTGTAGCTTTTTAAGAAGTTATTTAAAAACTTTTAGAAAAGTTAAAAAAATAACTTCTTTTATAATACTACTACTTTTTACCACATTTTTATAAAATAAGTATTTTTAGAATTAAAAATCCAAATACAAAATAACTTATTTATAAATTACTTTTAATGTAATTATTTATTATTTAAGCTATTTTTTAAAAAATATTTTAAACTGTTTAGTTAAACTGAGCCTTAGTATCAAAAAGAGAGGTTGGGATAGTTTTAAAAAGGAGAAATGATGCAACTTTTTTATGTTATAAAAGACAAACTTTTTATCTTCTTTCGCTTCTTTTCAATCACTACTAAAATATTAATACTAGAAATAAAATGTGTACAAGAATAGTTTACACAAAGATGGTGCATATAACATTATTCTTTTAAAAAAGTGATATTTTTTGAAATATAAAAGTTAGACACTGAATAGGAGAATTTTCCTTTATATGAATACGTTTATAGATTTATAGTACATTATTACTATTTTTCTCTCATTTTATGATCTGATTGTAGGCTTCAAGTGTAAGCATTTTAGAGAAAAATCCTAAAGTTGTTTTTGTGTTAGGTGAGCCCTGACTCATTACATTCAAATTAATATGTTTTTCATGTTCTTCTCACAAGATATTGTGCTCCATTGAAGAGTGTGTGTCCTGAAAATGATGCAGGTGGCCCAGGCAGTGGGAAAGGAACACAATGTACAAACATTGCCAAACTGTTTGGTTATACTCACCTCAGTGCTGGAGATCTTCTGCGAGCAGAGTCCGAATCTGATTCGGAAAATGGGTATGACTTATGAGTCATTGAACCATTCTTTGTCTCTCTTAAAATCGTTTGAATGCAATTTAGCATGAGATCATTGTTATAGCCCATTATGATAGTATATTGTTTTGGCCATACTTTCCAAATTCATATTTCTTTCTATACAAATTTTATGTTTTTCTCCTATACTTGGTATTATTCCTTGTCAATTTCAACAGGTAAATTTTATTGTTTAAGTTTGTTAATTTTCTCTTTGAGTTTATCTTTTCAATTCCTTTATTTTCTTGTGTTTGACACTTGACAGAATAATGATAAAGAATGTGATGAAAGAAGGGAAAATTGTTCTTTCAGAGGTGACGGTGAAGCTTCTGCAACAAGCAATGTGAAAAATTGACAAGGACAAATTTCTCATTGATGGCTTTCCTTGTAACGACGAAAATCGAGCAGCATTTGAGAATGTGGTAAGTTCCTTTCTAAATTCTAAAAATGTTTTAATTTGTTTGATTTTTTTTCAAAACAGATATATAATTCTATCATCTTTTAATTCGTTTGATTTGCAGACTGGAATAGAGCCAGCTTTTGTTCTGTATTTCGATTGTTCTGTGGAAGAGATGGAGCGGCGTCTTCTTAATAGGAACCAAGTTAGTTTTGTCTTTCCAGAAAAAAAAAATAGAGAACTGTTTCTTCTAATTTTCTTATGGTTATCAGCAAATTCATCTTCTTTTTTTTTGGATAATGAAGGCAAGAGAGGATGACAAGATTGAAACAATAAAGAAGCAATTTAAGATTTTCTTGGAGTCTAATCCACCCGTGATTTCTTATTATGGCGAGAAAAGGAAAAATTCGCAAGGTATTTGGTTTTTTGGTGCTGCTTTTGCGTGGGGCTCGAACCCATGACCCCAAAGTTAAAAACTTCGTGTTTTACCATCTGAGCTAGATAGGCTTTAAATTTAAAAACTTCAAAAATCCTAACAAGTGTCATGTTTATTAAAAAATTGATTAAAGAAAACCATATCAAAATTTCAATGAGAAAGTAAAGCATATTAAAATGAATATATATAGATTAAATAGCTACTTCTACCCACCAAAATTCTGAGTAGACAAACTTAACCACAAAAAATTAAAATCGACTTTATATCCATAAAATATAGGATTTTGTAGAGAAAATTATCTCAACTCTGAAAAATTAAATAAAATTTTTTAAACTACCCTTTAATACAACTTTACCTTAATTTTTGCTCCATCTGAGTAGGCCTTCTTCACAATTTTATGTTGCCATGCTTGAAGTGGGAAACTCAGTGCCACCTATGCTGCATGAAGGTGCCTTCCCCTAATGCTATCGAAGATCGTCGATCTCTGGCACTGCGCAAGCCGAGGAAGAGGCAGTTCGATGTGTCGGTCAGCACCGACATTACTAGGGGTTTGGAGAAGAGGATACAGTTTGATTTGAAGACCGAGACTGACAGGATGAAAGATGCGATTTTGAGGAAGGAGGCGGTGGCGATGGCTATGGAGAACGACGATATTGACGTAGTGGTGGAGCGAATTTTGCGATAATTTGCACTGACAGCAGTGGCTAATGCGGCGGCGGGGACGGTGATGGTTGAAGTGAGGTCGTGGAATCTGAAGACGAAAAGGATTGCATATAAGGATTTGGAGGTTGTTTTTGGCGAGGAGGAATATCAGTAGTTAAAAATGAAGGGGTGGTATAATTGGAATTAGGGGAGTGATGATATAGAATAAAATCAAAAGTTAGGATTATATTATATTAGAGGCTAGTTTAAAAATTTTATTTAATTTTTTAAGATTTAGATTTTATTTAATTTTTTAAAATTTGAGTAATTTTATCTGCAAAAATTTATTTTTATGAATATAAAATTAATTTTAATTTTTTTGTAATTGATTTTGTCAGTATTTAGATCTTTAATAGTTAGAAATGATTATATATATTATCGTAGTTTTAACTTAGACTAAGAGAGAGATTATCAATTTTTAGAAAGTAGTTTCTTTCAAATATAACATTATACGATCTGAGCATTATAACTCAGTCATAATTAATTATAAATTGACTTTCTTAATAGGTTACGATATATAAGATAGAATATTAACTTCTAATATTTATTTAAACAAATTAATAAATTAAATTAATCCAAATTGGTTTCAGCTATAGTTAGAAAATATGTAAACGGCCATTTCTAATTATGATAATTTATAACTAAGTAATTGCATTCAAGTAAAACGACTCCATCTCTAATCACAATTCTCTACAAATAAGGCAGGAGCGAAGTTAGGTTGAAGATGAGGGAGGGGCCAAAAATTAATCTTGTAATAGAAAGAGTAAAATAAAATTTTTAAGGGGGGCTAAAATAAAATTTGTACACAATTTATAAAGAAAATTTAAAATTTGGGAGGGGCCATTGCCCCTCTTTTATTATATGTGACTTCGCCCCTGAAATAAGGCAATTCTTAAACAGATAAAGGTAGATAAAAAAAAATCCTCAAAAAGGTTTATTCTTTGAACTTGTAATTAATAATATTTATTGACTTGAACGAGGAAGCCATTTACAAATATTCACATGTCGTGTTTTACTTTTTCAAAATATACTTTTTTTTAGAGGGAAAATAACAAGCTCAACTTCTTCCGAAATGAGATATACCTTGGTCATTTACACAAGAACATTATATATCAAGAAATACTATTTAGAATAAATAATTTTTAAAGTATATTGTGTTGTTGGGTTAATAAAAGTATCTATTAGTTATTAGTGTCGAGAAAATCAATTCGATTGAATATACAAGACTATTTCATGGTTGAGAAAGGGTTATAAGAAAATAGAAATGCGGATTTTTTTTAAAATAAATAAAATATTTTATTTATAAATATAAATAATTTGTAATGTTTTTATTGATTTGCATTTTATTACTTATTTCGTTTACGGTGTAAACGAAATAAAATTGTTCATATCTCGTATAAACTCTAAACGAGATATAAGACATGTTTATCGTTGTACGTACTACGTTTGCACACATATTGTGTAACGGACTTTATCTCGTTTACAGTGTAAACTAGATATAAACAATCTTATTTTGTTTATATTATAAACGAGATAAGTAATGGTTTGTGTCTATATAAGAAACTCGTTTACAACATGACTATTGTCACTTTTAAACCACTTTTTACTTCCTTTCTCCCTCCTCTGAACATTTCTGTTGGTATTATTATGGTACTCAAATATTATGGCACTCGTAGATGTACGAGATGATAACATCAACCACCTGAACGCGATTTGACATATCGTTGGAGCGATCGACTTTTAGGTTATTTTTTTGTTTTAGTTAAATAAGCATATAATTATGGTTAGATATTTTTTTAGATTTAGTATCTATTAGGTGGTGGAATGTACTTAATTAGTGATAATTAATTTAATTTAATGTATTAGTTAATTTAATTTATTTAGTAAATATTTATTGCGTTGTTATATTTCTTTAATCTGAATTAAATTTTTTGTAATTTTAATTCTGAATATGCTAGATAACTTGTTTTGCTGTTTATTTGTGGCAATATTATTGGATAAATATTTTAGATTTTTATTTCTAAAATTAATTATTCTTAATCCAATTAATTTATGAAATGTGAAATAATTAGTTATTATCTTTTTTATCTTTTTATTTGAAAATAAAAGTTTTTATTATTGAAATAGATTTATTATTAAAATATTTTATTTTTTAACAAAGGCCTCGTCTATTACTCCCTATGCGAGTAAGCCACACTCTTACATTTATAATCAACATAATTATGATAAATAAGAATATACACTACAATTAAACTTGACCTTATCAATATCCGAGATTCTGTCGGAGGACAACACAAAGACTCCAAGAACATCTTACTACAAATTGCCTAGACATTTTTACTTAATTTCTTGAAGAAAAACGGAGGAGAAGAAGAAGTAAAATGTTTGTTAAGAATACAAATGATTGCAGATCTTTTTATAGCTGCTTGAAATTTGTCGTACTTTATCTCGTTTACAGTGTAAACGTCATAACTTTTTCAATATCTTGTTTACAGTGTTATTAAGGCACAAAAGAGTTATGAAAAGGTTAAAGAGGTCAAAACAGATTTTGTTGAATTAATAATAGATTCAATTAGGTAGTTGGGTGTATAAAAGAGCTCCATTAGTTAGTGAAAGCTCTCTCTAGGTTTTTACTTTCAGTTCTGATAAGCTTCAAAGAGAAACACAATTTTGTTCAATTACTACAATAATTCAGTTTACATTTTCTGTTTCTAAAGAGCTACTTTCTTGTTCTTCAATTCATCAGTATTTTCTTTTTTTTTTTATGGTATCAAGAGCCTTAGGTTCATGATTGATCTATGACATCTTCAATCAATAAATCTCCATCCTCAACAAACATGGCACCAAATTCGAATAACAACAACATCAACAATTTGATATCAACACAATTTCTTTCTCAAAGACCATTCAATCCGATTCAAGACAAACTTGGAGAGAACAACATAAAATATGGGAGCAACAAGCTCTTGCAGCCATAAGAGGTCAACGCTTACAAAATCATCTGCAAAGAGAGAATATTCTATATCAGTTCAAAAATTAAGAAAATCAAAGCGTAGGTATTGAATCTGATCAATACACACAATGGATTCAGGATTACTAGAATCTCATATCATGGTTGCTAGCATCGATGGATTCTGTCTTTAAGCAAAAATGGTGGGGTGCATCTATAGCTATCAAATTTAGAAAAAGATACAAGCTTATTTTCAAGAATAAACAAAATTGAAAATTAAACAGTTGAAAAGTCAGCTTAAAGGAATCAAGAAACAAAGTCTTCCAGCAGTAGATTACATTTCCATGATCAAGACCATTGCAAACTCCCTAACCGCTCTTGGGAAACCTCTCAAAACTAAAAAACAGATACAGGCAATTCTATAAGGACTTAATGAAGACTATCAAATGCTTCTGATCACAATCAACTCGAAACCAGATTCATTCACACTATGTGATGTTGAAACTCTTCTGTTAACTTATGAGGATTTGCTGGAGAAGTTGCAAAAAAACAGAAACCGCAATGGTTCAGGCAAATCTTGCTCAATCTTCATATATTACAATTCCAAATTTTAATAAAGGCAATGGAGGGTATAGAGGAGGAAGAATTGGTAATAGATTTCAAAGTGGCAGATCTTTCTACTAATCTCCAAGACTACAATACCAAGTGTGTGAAAAAATTGGTCACATTGCTTGGCACTGTTTTCACAAATTCAACCAAGAATTACCCCCACTTTCATAGCCTCAAAAGTTAAGATTTGATACCTTTGGTACAAATTTATCATCTGTTTCAGGTTCACAAGGCATTCCTATGTCAACCACTCCACCACCGCCAACATCATCCTTCCACAATCCATCAACATATGTAGTTGTACCTTCATCTATTATAGACCCCTCATGGTATCTAGATTCAGATGCATCATATCACATAACATCTAATCCTTCAAATTTTCTCTTTGAATCAGAATACACTGATTCTGATCAGGAGGTATAGCTTCAAACTGTTTCACAGAATTTTGCGTCAAGAAGGTATACATCACAGATTCTCATGTCTATATACTCTTGAGCAAAATGGCTTGATTGAGAGAAAGCATATACATATTATAAAAACAAGTTTAGCTACGCTTTCTACAGCTTCCTGATGCGCGAGCATCTTCTCTATCTTTTTCTAGTGAATTTGCACTTGAATTGCTAAGTTTAATCAAGATTTAATATATTTTAGCCACTATGAATGCTACTTTGAGTCGTGTGCGATTCTGTTTATTTCAGGTGGCATTTTAGACGAATTTCGCAGAATTTAAGCCAAGGCTAGAGAATGGAGAAAATGAAGAATCGATGCTGTCCACTCCACGCTGAACTTGAAATTTTCCAAGTTCAACGTGAAGCACTAACCCTCCATCCAGTCAAGTTTGACCTTGTCCACACTGAACTTGGGATTTTCCAAGTTCAGCGTGGAATTCACGCACTAAAGGAAATCCATGTACTATCCCACGCTGAATTTGGGAATTTCCAAGTTCAGCGTGGATTCAAAAGAAAAGCATGGAAGTAATACGGCCTCTTCCACGCTAAACTTGGAAATTTCCAAGTTCAGTGTGGATCCTGATAATAACAGTGGTCCCCAATCTTCTTCCAAAGGCTGCACGCATAGTTTAATTAATTTTGATTAAATTTGTATTTTATTTTAAAATAGGAAAAGATATTATTTTAGTTTTAAAAAATATATTTAAAATTTATTAGAATTAGATATAAAAGGGAAAAGAGACTTCTCTACTCTTCTACCTCAATCCACATTATTCACAATTCACAGTTTAAGAAATTCTTATTTTCTCTCTGAACCATGAGCAACTAAACCTCCACTGTTAAGGTTAGGAGCTCTGTCTATTGTATGGATTGATACTATTATTTTTCTATTTTAATTCATGTACTGATTTATAATTCAAGAATTGTTTTCGTTCTTTATCTTATGAATTTGGGTGGAACGGAAGTATGACCCTTGTTCTAATTGAGTTCTTGTATAACTTGGAAAAGCTCTTTACTTGAACAACAGCTTGAAAACATATTCTCCTAAATTTCTAATTATCTGGACTTAACGGGATACATGACATATAATCCTCTTATATTTAAGTAATTAGAATTTTTATGGCATATAAACTAGAATTGAACTTCACCCTCTAATTGGAATTAAGTGACCAAGAAATTGGCGGTTGATGAATTTTAGAGGAGACTAAAAAGGTCTAAGGAATTAGGGTTTAGTCACATATAATTTGCCATGAATTAAATCTTGTATGATTAAAATAGTTAGTAAGAAAAGTCAATTCAGAAAATAGATATCTCTGAAGCCTTAACTGTTTCTCCATACATATTTCACAACCTATTTACTGCTTGCTTTATTAATTTTCTGAATTTACTGTTTAATGCAATTGAGACCCAAACGCTCTTTTCTGTTTGTCTAACTAAGTAAATCATTTAGTGTGTGTTTGGATTACAGTTTGTAAATGGGAGTTTGCATAAAATTGATTTGCAAACTTGATTTTGATAAAAAGTAAGTTTGTGTTAAAGTGATTTATGTTTGGTAATTTTTGTATCAAAATTGATTATAGTAAAATAAATGTTGTTTGGCTTATACCATTCAAAATCACTTTTAGATAAAAAATTACTAAAATAGACCTCAACTTAAATATTTTTTTTATATTATCCTATCATTCTAATTTAGATATTTAAATAGATCTTATTAATTAATTTTATAATAAAATTAATATTTATTTACTAAAATAAAAATAACATATAAAAATAGATAAAATATATGTTTAAATAAAAATAAAACAATATAAATTTTAGATATATATATATAAAAATATTTAATCAAATATGTTACATTTTTTTTAAGTATTAACTAAAAATATTACTTTAGTATTTTTTTACATCATACTCTTATTCCAGTACTCTTAATCATGTTATTCTTAATATTAATTTGGAATCCAACGTTTATGATTTTATTATTATCTATGATTAATTTTTTATTTAATTTATTTTTTTAATAGAATCATAATCTATGTTATAAAAAATTACACTAAAACATAGTATATGAGAATTACAATTATAATAAAGAGTACTAAAAATAATAAAAAAATTAAATATTTTCTTTATAGTAATTGAAACAAATCTAAAAATTTTTTATGATCTTTTTATATAGTATATTTTTAGTATTTTTAGTATTCTTTTTTTAGTATGCTATAATTTTTTACTACTATTATTATTTATAGTTAATTTTTTGTTTAATTTACTTTACCTAATAGAATCAATAAATTATATTATAAAAAGATACTAACAAACATAATACACAAAAATTACAATTATAAAAGTGTATAATATCAAACAAACAGTTGAAAAAATAAAAATAATAAATAATAAAAAATAGAGCTCATATAAATAGAAATAACAAGAATTTTATAAATAATATAATAACATACATGAAGGATAAAGTTGGTAAAAGATAAATAAATTGTTAGTATTTATGGCTAAAAGCTCGTTAGGAAAACGCAGAAGCTAAAAATAGTTGCTTCTTGTAAACGTTGGTTTTGGTAGCAAAATCACTTATGCGTCCATGAAAAAAAATTTTGCCAAACCAAAAGTTGAAGCTTTCAAGAAGTCTAAACGTGCTTCTTCTCTTCCAACGAGTTTCCCAAACACACCCTTAACCATTGTTGCTTAGTCCATCAATCCTCGTGGGATCGACCCTCACTCACCTGAGGTATTGCTTGGTACGACCCGGTGCACTTGCCGGTTAGTTTGTGGGTTATAAATTCCACACCAAGTTTTTGGCGTCGTTGCCGGAGATTAATAGTGATTAACAACTAATAGTTGTTTGATTGCTTAGATTAGATATTTTTCCTTTTATTATTTTTTTAATATTATTAATTTTTATTTTTATTTTATTTTATTTACTTCCTCTTCGTTCATAAACCCCTCCCCTGTTTCGTTTTCTTTCTTTTTTTCCCTTTTATTATTTAGTTTTAACAAAACAAAAAAAATAAATATAAATAAATAAATAAATAAATAGTATTAATATTTTTCTTAATTTCTAAAATTAAGTTTGGTGTTCCTAATTAGTCTTATTTTAATTTTTCTTATTTAATTTACCTAATAATTTCAAAAATTTTTAGTCTTAATTTTAGTAATAATTTTTAAATTTTAGTGTTTATTTTATTCAATATTTTTATCTCTTTACACATGTTACCTCACTGGAAATTCTCTGCACTCTAACGTAGAGAGTTCCATCATTTCTTGTTTTATGTCTGTTCATGCACAGGAACAGGGATAAAGAACCTCTTTTAGACTTTGATCCTGAACCTAAAAAGACTTTTAGGTGGCGTTTACAACAAGCAAGACTGTACACGGCTGCAGAGTCTACTATGGATCATAATAATGTTGTTAATGCCAATATGACAAATCCGAATGGGAATGAACAACCTAGGAGAGTGCTAGGCTCTTACACTGCTCCTATTGCAGATCTTTATGGAAAAAGCATTGTGGTACCTCCTATAACTGCAAACAACTTTGAGTTGAAACCACAATTGGTCACCCTGGTGCAACAAAACTGTCAGTATCATGGTCTTCCCCAAGAAGACCCAAATCAATTTATTTCTAATTTTCTGCAGATTTGTGATACTGTGAAGACAAATGGAGTGAACCCTGAAGTGTACAAACTCATGCTCTTCCCATTTGCTCTGAGGGATAGAGCAAAGCTATGGCTAGATTCCCAACCCATGGAAGTTTGGATACTTGGGATAAGGTTGTTACTGGGTTTCTTACTAAATTTTTCCCACCAAAGAAGCTGACTAAGCTTAGGGTGGAGGTTTAGACCTTCAAGTAGAAGGATGGTGAAACTCTTTATGAAGCTTGGGAGAGATACAAGCTACTGACTAGGCAATACCCTCCGGACATGTTCTCCAAATGGACCCAACTAGATATCTTTTATGAAGGTTTGGGTGAAATATCCAAGATGTGCTTAGATAATTCTACAGGTGGTTCATTGCACATGAAGAAGACACCGAAAGAAACTATTGAACTTATTGAGTTGGTTGCTAGCAACCAATATTTATACTCATCTAATAGGAATCCTGTGAACTCGGAGGCTCCTCAGAAGAAGGGTGTTATAGAAGTAGAAGCTCTTAATGCTATTCTTGCTCAGAACAAGCTTATGTCTCAGCAAATAAATCTACTTACTCAGCAGATAGGTGGCATGCAAGTCTCAGCTATCAACACCCAAAATTTACCTCAAGAGGTCCCTTATGACATGACAAGTAATTTTATACAAAATGAGAATTATGATTATGCTCAATCCTCTTCTGAACAGGTCAACTACATGGGGAGTGGTCCTAGAAATCCCAATAATGGTCCATATTCTAAGACATACAATCAGGGATGGAGAAATCACCCAAATTTTGGGTAGAGGGACCAACCTCAGAGACCTCAGAATTTCAACAATAATTCTCAGGGTGGCTTCCAATAGAACAATCACAATAACCACCAGTTTCAGTCATCTCAGCAAGCAACTTCTCAGCCCCAGCAGAACAATGATTTGAAAGCAATACTGGAAAGTTTTAGACAGGAAACCAGAGCATCAATCAAGAATTTGGAGATTCAGATGGGTCAATTAGCCACAAAAGTTAATGAAATTGATTAGAGGACCACTAATAGCCTTCCTGGTAACACCATTCCAAATCCAAGAGAGGAATGCAAGGCTATCACTTTGATAAGTGGATAAGTGGACAAGTGGCAAGTACGGAAGCACAAGTTAATGAAGAGCCAGTTGAAAAAGAAGCTCCAGAAGAGAAGAAGGAAGAAGTAGAGCACGTCCTTCCAAAGCGTGCAGACAACCCATTCCCAGACTCTCTTGACACCTATCCTACATTGCCAAAGGCTCCTGAATACAAGCCTAAAATGCCATATCCTCAGAGACTTCAAAAAGAGACCAAGGACAAGCAGTTTTCAAAGTTCTTGGAAGTCTTCAGAAAGTTGCAAATCAATATTCCTTTTGTTGAGGTTTTGGAGGTTTTAAAGCAAATGCCTCTCTATGTCAAATTCATGAAGGAGTTGTTGTCAAAGAAGAAGCCTTTAAAGGGGGATGAGACAGTGGTCTTGACTAAAGAATGTAGTGCCATAATTCAGAATAACTTACTAAGGAAGATGCTAGATCCAGGAAGGTTTCAAATTCCATGTACCATTGGGAGCACAACCTTTGAGAAAGCGTTATGTGATCTGAGAGCAAGCATCAATCTAATGTCCTTGTCTGTGATGAAGAAGTTGCAAATCCAAGAGGCACAACCAACAAGGATAGCATTACAAATGGCAGATAAATCTATAAAGCCTGCATATGGATTAGTGGAAAATGTCTTGGTCAAAGTGGGTAAGTTCTTCCTCCCGGCAGATTTTGTGATTTTAGACACAGGGGAGGATGAGAATGCCTCTATAATTCTAGGAAGACCATTCCTAGCCACTGGAAGAGCTCTGATTGATGTGGAAGAAGGTGAATTAGTGCTTAGAGTGCATAATGAGCAACTAGTCTTTCATGTCTTCAAAGATATACATTCAGCAGGTGAAAAAGAGAGGTGCATGCAGACTGAGCTTATTGATCCAAATCTTCAAGAACCCCCTGATGATACATAACAGAAATTGCAGCTCAAACCTTCTTTGGTGATAACTAATAAAATTTCTCTTGACATCAAACCTAAGTTTGGTGTCGGGAATGCATCATCCACCAAGGCGGAGGTTCCCAAAAAGAAGAAAGTACCCAGGAGATGGAGAAACAAAAAGATTTTCACTGAAGACTTCTCCCCAGGAATGAAAGTGGTGTTGACTAGCAATCCAGTGTGAATTTATACAATAAATAGAATTCTCTTTCTGGAGCATATTGAAATACTTTATGGAGACACAGGAAAGAAGCTCACAGTGAGGGGTGAAGAGCTAAGCCCCTATAATCCTCCTTCTTAGAGGAGCTGACCGTCAAGCTAGTGACGGTAAAGAAGCGCTTGTCAGGAGATTTCGTATCCTTAGTTATTTTTCCGTTGCGTTGATTATATTATTTGTTTGATTTTTATTGAGTTTTTACTGTTTTCCTTTGTTTTACTTATGTTTTGATCATGCATAAATTTTAAAACAGGAATCGAACACTTAGAAAAATTTTGGAACACCCTAAAAAAAGTTGAGTCTGCCAGTTCCACACTGAACTTGAAATTTTCTAAGTTCAGCGTGGCATGTGCGTGTAATTTGAAAGAAAACCTCTGCCAAGTCCACGCTGAAATTCTAAGTTCAACGTAGCATACGATGTAAGTTGTGTAATTTTGGTTAAATTCCAAATTTAGCGTGGAGAACGACGTAAAGAAGAATAAAACGGCCAAAGCCCATGCTAAACTTAAAATACCTCAAGTTCAGCGTGGGATTAAAAAAAAAAAAAGAGAAAAAGAGAGCGTTAGCGCTGAACATGGTATCCACCAAATTCAGCGTGGAGCATGCAATCCACACTTCAATTACCTATTCCTCCCCTCCTGATCCCATACAGCTTTCCACTCTGCAATCCACACTTCAATTACCTATTCCTCCCCTCCTGATCCCATACAACTTTCCACTCCCCCCTTCCCTTATATATATCCCCCCATTATGTGACACACACACATATATATAATTCTATTACTATCTCCCCCCCCCCCCCCCTCTTTTATATACACGTATATATCCATTATCCCCCTCCCCCTTATATATATATATATATATATAAATAAATAAATAACTATATAAAAATAAAATAAAAAAATGATATATATATATATTATTTTAACCTCTTTTATTTTTTTATCATTTTATTCATCTTTTATCATAATATTTATTTTTACTCCTCCGTATGTCTTATTCTGTTTCTTCCTGCTTTCAGTTTTTCTTTGCTTGAGGACAAGCAAACTCTTAAGTTTGGTGTTGTCGTTTCGCTTGTGAATTTTCTGTTTATTTTAATGACACCGCCAAAGGGAGGCAAATCATCTTCACGGAGGAGCACAGCCTGAAGAATGAAACGGCCACTAGGATAACTGAGGTGGTTGAGTTCCTTTCATTCTATATTCCTTCCCATTCTTACTATATTAGGTTTCGGTTTTCTGTTGTTTTGTTTTAGTTATTACATGATCAGATATTATTTCAATTCCTAGGTTCTAGTTTAATTTACTGTCTATTTTGTTATTTGATTTCTTTTTATGATAAAAAAAAAAGAGTGTTTCATGTATTGCTCACTGAGCTTGAAAATTAAAAGAAAAGAAAAAAAGTGATGTAATGCATGAAAAGAGTGAGTTTATATCTAAGATTAGTCATATTTACTTAATTGTGGTGGTGTTATTTGTAACTCTGAATGAATGACATAAACAGCGCATATTTGAAATTGAATTAAGGGATGTTGATGTATGAGGAATAGGGATTTAGAGAATTATTATGACTTCTCTGAAATAAACAAAAATTTAATCCTTGAAACAAAATAAGCATAAAAGCAAGGTCCAAGACTCTGAGCATCAATGACTAGGGAGTCTGAAATAATAAAAAGCTCAAAGAGTTGTTTTCCTAGTTATATGCTTGTGGTATTCTTGTTTCAAGTAACCTTTGAGACAGAATATTTAGAGTTGTGACCAAATACATTTAGCAGAGTATGCAAAAAGCTTTGAGCACCATTGTCTGGGAGAAACTGAAAGAGCAATCAGAACTTAGAAAGAGTTTCCCAGTCAAGTGCTTGTGGTGTTTCTGTGTCAAGTAAAACTTGAGACAAAACATTTAAAGTCACGGCTAGACTCAAGGTGCAAAGCACCAAAGAAAAGAGAATTAAAGTAAATTTTGCAGTGTTCAAGGATTAAACTGGAGTATAAAGATCAGAGAATTCATAATATGATCCGGATTCTAATTCCGAATGACACTGACATTCTTCTGATTCAAAGGAAAGTGAGATGCCAAAACTATTCAAAGTTACAATGAATAAACCCCATTTTAAGAATAGACTCGAGAATGACTAAATTATCACTTCTCATGCAAATTTACATCTTAATCATGCACTTATTTTGGTTGCTTGAGGACAAGCAACAACTCAAGTTTGGTATTGTGATGCGTGAGCATCTTTTCTATCTTTTCCTAGTGAATTTGCACTTGAATTGCTAAGTTTAATCAAGATTTAATATATTTTAGCTACTATGATGCTACTTTGAGTCGTGTGCAATTCTGTTTATTTCAGGTGGCATTTTGGACGAATTTCGCAAAGTTTAAGCCAAGGCTAGAGAATGGAAAAAATGAAGAATTGATGCTGTCCACTCCACGCTGAACTTGGAATTTTTCAAGTTCAACGTGGAGCACTAACCTTCCATCCAGTCAAGTTCGACCTTGTCCACGCTGAACTTGGGATTTTCCAAGTTCAGCGTGGAATTCACGCACTAAAGAAAATCCATGTACTATCCCACGTTGAACTTGGAAATTTCCAAGTTCAGCGTGGATTCAAAAGAAAAGCATGGAAGTAATACGGCCTCTTCCACGCTGAACTTGAAAATTTCCAAGTTCAGCGTGGATCCTGATAATAACAGTGGTCCCCAATCTTCTTTCAAAGGTTGCACGCATAGTTTAATTAATTTTGATTAAATTTGTATTTTATTTTAAAATAGGAAAAGATATTATTTTATTTTTAGAAAATAGATTTAAAATTTATTAGGATTAGATATAAAAGGGAAAAGAGACTTCTCTACTCTTCTACCTCATTCCACATTATTCACAATTCACGGTTTAAGAGAATCCTTATTTTCTCTCTGAACCATGAGCAACTAAACCTCCACTGTTAAGGTTAGGAGCTCTGTCTATTGTATGGATTGATACTATTATTTTTCTATTTTAATTCATGTACTGATTTATAATTCAAGAATTGTTTTCGTTCTTTATCTTATGAATTTGGGTGGAACGGAAGTATGACCCTTGTTCTAATTGAGTTCTTGTATAACTTGGAAAAGCTCTTTACTTGAACAACAGCTTGAAAACATATTCTCCTAAATTTCTAATTATCTGGACTTAACGGGATACGTGACATATAATCCTCTTATATTTGGGTAATTAGGATTTCTGTGGCATATAAACTAGAATTGAACTTCACCCTCTAATTGGAATTAAGTGACCAAAGAATTGGCGGTTGATGAATTTTAGAGGAGACTAAAAAGGTCTAAGGAATTAGGGTTTGGTCACATATAGTTTGCCATGAATTAAATCTTGCATGATTAAAATAGTTAGTAAGAAAAGTCAATCCAGAAAATAGATATCTCTAAATCCTTAACTGTTTCTCCATACATATTTCACAACCTATTTACTGCTTGCTTTATTAATTTTCTGAATTTACTATTTAATGCTGATGGTTTATCAGTGGCTAAAAGAAGGGGGGTTGAATCTTAGCCCCTTTTTCGCTTAGTAACTCTTGCTGTATTTTAGAACACTTGAGGAGATATTTCTTGTTTTTGTCTCGTGCCTAGTCAAGAGACTTTTTTTATTTGTCTCGTGACCAGCCAGGAGATATTTTTCAGTTTTGTCTCCTATGCAGCAGAATCAAAAATGGAGTAGAAGAAAGAGAATATTACACCAAGATATATCCTGGTTCAGCTGCTAAGTGCAATGCAGCCTACATCCAGTCTCCATCACAACAATGATGGAATTTCACTATAATCATCTTTGATTACAAACACCAATTCTCTCTAGGAGATACCCTTCCTATCTGGGACACGTTTAGAATCTATCCACAATCCTGAACTTGACTTGGTCACTGCCAAGCTTCCAACTGCAAAGTGCTAACCCAACTTGCAAGGGGATTCCCACAGAATCATGAAACACAACACACATGTACAAAGGACCTCTAAGAACATCTATGGCTTTTTTTTATTTTGCACACTCTGCCTTTTTCCGCTCTATGGCTTTTTCATACAAACCTCACTGTTTGCCTTTTTTCCATGAGACTCAAGACAGACAAAATTAAACAGAAAAATTACAAAATGAAAACATTGAAGGAGAAGAACTTCTGTTAGCTTAGGTAGCTATGAGAACTCTGTGCCTTGCACTCTCACTCCTTACTTTAAACCCTGGCTGTTCTCCCTTATTTATAAAAGGGGAAGCCTCCACGGTTGAAACCAATGAACCAAGCTAAACTTCTTCTTCTTCATGCAAAACCGGTTCGGCCAGAGAGAGAGGAAAGGAAACCGAATGCTATAACCAACATGCAATTACCTCTGAGTCTTCCCTTTACACCAAGCTTCATCAATTCGAGCCATCCCTCTTGACTTGCACTCCAAGAATGACTCCTATTCCTTGATGCTTCTTGATGCATGACAGCTCATCCTGCTCCACTTTTGCTTCCTCCTTCACGTAGCCTCCCTAGCTACCTTCTGTGATGGGTGAGGACAAAAGCAGAGACGAGCCATGCCTTTGAGATCTTCTTCCTCTGATCGAGATCTTCTTCTTCCATTTTTGGTATGGAGAGCATGAGCTTACTTCACCAAATCTTACCTTATTTTGGTGAAGATCTCAGCCACAACATACTTTTTATTTTTTTTTCTTGCCATCATTGCAATGGTCTTGTAACTTGCTTCTTCTTCTTTCAGGTAGCTTGCTATAGCTTCCATAGTTTCCTCAGAAGTGACCGAAAGAGAAGAGAGAGTAGAAAGAGAAATTTTGAATAATAATCAATGTAACAAAGAGAGAGAATTAGAGTGAATTAAGTTTCCCACTTCCCTTTGTTGAGTAGCGTGCCTCATTAAGGCAATCAATCAAATCAAATGTAATTTCTCTCTCATGGTTCCAATGCAAGTTAATTCAAGTTAATTGAATTTGAAATCCATCACTACTTAAAAGCAATGTTCTAAAAACCGGTTCGAACTGGCCGGTCGAACCATGAATCGGACGCTAAAGCGGTTCGAACAATAAGGAAAACCGCAAAATTAAGAAATCGGCGTTGAATCGACGAACCGGCCGGTTACCGGTCGTTCGAACCGAACCGAGACCCGGCCAGTTTTTTAGCCGTGCTGCAAAACACTGTCGTTTTGCGTTTTGTGAACCCTAATTCCCTTTGCCCTTCGCACTTGCGTCCCACAGACCCACACCCACAGTTCAGCACTTCAGCTCCACTCTCATCAAGGGTCAGAGAGAGTGAGAGACATAGAGAACGCCTGAAGCCCTGAACGCCATCACAATCTGTCGCGCCTTCAGCACCGTCACACCGTCAGCATCGTCGCGCCGTCAGCTCCGTGGCGCCGTTGGGTCCGTCGCACCGTCAGCTTCGTCGCGCAGTCAGCACCGTCGCGCCGTCAACTCTGTCGTGCACTCAGCTCCATCGTGCACTCGGCCACTTCGACCAGTCACCTCCGTCGAGCTCTAAGAGAAAGCAATAGAGTTCGGTTGAAGCGTTGAAGCGGTGAAGCCTGAAGCCTCAAGGTGCCTTCGAGCTCTGAGAGAAAGCAATAGAGTTCCAGGTAATTTTTAATTTAGTTATGAACTTACGATTGTTTGATTGAATCACTGAATAAGTGTTGCATAATGAACTGACTCTGAGTCTCTGATACTGTGATGAAATCTGATACTGTAAACTCTGTGAACTCTGATGAAACTGTGAAATCTGATGAAACTGTGAACTCTGATTTTGTGACATGATTTTGTGAACTCTGATTTTGTGAAATATGATTGTGTGACATGATTTTGTGAACTCTGATTTTGTCAACACTGATTTTGAGACATGATGAACTGCTAAACTTTGAATTTTGGATGTTGTTTGTTCATTTGTTGTGAACTTGAGAGTTGAGATTATTGGGTTGGATTGCTGGTAATATTTAGGTATGGATGAAAGTATCAACCAAGAACTACCTAGGAATAATAATGTTGAAAATAATTCTGCTTCGAATGAACATTCTCTTCCTCCCGCGAGTAACGAAAGTCAGTCACAAACTTCTAGTGTTCGGGGGAAAACTGATCCTGCTTGGAGATACAGTGCTTTACAAAATATAAATGGAAAACCGCATTACCAATGCTTATTTTGTCTGAGTACTTTTGATGATTGATGACAAACTTGGATCATTTTGATGCTGCTATGTTATGTTTGATTGGTTGTTTTGTTTGTTGACTTTTGATTTTTGAATTTGTATTTGAATGAGATTATAACATTTGGTTTATGTAGTACTTTTAATTTGAATGATATTTTAAAGTTTAGATTAGACTATAATTATGTTTTCATGTGCTTATTTATATTTTATTTTTTATTTTATTATAAAACGGTTTTTACGGTTCAACCACGGTCGAACCGGTTGAACCTATGAACCAGTGAACCAGTACCTAGAGCGATTCGATGACCGGTTCGGTTTTCAGAACCTTGCTTAAAAGTGTGATCCGTTGGAAGCATTCCTTGCTTTCTTTCATTATTGGTTTCGGACCAAGCTTTGGTCTTGGTAGCAAAAATTTAAATGGGCTAGTAATAATAACTCAATCTGGCCCAATCAAGGATAAGAATAATTCAGCCACACTTCTTTAAATATTTTTTGAACCAATGCTGAATGTAAGATTCATATTTGGGCGGGAAAGTCTAGGGACCAGCAGATTTATTAAAATCTGGCCAGCACTTAGCCAGTAAAAGGAAAATGAGTGATTCTCCACCATTAGATGAAATCTCACACCATTAAATACACTATTGATGGCTAATTGATGGCTACAACTCACAAAATTTGCTGGCCCCCTAGCACTCCTCTATTTGGGCTTGCAGCAGTTTTTCTTTTCTTTTCGGCCCAACAGAAATCTGCACCAACAAAATTATTAAATTAGCAATTGTAAATATGAAGATCTAATTAATAATTTTGTAATTAATTATGTTAATAATGTTTGATCATCATCAATTTAAATTAGAGTTTTCCAAACTCATCAAATGCAATTGAGACCCAAACGCTCTTTTCTGTTTGTCTAATTAAGTAAATCATTTAACCATTGTTGCTTAGTCTATCAATCCTCATGGGATCGACCCTCACTCACCTGAGATATTGCTTGGTACGACCCGGTGCACTTACCGGTTAGTTTGTGAGTTATAAATTTCGCACCACTTCCATACCTCTTACATATTAGGATGAAGCTGTGATTTCTGCTACCTTCTTCATTAATAGGCTTCCATCATTGAATCTGTCAAATAAATCCCCTTATGAACTTTTTTCAAGTAAACCAGATTATTATATACTAATAGTCTTTAGTTGTGCATGTTATCCTTGAATTAGGCCTTACAATAAAAACAAACTAGAAGTCAGGTCTCATAAATGTATTTTTATTAGGTACTCTTCAGATTTTAAAAGATATAAATGCCTATCATCTAGTGGTAAAATCTATATTTCAAGACATGTACAATTTGATGAAAACAAGTTTCCTTATCAAACCATATTTGCATAAAAAAAATATTCCTACATCTATTGAGTCTAGTTCTGTGATACATGATTATGCACCTTTATTTGATCATCATAGTTTACATAACCATACTACTCATTCTTGTAATTCTCTTGTTACTACTGATACAAGGACTCATGTCCCTAATGTTGTGCAAAGAACTAATAATAATCAGAATACTCCTAGAGCCACAATACCAAAAATATCTCAGTCTCTTCCTCTAATACACACTCAATCCCCTGCTGACACAAACACTCATTTACTCCTTATTGACCAATCTTCGCCACATACCACCAATCAATCCTCAAAATTAGAAAATGTACACCCAATGATAACTAGGTCCAAAATTAATTCTGCAAAACCAAAAATCTTGACTTCCACTGTCACTGACTTGGACTATAAGGAACAACCACCAAAAACACCTAAAGTAGCCCTTAGCAAGCCTCATTGGTACACAGCAATGCAAGAAGAATATCAAGCCCTTACTCAATCCAATACATGGTGTGTTGTCCCTAAACCACAAAATGTTAAGGTTATTGGAGTAAATGGATATATACATAAAAAGGCACCCTGATGGCACTGTCCAGAGTATAAAGCCAGGTTAATGGCTCAAAGTTTGATTCACTCATGTTCTTTTAAGTTTTAGATATAAGTTTAAAAAAAGTTAATTTTAATACACAGTCTGATTTATACGTTTAAATAATTTTCTAAATAATAAATTTAAAAAATAATTATTTTTATTAATACGACAATACACAATTAGTTGTGTGTATAAAATTCTGGTGATTCTTATAATTTTACAAAATTTTCAGTTAAATCTCTATACTTTTTTTTTTAATTGGGTCTCTGTACCAATTTTTTTTTCTAATTAGGTCCCTCTTGATAGTAATTACAAAATCTTCTATCAATATTCTTTTGTGTGTTGACACGAATAAACTACCATTTTGTCTCTCAAAATGTTAATTTCTACTTGATTAATTTACTAACAAAATAATACTTGTAGTCCAATATAGAGGTTTAATCAAACATTACCATCTTTTAAGTATCATGGGTGTAATTATTGATCTTTAAGGATTGATTTTAAAAGAGCTAAAAATTTAGTGTTAAAATTATAATTTATTCTTATGTTGAATTATACTTTTAACCCAAAATAAGGTATATTATTCATAGAAGAGGTATCTTATTGTGTTGTAGTACCTCTGTGTAGATCTAAGAACCAAAAAGTTTAACTTGTCTTTGTTTCTATTCATTAAGGTTCCTTGTAATTGAACATGTAATTGAACATAGAGGATATTTATTTTCTTTCTTAAATATAGGACTAATGTTTTCTATGTTATTTATTAAAGGTATAATTTCATCGAATTTTTAATTAGGTCTTTATATTTTTTTTTTAATTAAGTTTTTATATCATATCAGATTTTGTAACTAAGTCTCTACCGTGACAAAAACATTGAAATTAACGGTATATTCTATTAAACTATACAGAATATTTAGTCAAATGTTAGGCATATTCGTTTTGTTTTAACGGAATATTCTGTTAATTCCAGTATTTTTATCATGATAGGGACTTAATTACAAAATTTGATACGGTATAGGAATTCGATAGAAAAAAAAAAAAGCATAGAGACCTATTTAAAAATTTAATGAAACTATAGGAACTAACAGAATTGAATCTTTTATTTAAAAAAAATGAAAAAACGTAAAGGCTAGCTATGTCTTTACATTCAAGTTTGGCAGCAATGATTGTGTATGTTTAAAGGTCAACTAGGAATATTAATTTTGTAATTTAGTAACCATTGCTACCTCCAAAACTAAGATGTCCCAAGTTTTTTGTCTGTTTTTTGTTGGTACAGATAAGAATAAGATGTCTCATAGTTAAACAATACTCTAGGAGGCTAAATCATTATCACTAGGCATACTACAGTGCTTTGGCATAATTTTTTTTTCATTTAGAAATTTAATATTTTCTTATGTGTTGAATGTTTGAACAAAATGTCTATATTTTGGTACATTAGTGTGAAACTATTCACAAGCCTTTTGAATGTGGAAATTATTATGGAGGACTCATGAAGCACTTTGAATCTTCATCTCACCAATGTTCATGCATGTATCAACTTCCAAAGTGGCATGGCATAGTATTTTGAATACTAATTTCAAACCATTTACCACCAATTAATCATATAGTATAGTGAAAATATGTTTTTTTTATATATATATATATATTTAAATATATTAATCTAAAAGTGTAAAGGAAGAAAAAGGTAATGGTGACATAAAATGAAAAGTGAAAGCTATTATAAAAATGTTAAATGCTTAACTGTATGAAAAATAATACAGTAGTATATTTTAAACCAACAATTCATAGAAATGGGATTTATTTAAATTTTATTAACATGTAATACTTCAGAAACAAAATAATATAATATGCATAAAAGCCATTTTATAAAAAGGAATAAGAATTGATCAATTGACGAGAGAGTTGTATTAGTGGACACTCCAACGGAGTCTTATATATGCTTAATTCCAAAGTGGGTCCCACACGCACCAAATCATTAGAACATGATATATTTGAAGGAAGGAAATATTGACCATTGATATGCTTTAAGGCCAAGTGTATCTATTTGGGATCACTAAAAATTTGGAATATCATTTTGATCTCAAAAACTTCAATTTCACTAATGAATTCTAAAATTTTTAATGATATTGTAATTATTAAAATATATTATTATATTCTAGACTATTTTAGTATATTTTATTAGATAAAAATAAATTTTTAAAAATTACAACATGATTTCAATATTTTTAAATCTATTTTGTTAGAAATTGCATCTTAAGGCTAAAATTGCTCCAACAAAAAATTGATTAAAGCTTAGATTGTGATATTAGCCTAGATTTATTCATTTAGGTTCTCAATTAACTACTTGCCTCTTAATAAGCTGAGTTAATTCTTTATAAATGATTTCCTTTAGTTTTGGTTAAATATTTTTTATTAAAAAAGGTAAAATTGATTTGTATTGTCATCCCATACACAAACCAAATTAGAGATAGATATTTATAGTATTAAAGAAGGAATAATAATAATAAAAAAAAAACTTCGTTTACTATCCTATTTGATATTATTATCATACACTAATTATATGTGAAAATCTTAAAAGAGGAGAAGATGAAAAAATAAAAGAAAACTAAAATAAATTGACATGAATAAATAAAATGTTATCCATTGAGTAATAATTTAAGTAGCATTGATTGAAGAGGAATAAATAAAAGGAGACAAAAGAGAATTCAACTTAAGAAAGCAGTGGGTGGGAAAAATAAGAGAATTGAAGGCTTCTGAATTCTGATGATACACTCATCAATCACCATTCACAAACAAGCATCGTGAATTAAGCTTCTTTTGGAGGGTCCCTACTTTCCATCCCCCTCTTCTAACACCATTCTCATCCAATGGAATAGTTCTTTTCATCATTCATTTCTAAATAATAAACAAAACCATCCACGTTTCTTCTTATTAATCACTTTATTTGGTTCAGCCATGTTCTTTTAAGTTTTAGATATAAGTTTTGGAAATGAAAAAAGAAAAAAGTTAATTTTAATACACAGTCTTATTTATACGGTTAAATAATTTTTTAAATAATAAATTTAAAATATATTTTTTTTTATTAATATGACAATACACAATTAGTTGTGTGTATAAAATTTTTTTACATTAATTAATAATTTATGAAAATTAAATTTAAAATTATTAACATTTATTTTGTTTAGTTAAATTTGTATAATTTATTTTTTTTATCAATGTTTGAATTTTATTATGAGGAATTATGTTTTTTTTTATTATATCTTTTATGATTTTAAGTTTGAGAACCAAAAAATGTACGGAAAATTAATTAAATATTAGACAAACTTAATTAATTTTGATAGAAATATTTGAAGAGTAGTTACAAGAAAAATAAATAAACTTTCCATAAGCAACTTAGAAAGAAAAGTAAGAAATAAAATGAGGTCATTAGCTAGTATGCAAAAGTTGGTAGGGCAATAAATAATAAAACAAATCCTTTTAGAGAAGGAAAAATGGAACACTTGTTTGTGAGATGAGTTAGAAGGAGGGTATACCCTACACCATAAGGTGCAGTAATTTGGGACCTACAAGCAAATTAAAGGTCCCCCATCCAGAAGGTTGTATGGAAAAACAATGTAGTCAAAATAATTAAGAAACAAGTAGGGACCAATTGATTGAAAATGGGGCTTCTTCAATTCCCATTTTGCCATTGCTGAGGGGCCCTCTTCCAAATCCAAGACCAACCATAGGTGAGAGACTCTAGTCTGTATAGTGCTGAGTCCCACAAAGTGCCACAATAGTTCCAGTTTAGTTAATTAATATGGTAATTATATGGTTAGTTTTATCAAACTTTTGCTCTATTTTGTAACTTGTGCTTAACATTAATTTTTTTTTTTGTATATTCTATATGGATTTAGTTTTTATATACAGACACTATAAAAAAGTTCTATACAAATAGCTAATTGTGAAATTTAAATATTTAATTGAATAATTATGTACAAGTAAAACGTGAGTTAAATTTTATTTTAATTTTTAAAATTGTCAAATTGTATTAATTTAGTCTTTGACTTTTCAATTATTACAATTTGATCTTCTATATTTAAAAAAGTATAACAATATAATTCTTCATATATTTTTTGTTATCGAAATTTAACATCATTAGTGATGTGACAAAAATCATATAATGTTGGATATATTAAAATAACATGTTTAAAAATTTTAACAATACTAAAATATTACACTCTTTTTCTTATCACTTCATCTCTTTTTTCACTAAATTTCAAAAAAAAAAAATTATCTCTTTTATGGATAAAAAAAATTAAAAATTGCTGGAGGAAAAAAAGTGTTTATAGCTACCTTTTGGTTCTCACGAAGTATATATTGATGTTCATAGACGTTGAGAAAGGGTTTAAGACTTTTACGTTTGTCTACAGAAATTAATAATAAAGATTATACTTTTACTTCTATCCACCTCTTCTTGTCCTGCAATTTTGTACATCAAAAAAGAAGAACGATCAGAAGAATAATAACAAGAAGAAGATTGGATAAAATGTTTTCTATTTTAATATGTTCAAGGTGACCAGGTTTGAGTCACGTTACTAATGGCGTTAAGTCTTAGTATCAGACAATATACAAAAAATTATATTGATGTACTTTTTTTAATTTAAAGAATTAAATTATAACAATTGAGAAGTCAAAAACTAAATTAGTGCAATTTGCCAATTTTAAGATACCAAAGTGGGGCTTAGCTTGTAGGACGTTAATTAAGCAAAACTAATCCTAATTAATTAGTAGGCCCACCATTAATTTTATATTAGGCTTGTGGTCCACTTACAAGGTGGCCAAAAGCCACCCAACTTCAACCAAACCAGAATGGTCACGGCCCTATATTTCCGGCCCGGTGGGACCCACAGCTACAAGTGGTGGGGCGACAGACAGGATTGATTGGTGGAAAACCAACCGTTGGATTTGAGATCGGGCCTGGACCCACATAAGGATGGCCCGTACGGATCACCAAGTTGCGGTGCGCAGCCAGAGGGCATTACACGGGCGAGATAAAGTGGGCCACAAGTTAGCGTGTCATGTGTATGTGGCCCATGAGAGAGCATAGTTGGCATCTCAGCGTGCGCACTGGGTGCATGTTGGGCCCACCAATACTGGGAGAAGATAGAGGATGGGCCCATCGGGCCCTTACCCTTTTTAAAACACTGGGTGTGGATGGCCCGTGGGGTCCCAAGGTTGCATGAGGAGAAAGTGGAGCCACCCTATCACTTTCTGTATCATGGGGTGATGGGTGCATGCACAACAAGACAAAATAAATAAAGAGTGAATCATCATAATTATAATGTGATTCTATTTATTTTTTATTATTACTTTTTTCATGTCCCGCAGTTATTTTTGTATTTATACCAATAAGGAAATTATTTGAGTTTTGTGTATAATTATATTAAATTATTCACTATATTGAATTGAGAATGAAACCACTCATTTATCATCAATAAGTTGGTACAAATTATTATGCTAGCTAGATTGCTAGTATTGTTTGAAATTTTGAATAAGGTCAAGTCCAACAAATTTAGAAACATAATTACTAAAGAAAGTTTAATTATTAGGGAGCTAAACTTTTTTTTTTGTTAATATCATCAATTTTTTTCAAAATTTAAATTTTAAATTTTAAATTTTAAACTGTAAATTCTAAATCATCTAAAAATAAGAATTAAAAAAATTTATAATAAAAAATTAGTTAATATTATCTAATTAAAAGTTGATTTCTTATTCTTATTAAAATAAGTATTGTATAATTTTAAGATAAATTAATATCTCTTCATGATGGAAGTAGGTGAAGAGAATAGTGAAGGTATCACGGTAAAAATAAATTTCAGTTTGGATAATGTGAATAAAAAATAGTAACATATCTTTTTTTTTCATGCTTCGAATAAAAATAATAAGAGGTACATTTGATTTGAATGAATGAAAGCTATAACCAATAAACATAACAAAAAATATGCACATACAAGATAAGCAAAAATGTCTCAAGCACAACACAATATATATAAATGAATAAATAAGCAGCATGTGATTCATGAAAAATAGAATATGCCATCTCGTAACTGATGATAAGATTGGCTTAAGCTTAGTGTATGTTTTGTGTGATATTGCATTGCATTGCATTGTACTGATAGTGAGGGCTGAAGTCATCAATTGACAGTCTATTGTTTTTGTCGGCCAAACAATTTCTCTAATGATTTTTCTATCAACAATAACTTAAATAATTCTACATATTAATACTGAAGGAATTAGTGTAATAATAAAAGAAGAATTGAGTTTTCGATCCATATTTTTGCACTCACTAACTTTAACTATGTATTAGAGCGGTCAAACGGATCAATTTGATTTATTTAGGTTTGTTCTATTTAAATCTATAAATTATATATGCGAGCCGGTCATAATTTGTTTAAATTTATTTTATTTATGGGCCATAATAATTTTTTAATCTTGAATCGTTTATAACTAACCTAACGGATTAAATAGAGTGATCCGTTTATATTTTATTTATTTAAAAAAAATATTTTAACAAAAAATTACTTTATTTTATCTCAAAAAAATTTTAACCAAATAGTATTTTTTATTGATGGGTGTCATGGGTCTAATTTTCAGATTAAACAAGGAAAGATGTCAGTGAAAAATACTAATTTTATTTAAAAATTACAAAAAAAATTAAACGAATTATTTGTCTAATCCATTGTTTTTTCAGCTAATTTAGAGTTTAATCCGTTTAGTCCAAAATTTAAACTCACCTAATTTTAAAAATATATTTTTTTTAAATGTGTAAATAGATTGACCGAACGGACCAATTATATATGGCTTCTTTTATTTTTAAAAAAAAAAAAGAAAAAGAAAAATGTATATTTTAAGATGAACACATGTGCATAACACATTAACACCTTGAATTAAAAAAGTTTATTGAACAATTATCTTAACTTTCTTATAACTGAAAACTTCACCTTTTTTATCTATAAATAAAGTTTACATACATATAAAGATAAACTACTTCAGAGTGTAAAATAATGTTCAAAGTCTCATTTTAAGAAAGTAGAAAGGTATAAAGTCGTACTTTACTAAAATTAAAAGATAAATAAATAAAATTTTTTGGCTAAATAATTATTAATTTGACATACATATAATAAAGAGAACACAATAAATTATAATATAAATAGCCAGGTTTCCACGTTTACGCACAACCAAAAATTGTCCACCAATCTCAAAAGAATCAATACAGGAAAGGGATTAATAATATATTGGAAGCAGAAGAGAAAGGGGGAAAAAATTACAAAGGAGGAAGAGATCAAAAAATAATAATAATAAATAAGAAAAAACTAATATTCTTTAAAGTATGTGCGTGTAGGTAATTCCGTCCATACAAATATGTCTCCAATTAGGTTATACATTTTTGTCGTTAGTCTGATATATTTCTAGTTATATAAATATAGTAGAAGTGGGAATTTAAAAAAAAAAAAAAAGTATCCCCAACAAACCCTGGCTTTAGAGTGGTGATGAATGACATATATATATGGACAAGAAGAATGAATATACACGTACATACATAATGATATATAGAACATGAACAAACCAAAAATAAATTTATTTGTTGAATTCACTAATTAAGACAAACCAAGACTCATTTTGATGGAGAGAAATTGTATATTCACCATACATATATAACAAGACTCATTTTACAGGAACAAAAATAAGAAGTTAATTTTTAATTTAATTCATTATTATTGGTTAACTTTTTATTGTAAACTAATTTTTTTTTAATTTAAAATTTAAAATTTAGAATCTAAGATTTAAAATTAAAAAAAATAATTTCGAAAAGTTGACTTCTTGATTAAATTCATTTTTGAGTCTTACTTTATTTTAATTTATAAACATTGAACATTACTTTTACATTATGAAACAAATTTTGAAGTAAATGTGGAGATTCTACAAGGAAGTCCATGGAGTAGGACCATGATGCATGTTGGCCTCTTAATTTGTTAACATTTAAATAAATTAAAAAGTTTAGTTCATGTTAACAAATAATGAGCCGAATTTTGAGCTTTTACATGCTTTACTTATTGATTTTTGATTAGCCTTGGATTCATATAAATGATGCTACTTTTCAGCCATTATTATTACCATATATTATCATCCCCCCACACCTTTTGGTATGTGAGACTAATTTCGTTTTCAAGAGCTCAAATCCTAACATGCATGGTTGATGAGCCGTGACCTACTCAATTATTCAAGCTCACTTTTTTTTGTTTTTGCCAAATTTTATATAATTATGATAATTAATAATGTTACTTTCTAATTGAGCATTGCAATGATAGTTAAATAATGATGTAAAGTGATTTTATGCACTTATTAAAATGATGTTACATTATTTGTTTACTCTTGAATAATAATCAAGTGATCTCTTGGCCTATAGATTTTAAATATATATTTTTAATGATTATTGTAAGATATGAATGTTATAAAAGTATAATGCATGCAACACAAGCTTACTGTATTGACTTTGGACTTGGATATTTTTCAAGTCTTGGTCATCGTCTTCTTTATCTTTTTTGTTATATATAATTTTGTTTTCCTTCATTGATGAAAAAGCACTACATACAATTTCTTACTTAGTGTTCCCATTATGTCTTTTCCTTCTTTCTTTAATTCTCATATCTGCCTTTAAGTTAAGGCTTCTTTGTTTGTTCCTATCTTGTTTCTTCCAACTTTCTATTTATTTAATTTATTTACTTTATATTAATAGTCTCAAAATGATTAAATGATGTAAATTAAATTTATCTAATATTTAATCATTTCATATTCAATTTCTGACAAGATAAAAAATATCCATGTAAAAAAATTATAATATCTCAAATTGAATTTTAATAAAATATTAAAAAAGTCTAGTCTATTTTTTCTTCTTCATATAGAGCTAGATTGTACACAATTTCATTTATATATATTTCACTACACTATCCATCTTTTAGGGCAAGTGTGGCTATTTTCTTGTTTTAACATCAAGATCTCATGTAGTTGCCCATTTGATATAAGATTAATTAAATGCATTCATGCCTTTAAAGTTTAAACTAGTGGGTATGGGCAATGCTTTCCTTTTCAAAAATATTATTTTTATATATATTGGGTGCATACGTGTCCATTCGAGAGTTAAAGTGGAAAACCTTTAAATAAGCTAGTCATATATATGCTCCTACAAAATTATCGTTTCCATGCAAATATATATAAAAGCTAGCTCTAGAAAATATTTTGTGTATGTCATTCTTGTCCATATTGTCCAATACTATTGAGTTTTAAATTTGATTCTCATGTTTTCTTCCGGTTATTTTTCTTAGGAATAATTTATAGATATATATATATTTTTACTAAAATAAACTAAAGTCTTAAAGTCATTTGTTAAATTACTTAACATGGCCCTTGTACAAGAAAATTCAAAGGATCTAATAATCTAAGGAGTCCAACATCTTATTTAGTCGCTTCTCTCACATAAGCTTAGCTTGTATCTATTGATTATATATAGAAAAATTTTTAAGTGGATCAGTACACTGACAGTGATTTTTAATTATTGATTTTAATTATAAAAACATATATATAATTAAAATTAATAATTAAAAATTATTAAAATACTAGTGTATCTGTATATTTAAAAAATTTTCTTTTATATATATTATGTATATTATTCTTATATATTTTCTATTTTTAGTATTAAAATAATTGATAAAAAATTGTTTTATACTACAAAAAGAAAGTATGTAAAAATATCATATAAAAGCAGTAGTTCAAAGCTTCAAATGCATTATTCACAAATTAATTCGTCAAAAACCAATACCTCTAACTGTTCTGACAGTTCAAACTAGGTATTAGAGCCTTTATAGGTACATTTTATTCCTCTAGGATTTATCATAAAATTTTTGCAAAGTTCTTCCTTAGCTTGTATTAAATATTAATACTACTTTCCCATATAGGAATTTTCTTGTTATTGGCATGTTGTTAGCTAGATATAAAATTATCAGCATACTTCTATTTAACAATTAATTTTTTGGATTAAATAATTCATGATCTTGCACAAAAAAAGTGTTAGTAAAAATAAAAAAATAAAAAACTAGTATACATCTATAATTTCAAGCAACACTCCTCACACAGACCTAATTAACCTCTAAAACAAGGGATCATCCCCTATGTGGCTATGTATAAGATGAAAATGATCCAAAATGAAAAAGAAAACTTAGACAAGGAAAAGAGAATAATGTTCTTTTTCCCCTTATCCCTGAAATACTTCATAGCATCCATCATCAACTCATCATGCAAGAATCTTATCAAGTTCCCTTCCATGCTCTTTCCCCTCTCTCCCTCCTTTTCTCACCCTCTTCTTCTTTTCACCAAATTCTTCATTTTCTCTGTAGTTGCCAAATAAGTGAATAACATTGACCAAAACTTTCCACACCTTAACACACAAACCCCATTTAATGGGACCCATCACGTGCACTAGTCTTAATCTCCATGGGCCCAAGAACCCATCACCACCGTAGATTTCTTTCCACGTTAAAATAATCATCCGTTCAACAAAACGGGCCCCATCTTCCATTCTCCAATTACCCCATTACCTCTTTCTCTTCTCTCTCTCCAAACAAAACCACCACATTCTCATTCTCAAACCTCAACTTTCGCTCCTATATATATTCACACACACACTTTGCACTCTTCCATTCTAAAACCCAACTCAAACAAAATCTCACACAAAACACCTTCCTCCTCATTATCCTCAAGGGATTTTCCACCTCCTACGTTTCTCTTTCTTCTCAACATTTCAATTCTATGGCTTCCGAACCTTCCAGAAACATTGATCTCACGCTTGGAGAGCCCAAGGGGCCCAAGGAGGAGCCCGACACCGAGGACGCCTCGCCGTCAACGTCTCCGCCATCGGCCATACGCGTCATGCCGGTGGCAGTGCACATGCCATCCATGAACAAGGCCTTAGTCCAAGCCCAAGCCCAGGCCCATCCAACTCAAAAGAGAGCCTCCACGAAGGACAGGCACACCAAGGTGGAGGGACGCGGCAGGAGAATCCGAATGCCTGCCACGTGTGCGGCCCGGATCTTCCAGCTCACCCGGGAGCTCGGCCACAAGTCCGACGGAGAAACCATCCGGTGGCTTCTGGAGCACGCCGAGCCGGCAATCATCGCCGCCACCGGAACCGGCACCGTCCCCGCCATCGCCATGTCTGTCAACGGAACACTTAAGATCCCAACAACCAAACCACTATCAGGATCCGACCCGGAACCGGGAGACCCGCCCTGCAAGAAGAAGCGCAAAAGACCCGCCAATAGCGCCTACGTGGATGTTAACGAAAGCGCTGTTTCAGTCTCCGCAGGCCTGACGGTTACAACAAATTCCGTAACTAACACCCTAACAAACTCCACAACCTCCTCCGCCACTCACATAACAAACTCTGTAACGGCCGCTATAATACCGCAGCAAACCGCTATTGCCTTACCGCAAAACGCGGTACCTGCCATGTGGACGGCGATTCCGTCCAACGCTTTCTTCGTCGTGCCTTCCGTGGCGGCGGCGGGGCCTTCCAACGCGCCGCAATTCTTCACATTCGCACGTCCGATTTCGGCGTTTGTTTCGTCGGTGATGACGCCGGTTCAAATTCAACGGCCGGTTCGACTGCTCCGTCGTCGAAATCTCCGCCAAGAGCGACGGTTATGGCGCCGAGCAGTGCAACTACGACAACGCACACGCTGAGGGATTTCTCACTGGAGATTTACGATAAGCAGGAGCTTCAGTTCATGTCGAAGTCGAGTTCAAAGCATTGAGACAGGCTTTGTGAATTACGGTTTCTTGTTTCGCCATTGATGGAAGGAAGGAAGGAAGGGAGGGAAGGGAAGGGCGAGGTCGGAGCGCGAAGAGGAAGAGCACGTGCGCACGTGAGGTTAGGGGATTGAAAATGGCGGGGACCACGTGCGTGGGGGTGTGGGTCAACATGAAAAGTGGGGGGTCCCACTTTGTGTGTTGGGGTGTGCTGCTGCGTGGACCGTGCAAGAGAGGGTACCACTACTGTTTCGTCTTCTACAGTTCTACTACTACCCTTTCCTTTCTTAGCCATTCGATTTTTTTAACCCCCTTGTATATTATTATTGCCTATCAATTTTAGGACCGTAAAATGTATAATTTTTAATTATTATTTAATAAAAATAAATCAGTTAGGTAAGTCAGTTTTCTAATATTATGCTATCAATAGTGTAAATTTTGCATGGGAATGATAATAATATGGCGAACCTAAAGATAAAAAAAAAAAGAAGGTAAGTTTGTAATATTTGGACCCAAGTTAAAAAAAGAGAGTGCACATTTCTTATCATTTATCAAAATATGCCCTTAATGAAATCATATAAAATTTTCACATAACATTATTTATTATGATTACTCATGCATGAAGTTATAATAATTATAGAAAGGCTTGAAATATGAGGTTTCTTTTACATTTGGAATCTCTTTGAATATGAGAGTTTAACCTTCCAAATAAACAACACGTTATCAAAACTTTGAGAGAACCATGTTCTAGTCTTTGATCGAACAAAAAAAATTCTAAGAGTCAATTAAAATGGTGTGATGATGAAAATTTGATATAATTTAGAAACAATCTCTATATAATGTTATTTTAAAAAGAAAAAGAGAAAAAGTATGAGTCAAAATTTACTGGTATCTTATCTATGGGGTTGTGTTGTAGGTGAGGATTGTGGTGTGGTGGGTCCATGGAAGGTAGTGGTCATGTGAGGGTGGGCGAGGGACCCAAGGCGGTTGGGGCCCTCCAAAATGGCTACTGGGACCGTTCAATAGCCGGCCTTTCCGAAGTGGTCCCCACTTGGTGTGTAGCTTAACATTAGATGGACACGTGTCGCGTTATGGGTCGTTGGCAGTGTGGGGTACCACTTTTTGCACTTCGACACGTGGGGGTTTCTGGTGGTGGGTCCCACTTTTTTGCAGGACAAGAACCACCTTTAATTGGTGTCTCCGGTTTGCTGCTATTGGACGGAGAAAATTTGAAAGAATGTGAGGAGAAGATCAAAGACAGATTGAAGATTAGAAGAGTGTGAGAATGAGAGTGAGAGAAGATCAATGAATGAGAATGGTATCAGATGCTTCAAATCTTTTTCTATGGATTTTCATTTTCATTTTCATTTTTTCCTTTATGGGCCCCTATTTTTGGGGTTTCCATGAAAATGAAAGTTGTTTGCCTTTGATAGTGTTAGCTAATAATGTTGTTTTTTTTTTTAACCATGGATTAGTATGCAATAATTTATTAGTGAGCCATAGATTTTAAATAAATAAATAGAATTTAAATTCATAATAAATTAATCTTTAATCTATTAAATAAAAAATACTGTGAAAAACATAAAAAGTTAATAATATTTTTTAAGAGTATTTTTTATTTAAAAAAAATATTATGAATCTCAATTCTCTTAAAATTTTATTATTAGTCAATATATTATGTATATATAAAACAAAATTTTAATGTTTATCATATATTTAAGTAAATGAGTGATTATTCAACTAATTTAAATTAATTAACTAATTTGAATGTTAAAGACTACAACATATAAGATAAAAATATATTTAAATTTTAATTTGGATAATGTTATTAATTATGTATGTAATTCTTGGTTTAATGTTGTTTAATTAATGTATAAAATAATGAAGTGATAGACAATATTGTAATGCTCTTACGGTAAAAAAAAATCAAGTATGACATATTTAATATTATTTAGTCTAAAAAGATGCCGATGTAACTTATATTTATGTCTAAATGACGAATTATATTAGAATTTATTGAGATTCGATTTATACGATTTGAGTTTTTTGGGGCAAAATGAGATTAATTTCCATAGTTGGATATGCTTTATTGCTTTTTGTAAAAAAGATTCAAACCTTAACGTAGCTTATGAAGAAGTAGACACAACATTATCTTTGAAGCTTTTGAGTTGTGTAATGTAGCTTTCAATAGATGGTTCTTTTGACAATGATATATAGTTTTAGTCTCCCATATTTTTAAATGCATGTTTCTTGATTTCTAATAATTAAGATGGATTATTCTAGATTGTGCTTTAATATCTCTAGCGTTTCATGGATGAATGTTACATGTGTTTAAAGCATTTTTAACTTCAAACGTCATTATGATCATCCACTAATGAAATATTCTTGTCTAAAGATAAATTTCTCTCTTAACACTCAAACTTGTGTGGCTATATCATGAATAATAAGCTGTTTTTTTCTAGTAAAATATATTTTTTGTTTTTAAAATTTATTAAAAATTTTAAAAATATTCTGAATTTTCATTTTGTTTAAATTTTATTTTAAAATTTTTTATTCGTATAAAATATGTTCTTGATGGTTAATTTTTAAAAAAAATTTAGAATTAATTTAGTAACAATTTTATAAAAACAATCTTTAACATAAGTAAATCATATATAATTGTCATGTATTATTATTAAATTGGTCTTAAATTTTTAAAAAATTTAACTATTAAAAATATATTTGATATAAATAAAAAATTTTAAAAGACAAAAGTAAAATAAAATAAAGTTTAGGAGTATTTTTAAAATATTTAATAAATTTTAGGGATAAAAAAATATATTTAAAAAAAATAAAGAATTGGATTAGAATCCTTTGCCATTGAGATAAAACAAACATAGATATGTGTCTTTGTCTCTGTAGTGGATGAATCATACATGATAAGAGTTCGACATTAATCATTTTTTTGGTATCGGCAAAGAGAGACAATAAGAATTTTATCCTAATTGTTTTGATAACTCGAGTCAGTTTAGTGGAACATATAAATATAGAGACATAGCAAATTAAATTTACTTTGGGTTATTATATGTAAAAGGAAAAGTTTAAGGGCGGTAATTTTATTAAATTTTGTCTAATATGTAATTAGTAAAAATAAAGTGAATAATTTCACATTATTGAATAAAATCTCACATTATTAAAAACATTATTAATAATTATTTGATAACTACAAATCACAAAAGTTGCTTATCTCCTAGTCCTAGCACTTCTCTATGTAAAATATGCCCGAGTTTAAATTTTTACCAACATAGAAAATAATTATAATATTAGCCTGGTGATGTTTAGTTGTCAAAGAGAATTAAATAACCATATTTTATACTATTAACTAGCTAGTTTAAATATCGCATCATACTTGTTAAAGTGTACTACTATTTATCATTAACAAAGAAGCCGTGTAATAATAAAGAAAAATGATGAACATGAGAAATCAATTAATTAAAAATCAATTATTTTATATATTTAATAGAAGCTCTCAACTATAAAAAAAGGAGATAGTTTTATAAATATATTTTTACATAAAAATATCATTATAAACTGTTAAATAGTTGATTTAAACATATTAAATCAAATATATTAAATTATTTAATAATTTATAATGTCATTTTTATATGAAAATGTCATCGAAAAAGTATTTAAAAAAGTTTATAACAAAATATAAATAAATATTTATAAAAAAGATAAAATATAAAAAAAACAAAAACAAAAGGATGGAAGAAAAACTTTCTCGATATTTTCTTTCGGATTGCCATCAAAACGAATATATAGAAAAAGAATTTTTCATAATTTGTAACCACATCTAAGATTTTTTTTAGGTATAGTTTATAGATTTAAATGCACAAGTCTTTTAAAAAATAATTATTGACTGAATTTTCGCTATGCTTTTAAAATAACTGAATGATTCAGTTCAATTTGATATATAATGGTAAGGAGATACTTTAATAAAAACACTAAAAATATATATTTTTTAAAATGTTTATATATATTATATTATTATTGGATATTTTTATTAAATCGATTAATAACTTATTTTTTAATAAATTAGAATAAAATCAGTTTATTATAGTAATAATAATAAATTCAATTATCTGCATGATAATTATTAGATTTGGTTTGATTCGATTTATTTACACAATCTGAATCGAATTATATTTAAATTTTTTGATAAAAAGATAAATATATCTCTGATTTTTTATTTTGCGAACATTTAAATTTCTAATAATTTAAAAATACAATTAGGTCCCAAAAAAAACACCTAACCCTAACCCCTTGTCCAAACTCAAATTCAAGTCCAATGTCTCACTAATTTCGCTAAGCCCAGTAAATTATGTAAATTTGTCGGTTCTATCGGGTCTAATAACAATTAGATTTATTGTTATTATTATAAAAAAATCGGTTTTATTCTGGTTAGTTAAAAAAATTTAAAATAATCAATTCATTAATACGTCCAATAATAATACGACACGTAAGCGTATTTACAAAAGACGTTTTACATGTTTTTATGGAAACATCTGCCAAATAGTAAAATTATTAAGACATCATTTTCATGTATTTATAAGAATCTAATTCTGTTTAAACAAAATAAGTACCAATAAACTAAAACATTAAGGTCAAACAAGTATTCCAATTATGTTTCTCCATTTTAAATTTTTAACAAATAACCTATGAGAATACTATATATTAAAATATTTTTACTCGGGAGAATCTTGATTATCCAGTTCTTTGTTTTGGAAGAATTCATATATTTATTCAATTAAATGCTGACTTTGGGTGGGGAAGAACCGAAGAAGGTTTGTGCTCTAAGAAACATAGATAGAAAAAAGAAAAAAATATTTTAGTGAAGAAGCTGGGAATTCTTTAATTATAAAATTTTTCATTCTTATAGAGATACCTTATTAGCATCTTATTATGTTATATTATTTGATATTGTTTATAGGTCTTATCAAATTTAATTTTAACCCAAAATAGAAAATCTTGGGTAGATTGTGCATCAAATCCTACCAACCAAGTAACAATGCAGTCTTTCTGTAAGACCTACAAAGAGGAATAATGGCCTTTAATTAACAATTATTTTAAGAATTATTATTATTATTATTATTATTATTATTATTATTATTATTCATCAAAACAAGAAGATACATACAGTACTTTATGTAAAACTTTTTGTACTAACTGAAATGTTAAAATATTTACTTTCTAAACAAGCAAATTTAATAACATTAGAAGAGCTAAAATTGCAAATAATTTCAGTCATTATTATGGCTGCCTCAATAAAAATGTCGATTATTTCAATCTTTAATTTAATATTAAGATCAGAGTTAGATATATACATGATGCCCCTTAAATATTCATTAATCCGCGGCTACCTTTAAATAAGGAGGGTTCAGTGGTCCATCAAATATGTGTTAGGCCAATAAACCCCACTAGCATATCACTGAGGTCAATGGGTCCCCCTTTATATAAATAATATATTTTCAACTTTTCCAATAAAATAAGCATCAATTTATAATTTTGTCAGCTAGGTGTATGGTTCATAATCAGAGGACCACTAGAACTAATCAATGTTTAGTTTTTTCTTAAAAAAAATTGTTTAGTGTTGATATCGTAAGTAGAAGTAGTATCAATAAAATTGTCATAATAAAAAATTAAATTTTTAGAATAAAAATAAGATATTTAAAATATTAAAAACTAAAATAAATTTCTGTCCATTGGTAGGAATAAAAATATAATAGACAATATTAAATAAAAGTGAGGAGGAGTTTGTGGATTAGAAGAATTTTCTTGTTTTACATATATAGCGAAGTTGTTATCCCAAATTTTTTATTTTATTTTATGTTTTTACTTTCAAAAAATAGAATTTAATTTTTATTTACTATCAATACGAAAAAAAAAAACTTTATACATACATCTATTTTATTATTTGTGTATTATCACATTAATAAAAATAATTATTTTTATAATTATTGTGTGAATACTCATAAAATAATCAGAATATATATAATTAGGTTATTGTATAAAAATATTTTATGTTATTAATATATCGAAATTAAACTTCAAAAAGCATGTGTAATTGGGTATTATCCAAACCGACCAACTATTATTATTATTATTATTATTATTATTATTATTATTATTATTATTATTATTATTATTACCTTTTAGACCAATAACCCTATAAAAAGAACCAATGGTGGTTAACTAATTCTTTGCCACGGTGAAATTTGAGATTGAATTTCTTCAGAAAAGAATATATACACATATTAAGTTTAAGAGTGTGACATAACAATAAGAGACCATATTGTCTTAGTGGAAAACAAGTAGAAAAATCTAAGCTAACCTTGAATTTGGTCAGAAACGACATATGTAAAGTACCTTGCAACTTTTCAAAGTTACTTATTGAAACAGATAAAATAATAGACTTTTTGATAGTCATGCCGAAGAGTAAGTAAATGAAAATTAAGCAGATATTAGAATATTACTCTCTTATCTTGTGAATTGAGTATGTAACAAACTATCTATAAGAAAAAATTGGTGAACATATTTCAGATCTAATATAAAAAAATTATTGTATTTTTTTTCTCTCTATATATATTATTTATCTTTCATCATGACAGAGTTTCTTAAATATTATTTTAAATGTTATTAAATAAAACAAAGTAAGAATTAATTTACTTTTAAAAAACAAGGGTTTGAAGTATCTACTTTTATTTAATATTTAAAATAAACTTTTTTTAATGATATAGTATCACTGTGTTTTTTTTTTGGTAAAGATATTATTATCTTTTGTGTCAAAACATTATGCATAAATAAATAAAATAACTCATCACAAAAATATGTATTGTGGTCCCTCCCACGATGCAAGTGAACATACATATCGTCATTCCATGAATAAAAAAATTAATTATCTCCATAATAATAAACTAGTGTGATTTGAAGTTCAAACTCATTTTAGTTAGGGTCAAATAGACACTTGAAAACTAGTGACTTGGAAGAAAATTACAAAAACAAAGGAAATGAATACAGAACTACCTCACATCAAGTTTTGGGTAGGTGCAATGGAGCATGTTCTATATTGTCCTTACTTTTTTTTGTTTCTTGTTTCGGTAATTTGGCCAGTGTATTGTCCCTATGTAGGACCAATATATATTTTTCTTTTGGTATTGTAGGACCAATGTTTTTGACTTTGTTTTTGTGGCCCTGCTAGCACTCATTATATGACCTAAATACAAAAGCATGGGGTGTGTGGCCCAACTTGGGGGATACACATTGAAACTCAAGTCTCTTAACAACATTGGGTCCACCATAGAGCTTCATATGCTAATTTTGCTAGCTAATTAATTCTTAAATTATTAGTAAATATATACTAACTATAAGACATTTCAAAACTGTTTGGAGGAATATGTAAGGTATTCATGAAAGAATAAAGAATGAGATTAAAATTGTTTGTCACTATACAATGTTTCAACTTATAAGACATTTTAAAATTGGTTTATCCTCTATAATTGTAATTTACACTAATCATTTGATCTTATACTAAAGATAGCAACTAACAGTGGTGTTGGTGTAGCAGTAGAGATACACACTAGACACTAGACACTAGACACTTCCTTTCCCGGGTATAATCCGAATTCTAGTCATTGAGAGAGTGCCTCTTGGGAGAAGGAACCTAACTATGATGGAATTATGAATGAATGAATGAATGTGATAATCTAAATGGTTAGATTCTCCTGAATGCCAAAGCATGAACCAACAATCTTGCCTCCAACATCAGGAAACTCTTCAAAGCCAGGAATGGGTTTAATCTTACCCTTCCTATCAACATCTACAGGGTACTTCATCAGATGGCCTCTCATTTCTGATACCTCTTTAGCTGAGTATTGTTTCCAATTCAGTTCACCCATTGTTCTAACCCTTGAGACACATTCAAGGCTCTCTGGTTGGAAGAAGCACTCTTCAATTGTCCCTGTGTGTTCTGCCCATAGTGACATCCTATAGCCATGGACCTACACATATACTATATAGTTCAACAAAGAATTCTAATCTAGACATGTAGTAATGTAACTTTAGCACCCTTATGTTTCAGTTGGTCCCTCTTAATTTATTTTTGGTTTTTAGTCCTATAAATTTTGATCATCCTAAATATTTTCAGATATGTACATAGTTCTTTTCTTTCCCTCAAGATCTTTAAAAGAGTAACATAATTTTAAAGATGATCTTTCTTTACCTGTCCACGTGGAGCAGAATTGTTTCTTGCCCATGTATGATGAGGTTGGTAGGCTCCCATTGCAATCTCTGTGTCCCTTCCTCCGTCCATGGAGCGCTGGTTGATGTTTGCAGAACCAATTATCACATATTCATCATCAACTATCATACCCTTTGAATGAACATAAATCATGAATCTTCCATTATTTCGACTTTGTGCCTGCAAAACAAAACAAAAAGGAAGAGAAAAAAACACCCACATAAAATTTACCGCAAGGAGAAATATAAGATCAAGATGCTTACATTGTCGTATAGAATATTTGTGGTACTCATAACCCCATGAATTTTGGTACTTTTTGGCTACTTATTAGTCTAAGAATTATCTAATAACAACTAAGAATTATGAAATAACAACTACTATCTAAATACAAATTTGTCTTTATCAAATATCAAACCTTGCAATTAAACTATTTGATGTACTTTCAAATGAGACAAACTTAGATTATATTCTTTCAAGGGCTCTATCTCTTTGTTTATCTTGACATTAAGCAAACAACAAACAACAACAAAGTCTTAATCTTATCCCACTAGGTAAATGACAAAGGGAAGGTGAGCATTGTATTCTTACCTGTGGACTATTTGCTGGGGGAGGAGCTCCAGTTCCATTAACATTCTCATATATACCACAGGCCTCGCGATTGCCAAGACAGAAAAAGTTCAAATAGTCTTGTGGAGAGAATGCAGTTTCAAGTCCAGTCTCAACCAAAGCATTATATACTGTCTGATACATATTTTGCATTGTTTTGTTCTGCAAAAATATATAAAAACAGTGAGTAAGAAATGCAGTATCCAAGTACTCATAGGCTTTATGAAGTTTAGTTTAACATCAGGATTCATGAAGCAGGTTTGAGTGCTTTTGGAAGATAGTATAAACAAAAAAAATTTGTTTTCTAGTTTTGTTTTTGTTTTTTTGTTTTTTTGTTTTTTTTTTTGCTTTTTCCTTCATAGAATTGTGTAAATAGAAAATATTGAAAATGAAAACCCAAGAATTCTGAACAACTGAGGATTCACTTTCTAGCATAATTTTTGTGAACTTTTTTTGGCAGCTCATACATAACTTTTTGACTCTTGATGGTTGCAATGATATTTCCTAACTTGAAAATTACATTTTATCAAAAAGGGAAACATATAAGTAGCAAAAGACTTGAAGACAGTTGTAAATCACAAGATGATATCCCCTAACTCATTTACTTTCAAACCCCATAAATGGGACAATATTCACTGAAAATGGATTACTAATGCTCAATTGTGTCTATAGGATCAAATTTGTCAAAAGAACCCTATTTTCTTTCTATTTTGCTTCTAATATGTAACTAGGACTATACACTATAATTTAGTTGACAAAAGATATTGATAGTGATAACAAATGTAGAACTCGGTTAAAACTTGTGATGGAGGAAGGTTGCATAAAACTTTGGCAAGAACCACTAGAAAGATTTCAATTTAAACGATTTTACAATAAAGATTGTTGGTATGATACAAAATTCATCGAACTGTTAAAATGACACTTGTTAACTCTTTCTTCACTATCATGATTTCCAATTTTCAACTCTTATTATCAACTTTCTTCAATTTTGATTGGACACACTTAATGCTTTGTTAATTTTGTACCAAAACACTCTGAGCCATTTAGTGGCTATGATGATTTTATTAAAAATTTTGCCTTAAAAATGTGAAAATACCTGCCAATATAGAATCCTTTGGGTGGCAGCCCCTGTTGGAATACCTTCTGGCCACATTGGAATAACAATGTACACTGCAAATCTCTGATTTTCTCTAATCTTTTCAGCAATCTTCAAAGCAATTTCTATTGGAATTAAATTATCAGCACCTGCAAAAACATGAAATATAACATAAACGAGATATCTTTAAAATAGAAGCAACTCATCATTAATTTTCTTCTTTATAATAATTTGTGTTCAAATTATGCAGCACAGTAGGCCAAATAATTGTTGAAGCAACAAGCAAGAATGGTGCACAAAGAGAATACATACCAAGATCCTTATATTGAGTCTGACTCCAATTGAATGAGGATCCAATGAAATATTGGTTCTCTATATAAATGTAATGTTGTGCTGAACGGATGGCCTTCACATATGCTTCATGTATGCTCATGTCAATCATCACATTCTTTCTGCATACCAAGTTCTGTAAAACCACAATAAGCTTAACATTCTCGTGGCGATGGAAGTTTAGACTTGAAAATAAACATAAAAAGGAAGAAATACACAAAAAAGGTCTTGAGTTCACCATGCTTTGTGCTATTTTTGGATCCTTTGGAAATCCCTTGACAGAATTAGAATCAATCGAGCGAAATATCTGCATTTCCAAATTATACAGAATTAATTAGTTTAGTTTAAGTAGCACAAATAAGAAGAAAAAAATGTTGCTTCTAGAAAATTTGAAAATATTCATTCAGGACTAATAGAAAATACCTGAACATGCCAAGCCTCAGGATTATCGTCATCGACACTAGGAACATCATTCACAGTCAAAAAATCTTGAATCCGTTCTAATCTAAGCAGTGCATCATCATATGCATTACCTTTTACCTTTGAAACCCCTTTAGGTTTTGCAGCTCTTAACCATCTCTCCTCAAAGTTTGCCAAAACATCATAAGCCGCTGGACCATCAATTTTAGAGTGCAAGTCATGCCACGGCTCTCGCAGGCAACCACCAGTATTACCCTGTCATTAAATAAACCACAACATAGGAATAAATTAGTCCTTGTTTTCAAACTTCTCTATAAGTAGATTTTAGCTATTAGCCTATTACAACATAGTTTCACCATGATTTCCGGTTGATTCTAAATCTTAGAGTGACATCTTATTTTTAAGTTATATTTTGGTCACCTTTCATCATATATTGGCATTCATTTGTGGTATGTTAGATGTTTGATGGAGAAATGGAGTGACACATGCAATGATGCAACCATTTGGAAACTAAAAATAAGAGATTACCGCGAAACATGGATTGTGATAGTCATCCTTATGCAGTGTCTGCAATGTCCTAAAGAGAGGATGGTATGGATTATCGTATCGCCCGTCACACAAATCAAGTCCACCAACAAATGCTATAATTTTTCTTTTGCCATTTCCAGCAGCAGCATCCACCATTACAGTTTTTTGATGATGTGTATATATTGCTTCAATTTCCTGATAACCAGAAAAGGAATTTTAATGTTCATCTATGAAAGGAAAATGAAAACATCTGTGGGAATGCAGATTCAAATAAAATATCTAATAGCTAGCAAAACTATATTCTGTTTCATAAATTCTGAAATTTGTGACAAAAATTGTTTAGTTACCTGACAGAATCATGTTAGTTGCAAGCATAGTGTGTGCATCATATGCCAAAGTCAATGAAAATCTCTAATAATGTGAGAAATTAAACAATGGAACAAACAAAATATATCAACCAAACCTTTTGTTTTGCCCAGCTATGTCGTTTTCCTGCATTGCGAGAACAAAGCTGCACTTGTACTGAAGAATGCTTGAAAAATTTTCGAGTTTCCTCATCATGAGTTGCCATGAGACCATCCTGAATATAAAGTAGAGAGTTTTGTATAATTAAAACTAAAAGATAAAATCATGCCCATTCTTCTGATAAGCAAAACCCCTGGAGAAGAAAAAATGTTCAAGGATCTTAATCTTTAATTGAAATAAAATAAACAACAGAAATCACATCAGAGAAGTACTAATAGAGGACAAAATGAAGATTTTTCTCTTGTCATATGCATTACCAATATAATCATTTGGCTGAGAGAAACAAGAAGTTGAACGTTATTGGTATGATTTTAAAAAATTCCCTTTATTAAATATACAACTTTGTAATCAAATAGATTGAACAATTTATATTCCTTTTTTACATTTTGAAGTTACACAGTTCTTACAATAAATAAATATTTGAAATGCGTTTGGTGATGAAACTCCTATTTATCCATTCTTATACAGTTTCAGACTCAAGCTCTTTTTACTGATCTTAAAAAAAAATTCAAAGCAAATAGAATATAACTATGATGACAACATGTAGCAATAATAATACCATCCTAACAGGCCTCCCAAACACAGAAATGCAATAATAAGAAAACAAAAGATTGCCCTACTTACCGTTTGTATACCAAGGATGTTTCTTGATGTAGGGTCATCCCAAACAAGGAGAAGCACTCTTACTCCTTCCTGTGACTTAGACCTCAAAAGATGGCCAAGGCTTTCCGTTGGGCCGGCATCCCTAATCAACTGAACTTTGTGCCATACTGACCAGCCCGTGATATATATCAACCGTTGAGCTTGACTTATTGCTTGAAATATGTCAAACCAACACTTTCCATGCACATAATGCATCTCATTATCAAGCATCAAATTAGGGAGACAGCCATCTGGAACATGAGCATCTTGATATAGAGTAACAGTTCCACCTCTCCTCAATGGAAAATAAGTGCCGGGAACCCCGATATACTCAGGACCTGCTCCAACTCCTTGTTGATACATGACTAGTTTATCAATTGGAGTGTACTGTATGGTTAGGCTCAATACAGCACCTTGCTTAACAGGTTTCCCATTACTATTCAAAATCGGGTAGGCCCCTTTTATTACTTCCCCTGAGTGTATTTGTTCGACTGGAATCGCCACAACACCAATGAGTTCTGATCCCACGACGTCACTGTCCTTAACATGAAAGATAACTTCAGCAGCATTATGCGCAACAGGAACACAAAAATGCTGCTCCCAAACGGGGTCCTCACAGTTCTTAATCACAAAAGTCCTCCCAATCACAGCACTTGATACACGAATTGACACATAAGGATCGCTGGTATTGCCCTTGCCCGGACTACCAGGCATTTTGCCAAACATATCCCCCAAAGTTCTGTGGAACATGTCTAGATTTGGAAGATTATTGGCTTCATGAATCCATATATCTAAATTTCCATGTAGAAGCAAAGCTCTCAAAGAAGACCCTTTATAGCTTGCAAGCTGCAAACTCTGGTTACGTGGCGATTCATTAGACACACTAGGCGAAGTCTTTAAATCCCCTACATCAGAGGTAGAACGTCTCCTGCCTGAGAATTTATCCGAACAACCATTAAATTCATCATTCCTCCCATGAAATGGAACTGAATTCGAATGCGCAAAATGTGGTGCAAAAGGGCCAGTTTGTGCAGCAGGAGCAGGGGGTGATGCAGGAGCAGAGGGTGATGCAGGAGCACCGAGCTTGCTATCTGATATCTGAACATTGCATATAACATTTTCCAAAGAAGGACTCCTAGGAGAGCTGGAAATGGGACTCTGACTAGATTGTGATGATACTCCTGGACTTTTAGGACCTTGATGGTAGGGGAAAGTATAATAATGAGGTGGAGAATAAGCTGACTTTTGCCCCGGACTCAGAGGATAGTCCAGCCGTGGTGGAGGCCGCCGTTTAGTTGTTGGCCCCCCGATACTCAGGGGATAGTCTAATCGCGGAAGAGGGCGGTTAAAGGCAACCAATTGAGGCGGAGGGCGGTTAATTGGAGGACCAGGGGAGCTAGAACCGGGGCTGGGTGACACAGGAAGTGAGGTGTATGCATATCTATGGCTACATGGTGAGTGTGGAAGAGAAGGGTGTGAAGAAGGTGATAAAGGAGGTGGAGGGTAATAGTTGTGGGAATATGGTCCCGGAGGATAAGAGAATGAATATGCAGGGTGATGATGAGTTGATGGTGCATGTGGATCAGAACCACCATGTGGAATTGGAGATTGAGCTCTTGCATGATCAGAAGGGCTCCTAGACCTAGAGTTCCGATTTTGGCTTGGAGATCCATTACTATTGTCCATTTTTATCAATCGAAATACTCAAATTGTTCCAAACCCTACTTGAATTGATGATCATGCAAAATTATTCCATAAATTGAATTAAAAACAAATAAATTAAATTAATTATGCACATAGAAAACAATAATAACAAAGGATTACTGCATCTGTACTAGATGGTGAATGTTGATTGAGACGGAAGAAAACGCTAACAAAATTCATGCATGAGAATCCTTTTTAGGAAACTCAGCTGAAAGTTTAAGAGTTTTAATGAAAAGCTTTCACCTTAACGAAGCATTCTGATTCGGAAGCTTCATCAAAAGAAGAAGAAGAATGAGAAGATTCAAAGGCATTGGAGATGAACCACATCACTCTCTCTCTCTCACATACACACTACTCCATCGCGCTCTCGTTTTCTCTTCCCCCCTCTCTCTAATGCATGCCACGTCAGCATGGTCTTTTGAACGAAGGGTACAAAACTCGCGCGAAAATAACGGCACTTTGCAGCAATAATGTGATCAATGTATCAAATAACAACGTTCCCATTTTATTTATTATTATTTTTTTTTACCAAAGATAGGAGACTCGAACCCGCAACCTCTTAACTGAGTATGGGGAGACTATGCCATTTGAGGTATTACTCATTGGCATAAAATTTGGAAAGATAGGAGACTAGAATCCGCAACCTTTTAATTGAGTATGAGAAAAATTGTATATTTATTTATTTTATTTCGTACATTAAGTTAATCTAAGGAGTTTAAGTTTAAATTGATTACTCCACGAATCTAAATTGATTACTGTTGAATTAAAATTTTAATTTTGATATATTATTAATATAAAATAATGTCTAATTACATAATATCAACAAAAATAATTTATTTTTTATCTTAACAGCGTGAATAATTATATAAAATAACAAATATAATTAGATGACTGAATATAAAATTTATATAAAATAATCTTATCTTTCTTTTTTTTTTTCAAAGGTAGATATATATTTCATTAATAATCAAAATGAAATTACAAAAATGACAATTGCTATTGCCAGGTTATTGCTATAGGGCTTCTAACATTGTACTTGCCTGACACCCAAGTCAATGATCCAAATGTTGAAGTGTCACTTATTGTTGTTCCTCCATTTGCAACAAAAGTCACACTATAATTCAATTTCTCACCTAATTTTCCAAACCTCAAATTCCTTGGTTCAACCTTAACTGATACTCCATTTGGTTCTTCAACTTTCACTGTATAAGAACTACTAGGATATCCAACATTTGTGACTACCCTCTTGTATGTAACACTAGAATTTGTGCCATTTATGTCAAATGAGACAGAAAATGAAGGGTAGTTTAGGTCACCAAGTTGAAAAAATGTATCTTTGGAGCATTTGAAATGACCCTTTGAGATTATAGCAATTTGGGTAGGAGTATAGTTAAGGCTGCACAAGTAGTTTAGGTAATCTTTGTTGGTGATATCATAGACTAACCCTGGATCAGAGGCACATTCTGGGTTGACATGGCCTGAACCAAATGCAAAAGGGTTGGCGAATGCAGATGAGGTGTTCGATGCAATGTCTAAAAGAGGGGAACCTCTGTTGTTCACTGTGTAAGCTGTGGTCATCAGTGCAGATTTGATAGCTGCTGGTGACCAATCTTTGTGCACAGATTTGAGAAGTGCTGCTATGCCGGTAACATGAGGGCAAGACATCGAGGTGCCGGAAACTATGTTATATAGCACACGCCTTTTGTCACTCTTAAGCAGGCTTGGAGCAGTTAATGGTGGCCATGAAGCCAAGATGTTCACACCAGGTGCAGTTACATCTGGTTTAATCACATCTGGCCCCACTATACTTGGCCCTCTAGCAGAAAATCCTGCCATAACTGGTGCAGGGTCACCATACATTGTTCCTATGAATGAAATTGAAGCTGTTGGAGATTTGGCAGAGTGGATGTAGTTCCGAATTGCATTGCTTGCTGAGGCACCTAAGGAAGTTGCTGGCAAAATGTGAGAGTCAGCAAAAAGCTCTTCTCCTTGATTCACTAGTAGTAGCATTCCTGCCCCGCCTGCCATTTTCACCACCTCGCCCTTTTCAGTTCTGGAATTCATTCCTCGTTCACAAGCAACTATTTTTCCATGGACTAGCTTTGGATCAAGTGAACCTTTGGTGCAAAATTGTGCTGTCCTTTGTGTTCCTGTGGTATTAGCATGCACAAGAGGCAATTGGATTGTCTTGCCATGATACAAAGATGCCCCTTTGAAAACCTGTCCATTCCCTAGCTTCACTTTGGTTGGAAAGCTTCTATCAGTGTAGCTAGCAGCAACAGTGATGATCCATGGTGCAACATTTCCAACGGTTGATCTGAAAGGGCCCGAATTCCCTGCAGAGCAAGAAACAAAAACTCCATTTTGAGTTGCCCCAAATGAAGCTATGGCAATACTATCATTGTAGTAAGGCTTTGCAATGCCGCCTAAAGAGAGTGACAATATGTCTACCCCATCAGCAACAGCTTGATCCATAGCTGCCAATATATCCGAATTGGCGCAGCCTAGTGGCCAGCATACTTTATAAGCCGCAACTTTTGAGGTATACCTCATTCCACTTGCTGAACCTTTAGCCATGCCGAATAGGCTTGCATTGTTCACCATGTTACCGGCTGCAGTTGAGGCTGTGTGTGTTCCATGCCCTTGAGAATCTCTTGGCGAACGATAATCCAGCGTTTCATTGATTCTCCCGATAACTTTTTCATACCCTTTATAAAAGGCTCTTGCTCCAATTAGCTTCTTGTTACAATTTGAGGCAGAGAACTTGGTCCCTTCTTCACAAGAACCTTTCCATCTAGAGGGTACTTCGGTCAAACCAGTGTCTTGGAAACTGATGTGTTCCGGCCATATACCGGTGTCAAGGATCCCTACGATCACATCAGAGGCCAAACTAGGAGCACTCCAAAGTCCTCTCCCATTTTGTAGGCCAAGAAAATGTGGGGTGTGTGTTGTGTGAAGGGTTAATAGCTCATCAGGCATTGCTGCAAGGAAACCATCAACTTGGTTCAAGTATTCAAGTTGTTTACTTGAAAGATGTGCAGAAAAACCAAACATGTTGGTTTCATAGACATAAAGAAGCTGAGGAGCTATTTCCTCTTCATCTTCTTGCACTGAAACCTCAGTGATGAAATCAATGACAGATTGAAACCATGGTTTAGTGCTGTCTTGTGAATGAATTGAGGATTTGATCTTGGTCTTGTCCATGTGTACTATATATGTCTGTTTGTCCATGATAGCAATTGAATTTGTCACCATTAAGGCCAAGAAAAGTAGCAATGTCCTAGAGGTCATGTTGCCTGCAAAAAAAGGAAAAAATAAAAGAAACAAATCAAACATTTAAATGTCTTTTTTCAAGGTTCTAAATACATGTATGATAAAGGAAGTAAACACAGTGATTTTGACAATGCCCCATATAACCAGTTTTTCTTTCTGTAGGAACATTACTAAAAAGGAAAACTACTTTCATCTCAACAACAGAGAATGCAAACAATGCAAAGAACAATGTATGCTATGTATTGAGAAGGAATGGAGCTAGATTCCCAACCTTTCATGTTGCCCTTAGCACAAGAACATTGAAGGATGCTATGGGAAGTGAAGGATGCTAATACACTCTTAGCATTGAATCTTAAATAAGAACCTGAAGAAGCTACCAAGGCCTGAAAATGTTGAAAGCTTTGACTTTTTTTCTAATACATGTTCATTGCATTTCAACCATGAGTCTACCTTTATCTATTCTTGTCTTCTAATTCACGATTGCATGCTTTCAATTCATTTATAATTATTGATGATAATAATAATAATAATAATATGCACTTCTAGATATACATATTGTAGTAGGGCAAAAAGTATAATCATGTGCCATTGTATATTAAATTGTAGAAATATTTTTATCTATTCGGTGCCAAATCATATCACTGATCCACCACATTATATCAATGACCATCAAAGTTGCTTCTAATTTTACTTTTGGCATTCTTTTATTCTCTTTGCAGAACCTTTCTTATCTTTTGAGATCATAAGAGTGTTTCTTAGTTGAGGTATCCTTTGATATAGTGTTATGACTATCATAGTTAATAAAGGCACACTTTATAGAGAAAATATTTTAGGAAAAATTTCAAGTGTACCAAAAACACCGATATTCTAGTTGTTTTAACTGTTGATTTCAATTAATATATATGATATATATTTTCTATAATTCAGATCAACGGTTAAAATAAAGTACACTTGAAACTCTTCCAATATTTTATATACTCATTTTTGTGTTATACATTAGGCTAATAATACATGTAGGATCTTACTTTCATGAACATCCATTGAATTTGAATCAATGTGTATGTTTGGCATACATAAATTAAAAAAAAATGAACTTAGTTTATTTATTTATTTATTTTTACAACATTGCTATTTTTTCTTTTTTTTTTTACAACTTCTGGGGTGTAGTTGCAAAGTGCTTGATATGATGGCATTGCCTACTTATTCCAAGTTAGTGGAGTTATGGAATTGTCAGAATGAGACCCCAAAAGGGTTTATGCCTCTGAACATCATTTAAGAATGTTTCCAAGTGGGGTGGCAGATAATTGAAGTATTGGTTTTCATAGCTCTCACTCTCATGACATCTCTTTTAGCATGCTTACATTTATGTCATAGGCTCATAGCTAGCTTTCATCATTGTAACACCAATTTCTAGCTTTCTAAGTAAGGCATATATAAAAAACCAAAGCCAGCAATTGTTGTATAATTTCGATTTAATTTTTAAAACATTTTAATATTATAATTTTGAGTGAATCAATTAATTTTAAAAAGAATACACTATCAAAATGATATTCAAAAGCTTACGTCGTTAACAAAAAAAAATTAAAAGATGCTAATAGTAAAAAAATTTTTGAAAAATTTAAAAATACGATAAAAAAAACTAAATATTAATTATATATTCTAAAAAGAGACTTTAAAGTTAAGATTTTAATGCAAATTTTTTTATTGTATTTTCAAATCATTTAGGAACTACTTTGTCAATAATATCTTTCAGATATCGAATTGGTAGTTAATCCTGTTAAAAAAAATTCTACTAAATTAAATAATTTTACTATTTAAATCTTGTTATAATTTTATATTTTACGTATTTAATTTGCTCTTTTAATTTTATATAAAATTTTTATTTTTATTTTACGTTAGTGATCATTGTATAGTTTGACCTTTGTGAGAACTTTTAGTCATTCCTTTGAGTTCAATTTAAGGGATTCCTCATTCACGAGCTGCAAGGTATTATTGAGGATTTGAGGGTGTGAAGTGAACATGCACACAACTCCTCCATTCCATATATATGTCTTTTCAATTATAGTTCTATTTTTATATAAAATTAAACATGCTTTCAGTCTGCTAAACCATCACGTTCTTTTCATTTGTTTTAAACAAAAGTTAATAATAAAAAAATAAAATTCATTTAGTCCCTCAAATTATATCCATCTATGAGTGAAGTACTTTATAGTCCCTTTTTTTTTTTGGGTGTCTATAGTCCTTTTAAAAAATGTTTGCTAATACTAACAAATTAATCTTTCAAGATTATTTTGATAATTTGCTACTCGTTTAATTTATTGAAATTATTTCAAAGCATTTGATATATAACATACCCAAATCTTTTGGCTAAACAAATTTCATCGAGATTTAACAAACTCTACATTACATTACATTCAAAACGATGGATAAATAAAGTTTCTAAACATACATACATTCCATTCACACAAAGTAGGATAAAGAAACCATAAAATAGTTCATGTTTGGTTGCATCTTGAATTTCTAAAGGCCAAAAAATCAATTTTATCACCTCATAACTGATTTTGGATTTTCTCTATTTTGTTTGGTTTAAATCCTAATCTTCTAAAATCATTTTGGGTGATTCTTTTTCTTTTACATTTTAGCAAAATATTTTTAGAAAAATCACCAATACAAAGTGCTTGTTTGAGTGCCATTAAGTTGGCAAAAAAAAAAAAAAATCAATAAATTTTTTTTTTAAGTGTTTAGCAAATTTTTAGTAGTAAAAGTAAAAGTATTAAAAAAATAATATATTTTTTTAGAAGTTATAATTTATATGTTTTTTTAAAAAGATTTTTTTCTATAAAAAAATATTTTTCACATAATAAATATACAAAAAGTACTTTTATATTATTGTATTCAAGGTCTCAAACATTATTGATGGATAAAAAAAATTTTCAATGAAATATCTAAATATAAAATTGTTTTTATTTTTCTAAAAAATTTTTTAAAAAAAGATAACTCGAAAAAAAATTTCTTAAAAAAATAAAAGCTCACCAAAACAAGCTTAAAATTAAAAGTATTGTGTATCTAAATAGATAATTTTTGTTCTTATAGGATCAATAAATTCCCTATAGTAAATCACTTCAATTTGGTTCTTCTACCCTGCCCTGAATTTCTTGATCATATATATAGAAATCAAATTGAATATCATGGAAAATCATGACTAACACAAACTAACACTTTCATTTGATTATTCACAAGACAATATAATGTATTAGAAAATTTCAGAATTAACATGTACACATAAAACCGAATTAAAATGTGAAACTTTAAGGACTATAGATTACAATAGGGCTCCTAACAATGTAACGTGGACTTCTCCAAACAAGAGAGCCAGACACAACTTTCATGCTTGCCATTGTTTTTGCTTTCACCACAACCTTGAAGCTCCTTTGTTGCATAGCCTTTGAGAAAACAAGGCTACTTGGCTTAACTGTAATTTCCACTCCCTTAGGAGCTGTAATGGTAGCATTGAAACTTGTTGGAACAGGACCAACATTGGTAACTCTTCTCCTAAACACACCAAGGGTTGTTTCTTTGTCTTTTTTCACATTGAATTGTATTGTAGGGTAGTTGATAGCATCATGGCCATGTCCTGGTACCAAAGAGGTGCAATTTATAGAGTGTCCTACTAGTACTGATAAATTGGAACCATTGTAGCCCTCATGGCACAGGAATTGGATGTAACCAAGGTCATCCATGTCATAGACTAGACCAGGATTCACGGCTTTCGTTGGGTTTATTTGACCAGCGCCAAAGGCGAATTCGGCTTCCTTGTCTACTCTCTTGCTCATAGGTTTAGCTTCACCAAAACAACATTGGCAAGTCAAGCAATCTTAAATGATATGATGTTATTTATGACTTGAGGCACAAGGCATTCAGGTTTTGCATAAATATTTAGTTTGTTTGCATTAAGATAACACCTCAATTTGGTAATTTAAGTAGTCCTTTAACTTATATTTTGTAAGGTATTTCAATCATTAATTGGTTGAATATTAATCAACTATTATTATTTTAAAGATATATCGTGTGAAATCATTCAAACATTAGCAAAAATTCAATCTTAATAAGGTTGGTCTTTTGAGTCTGCTTTAAAACAAGATTACTAATTATCTAATCTTGGAGTAATAAGACTTGTCTGCTTCTAATTTTTGACCAAATAGTTCATCTTCTAGAGACTAAAATAAAGCATACTTGCAATTTCGAAAACCAAATTAAACATTTACTCCTAGACTTGTTTTTATAGGTTCAAAATACTTTATAATCAAAATTTTTCTTAACAATTTTCACCTGTGGTAATAATGGCAGATCTGATAGCAGCAGGAGTCCAATCTGGGTGAAAAGACTTGACATATGCTGCTACTCCAGCAACATGAGGGCATGACATGGAAGTTCCTGACATTAGAGTGAATTCTGAGAATTGAGTATCTCCTTTCAAACCAGTTATTGATTTCCTTAGTGTATAAGATGCCAATATGTTAACTCCAGGTGCTGCTATATCAGGCTGCATCAAATTTTATTAATTCATCCAAAGTCTAGAAACTATAAATAATAATGCATGAAAATGTATTATTATATATGCAAGTAAATGGTACCTTGAGAATGTTTTTGGAACCTGGATTTGGACCCCTTGATGAAAATGAAGCAGTAAATGGAGCTGGTCTTTTTACTTCATGGCTCTTAAGTATCACTGCTGATGGTGATCTTAATTGGACAACAAATTCATCCAATATTGTTAAATAGTTATTACAAGTTGAAGAAAATGATTAAATTAAGGGCGAAATTTATTCTCTGGAATGACAGTAGATATCTGTAAGCGAAAATTCTTTGTTTAGAAGAAACTTAATGATAAAATTGTTATACCTTGTTGACTTTATATAAGTGGTAATACTTTGACCTATGGTAGTATTAACAATGGTAGCAGGAGCCATGAAAATTTGGGCAACTTCAGGGAATTGTTCATTTTCAAGTATAGTTCCAATTCCTCCATACCCTTTGATAACACCTTCAGTTCCACCAGTTCCTTGTTTGCAGTATACAATCTTTCCTTTCACTTTTTTTGGGTCTAAAGAGTCTTCAAAACAGAAGCTGTCAATGCATTTAAAATGTTCCTTTTGAGTTTTTTTATTGCCAATTTACAAAGATTAATTAACTATAGATTTTATGGACAAACATGAAGAAAATTCACCTAGCACTGTCCTTGCTATCAGAGTTTTTGGCTGCATCTACCCCATTGATTAGAGGGTACTCTTTTTGTTTTGGACTAAAAGTGGTTACTCCTGCCCCCTGCATATTTATCATAGTTGGTATACACAAATTTTTGTGACATCATTTTAGTTCTTAGGAAAAAAAGTTACATCAATTTATCAGCTGAAAGATATGACTGTAACAATATTTACTATATTTCCATTGAAGTGCATATAGGAAAACTTGTTTGTGAAATCAAATTTAAAACAAATGGTAAACTCTATGCATTTTTATGGTGAAATTAGTCTTGTTAGTATCAAATTCTAAATGAGAAACAAAGAAAAAACTTACAGAAACATTCTTTCCATTCCCCAACTCTATAGTACTTTTGAACTCCCTATCAATGCCACTAGCTGCAACTGTCACAATCCACGGCGCAGTATTCGTGACAGTCCCCATAGCCGGGCCATCATTTCCGGCCGAGGCCACAGTTATTATGCCATTCCTCATGGCATGAAATGCTCCAATTGCAATGGAATCCTTCAAATAATTTGTGTCCCCTCCACCTATTGAAATTGATATGACATCCACACCATCATGGATAGCTGCTTCAAATGCAGCTAACAAGTCCATGTCAGCACATCCACTGCTCTGCCAGCAGACCTTGTAAATGGCCAGCCTGGCCGATGGAACTGCGCCGCGAGCAGTGCCTTCGGCCAAGCCCAAGAGACTTGCTTTAGGGACAAGACTTCCTGCTGCTGTTGAAGAAGTGTGAGTTCCATGCCCATTAACATCTATGGGAGACAATATATCTTCTGGATCTTCCATTTTATCAAGCTTGAAGTATCTTGCTCCTATAAGCTTGCTTCAAGTTTGTAATCATCATAGAGAATGAAACAAATATATGAGCAATAGTTAGATAAAACTAGTAGTATCATTCTAATGCTTAAGTGCAATAGTTCTTGTTTAGTTGGTTTTTTTTTTTCAACCACTTTTGTAATAAACCAAAGCAAACTAAGGTTTAGTTGCTTATACTTTAATTAAAATTAGACAACCAATGATATAGACACTAGAGATTGATATTCATATGTCAAATTCACACATTGAAAGTAAAGTAACACATAGAGATAGGGATGTTACTTATTGCAGCCTGAGAAATTAGTAAAGTGATCACAAGTTCCTTTCCATTTAGCTGGAGGAGGACCAAGTCCATTGTCCTTGAAGCTTTGAAACTCTGGAGTAACCCCTACCCTCACCATCACCAATATGGAGAGACATAGATACAGTGTTTAGCAGTTACATTTTTAAGTTGTAGAAATACCATTTATGTAATACTATCTCTGTTTCAAAATAACTGTCAATTCAAACAACCTGGTAGGTTAATTAGTCCAAATATATTAATATTTTAAAGTATATGCAACTTTGTGCAAGTTAACAGTTAAATGAATACTCATATCCAATTGTCTTTGTGTGAAGTTGATAAATAAGAGCCGTTAGATAACAATTTAGTCAAACATGTCAAATCATCTAACAATTCTCAACTAACAAATTCACATGAAGACATCTGCATGTAAGTTTCTATAAACGGAGAAAATATTTGACATCAAGAACCATGGGAATGAAAGTAAAGAGAATGAGAATAGGAAGAAAGCTAGTATGAACCTGTGTCCAAAAGCCCTACAATGGTGTCACTCTCTGACTGCAATTTTCTCTTAGCAGTCAAAGGTAATCCAATGAAGTCCCATGATCTTGTTGTGTGTAGCTTGTGGTACCGATTTGGAAACAATGAAAGCACTTCATCCTTGGCTAAACATTTTATAACAAATGCATTAAAATTCAAAACTAAAAAAGTGTGAAAAAATGACTATGCAAATAATACACTATTATTTATACAAATATGAAAGAATTAGGGTGGAAAATATGACATGCCGGATAACTTTTTGGCTTCATCCTCAGAAAGTTTAGCAGCAAATGCATTAAAACTCTTTGTGTAGCTATATACCAAGGACTCTTTGGCTTCAATGTGGCTGCTAATAAAATAGTAAAAGAAATTTATTATTTCACATGGCTCTAAGAGATTTAGATGTAAATAAAATATGAGACACTAAGTAGAACAAGCCTTAGTTTTTATTCTAATCTTTTGGTCTTGACAGAGCAACAATTATCTAATTAACTTTAGTATCAGAAACTCGACTAATCCGACCGATCAAAACAAGGTCCGTTAAGGCGGACAAGTCTCCGAGTAGCTCGGATTTGAAGAGTGAAGAGCAAGAAAGAGTTGAAAATTAACAAGGCTACCTTTCTTTAACAGTTGATAGAACATTTAAATGTGCCTCATGTGCATTGTCTCTAATAAGAGGATGATCTCCTAAGAAAACAATGTAAAAGTTCTGCAGACAAGAATTCTAGCTTCATTAGTAAAGAAAAAAGTATCAAAATAATATCATAATCAATGAAAAAAAGCATTGCCTTTTGCTCAACACCATTAACTTCAGCATTGCTTAGTAGGATCAAAAGCAATGGAAGCCAAAGAAGAGAAGAGAAGTTGGTAAGTTTATGTGAAAACATTTTTAGTACAGTGACATGTTATTCTCCAAGAATAAGCTTAGCTTATATACCATTAGAAATCATAAAAGAAAAAGGATAAGGATCAAGGTTCCAAACATTTTGCATCTTTGCATACTAATAATTAAATCAAGTTTTTTGGTAAAAGGGAAACTTGTAAGACAGATTAGAGAATTTCTTATTCCTTCTTTGGCAGAACAGTCAATGTATGCAACATTTATATGTATATCTAACATGATTGCTTCTTTAGGAGAAACTTCTATTAACATTCTCATTTTCATAATGTTTATTATTAGTCCTTATCACTTTTAGTTAGTCAATTTAAATGAAGATTAAGTTCCAGTTATGTTGTCTATGAATTCTTATAATATATATTTTAGGTTTAGTTAATTGTTGGTCTCTATAATTTTATTAAATTTACAATTAAATTTTTATACTTTTTTTCCTTTCAATTACGTTCCTACACTATTTTTAATTTTGCAATTAGGTAATTTCTGTGTTAAAAACGTTAAAATTAACGGAATATTTCTCCTAAAAAATATGTCGTCCAAGATCTAATTAGGTTCTTAATTGTAGTCAATTTACGAGAAAATATTTCGTTAACTCTAACATTTTTTACATTGTCTAATTACAAAATTAAAAGTACGGCAGAAACCCAACTCGAAAAAAAAAATATAGGAATACAAATATAAATTTGATGAAACTATAGGGATTCCGTAGAATAATTAAACCTATATTTTATAAATTGAATAATCTAAATTAGTTATTAATAGATAGAAATTAGGCCTATAATATAAACAATTTCAAAATCCAAGAAATGATGAGAAGCAGAAGAGTTTGTGAAGCTTATTTGTTCAGAAGCTTCAAGACATGTATCACTATCTAGATTGTATAGATTATATTGCTTGCAAAGCAAGAAGATAATATGAAACTCCCTCCCTAGCTATGATCCTATTTCTTGAATTCAAATTCAAGCATGTATGTTAAACATGTAGTAGTCATTATTTATCTTTACTTTTGAGGCTTAGCTTGAAATTCAACCTAAATGAGGCAAAGTTGACATTATAATATATGGTATTTGCCCCATTTTACGTGTTGCTATTTATCATGTATGAAACTATATGGTTGAGAAGCTAACATTGTTGCATTAAATTTATTGAAATAAGATGTAGATAGATATAAATGTTGTGCTTCTTCTGCACCAACCTATATATGCTTTTCCTCAAAACATCGTATAAACGAACATATGCATTTTATTATTTATTCTTTTCTTTTTTGGGGAATTCTTTTTCAGCAAAAAAATATGAAAAGTAAGCCATGTGAGGCAACCTCACTTGAATTTAAACTTGAACTAGCTACGATCAAAGGCTAGACTGATTAGCAGAAACATGTTTAAAATTAATTCTCATCTCATAATCTTTTAAGCTACTGCAAAAAGTCAAAAATCATTTCTAGTTTTCAACCTCTATTCATTTATTTATTTAGATGATTACAGCTCAGACTTCAGTGGCTCACATAAAAATCTTTATTCATTGTTCAGTCAATCGAGAGTTGTTTTGAGGGCATCCAACCTGTATTTTCTGTTGCATGTCCGGCTCTCGTCTACCTTCGTAACAACTTGATTTGTGTCATGTTAATTGGCTTTGCAGATGAGCATCATAAATCTAAATGTCCATTGATTTGTGTATCTGTATTTCAATTATTTATCATGGAGGATGCTATTGATATGGATTACATTAACAATTCTGCTCCTCAAAAGATTCAAAATTTCTTAAAAGAGTAGACATGTCTATTCCATGGTATATGATTTCAGAGCTATTTTACCAAGGGGTGACTTGTACCCATTTATAGATGAAATTAAGAAATTTTCTTGGATGGAGTCAAAGGATCCTCTTTCTCCTGAGTCAAAGAGGCCAAAGCTCTTTTAGAGTTATTTCCATTTTAACATACTTCTTTTATTGATGTTTTGTTTAGGTTTTTCTTGGATGTATTTATGGTTTAAGAATTAAGAAGACATGCTATTTCTAACTGTATTTTGTGAATTTGGAAACTTCACACCGAAAGAATTGGGTTGAATTTTTGAAAGAATTTCTTAGTAATTCAATTCTCGCAACAATTGTTCAATTGGGATGAATGTGATGTTATTAATAGTATTTTTAATTTCTTTTACATTAAGAATACAAGATGCAGGATTAAGATGGACACAAATAATATTGTTGCATCTAAGTTAGAACTCATATTTAATTAGATTAAGAGAGAAAATTAAAAAGTATATTATACATGTGAATAGTGAACTAAGATCCTTGTTTTTTCTTATGATGATGATAGATATGTAGAATATTAAGCTATCCAATTCAGTAGCCAGTATTATAACTGTAGAAACAGAGATCATTAACCTAATCGGTATTTTCTTTTATCCGGTTTCAGTGACAATCTCTCTAGTGCATAGCAACACAAGAAAACAATAAATCGAAACGATGTCATTGATAATTTGATATAACACAACTTTATTTATCAAGTACGATTATACTTATAAGCAATTTATTTTATGAAACCAATCTCTACATACACAATAATTTGAATATCAGGTACTCATATCATGCAATTCAAAACAACAGAAATAAATGTAATTAAACAACTTGCATAAATACTAGAATGAGACCCGCGCAATGCGCGGACAGTAAATTAATAATAGTATATAATAAATATTAAAAATTGCTATGTTTTGTAGAATCAAATTAAATATATGTAAACTAAAGTTAAATTTGAAAGGTGCTTTGTTTAAAATAATTTGTAGCACAAAAAATTTGGATATTGGAGTTGTACAAAGTGACATTTTTATTTGGTGATTTGATTTTTGCATTTGTTTTAGTTGCTGGACTTAGTCTTATGTGGCGCTCGTCCTCCTTTTTCTTTATTGGTTATTGTTGGAATTGTTGCTTTCTTCTTTCTGTCGTAGGTTCTTGTGAAGGTATGTTATTTATAAATTGTTGAGTTGTATACACTTTCTATTATATTGTTTGTTCCATCTTTGCATGTATGTTTTTCTTCCAAAGATGTGTCTTGAATTTGTATGGTTTTCTTTCTTCTTACTCTCTTGATGTAGTTTTCCAATGACATATATAATAAAAAGAACAAAAATGTGTAGATTTTTTTTTGAATAAATTATTTTTAATAAAAATAATTAAAATAGTATAAAATAAAATTACCTGTTAGTATTTTTCTTTGACCTACTCTATCAGACAATGTCTCAAGTGATGTAAATTCAAAATAGTCTTGAAAAATATTTAAAATTGGATCTTTAATTTCTTTCACAGTTGTGAGTAAAAAGTTTACTTTCATTGTATCTTTAATTGGCCTATACAGATCATTTGCATCTTCTATTTTTTAATTTTTTATAATATAGACTTTTTCTTGTAATAAATGTTTGAATTTGTTCATCATATTTTTCTTCACAATTATATGAAGATGTGTTTCCTGCCGTGTTAGTAAATCATAGTTAATAATTAGTTAAAAATGAACAATGAATAGCATATTAAAAGAAGTATAATTTTAACGATATTAAAATACAATTATATATAAAGTATTATAAAATAATATAAAAAGTATAAAAAGCAAAAATAATTAAAGTATTTTTTTCGTAAATACAATTTAAAAATATAATAAATATGTTTATTTTGTATCTTTTCATCTAATATAATCATTTCTAAGCAAAGAGACTCTTCTTCATTTGTGGGTGTTAATGTTTTCCATAAATGAACCATGCGAACTTTGATAAACCAATTGTCTTTTTGTTTGGTGATAGGGTTAAGTATGATTTTGGTCCCCAACGTAGGGGCTGAAAATTTATTTCGTCCCTCGCCTTTTTTTTCGCTCCAAAATGGTCTCCAAAGTTTCCGTTTGTTTTAAAACCGTCCTTCGGACCAAAATGCCCCTATCCCTTCTTCCCCAAAATCATGCAAAGCACTAGCACCACTACAACCACCACCACCCACCACCTACCACCACCACCACCACCACCATCATCATCATCATCATCATCATCATCATCATGCAAAGCACCAGCACCACTATCATCATGCAAAGAATCCAGAATTTCACAAATTTCAGCAAAGAACCCAGAATTTCATAAATTTCACCAGAATTTCACCACCACCACCACCACCATGCAAAGAACCCAAAATTTTACAAATTTCAGCAACAACAATAATATTCCAAGAACCCAGAATTTCACAAATTTCAGCATCAACAACAATAATACTCAAACTCAACTCAGCAACAACAATACTCCAAAATCAAAATTTAGTAACAACAATATTCCACAATAAATTTTACAAAAAATCCAAAAATTTCACAAAAAATCCAATTCACAGAAGAAGAAGAAGAAGAAGAAGAAGAAGAAGCGACGGACGGCGGGCGGCGGTGGAGTCGGCGGGAAGAAGAAACGGGCAGCGGTGTGGCGGCGAGAAGAAGAAGCGGCAGGCGGCGGGCGGCGGTTTGGCGGTGGGATCGGCGGTAAGAAGAAGAAGAAGAAGCGGCGGACAGCGGTGCGGCGGCGGGAAGAAGAAGAAGAAGTGGCGGGCAGTGGCGATGCGGCGGCATGGCGTCCCTCTTCTCTCCCCCTCCACCCTCCACCCTTCCCCCCACCACCTTTCTCGGCCCCCTCCCCCCTTCTTTCTTTCTGCCCCCCCGCCCACCCCACCCCACCCCCACCCCGCTTTTGTATCCCCCTTTCTTTCTTTTTTCTTTTTTATTTATTTATTTTATATTTATTTTATTTTATAATTTTTTTAATAAAGGGTAATTTGGTAATAAAAAAATATAATTGGTAAAAATGACGATTTTAAAACAAACTGAAACTTTGGGGACCATTTTAGAGCGAAAAAAAGGCGAGGGACGAAATAAATTTTCAGTCCCTATGTTGGAGACCAAAATCATACTTAACCCTTTGGTGATATTATCTTTAATTGGTAAATGTCTTTGTAGATTACAAATTTTACTATAAATTTTTGTATATTTTATTGTTTTTGTTGATTTGAAAATAATAGTTGATTTGGCAAAAATTGAGTGGTTGATTCTAATATTTTGCTAAGTAAGCGATGTTGCTAACATGGCATTAGTAGAAAAAAAAAATATTTTAAAAATAATATGGGTAAACTTATGTATCTACTTTTATATATTAAGAATAGATAGATTATGACTGATTAGTGTATTATCATGAGTATCATAGCTCATTTGACTAGATTTGTTCAATGAATATAATTTTTACCAATATCGAATTATTTTCAACTATTTTAGAATTAATTTTGTCTCTTTAAATATTTTATGATATATTAACAGTAAAATAGATTTTACACGTATATTTAATTTACGAATTATCATGTTAAAAATAATTTTTTATAATTACTGCATAAATAATTATTTAAAAGAATAATTTAATTAAATAATTTGTAAATTAAGACTCCATTTGATTTGTATATGTTTTGAATATTGAGACATAGACATTTAAAATATAAATATAACATATATGGATTTGTGTATAGTGTTTGAAAATAGTTGACATAACACTAATATAGTGTCTAATATTGTATTTAATTCTAAAGAATATTAGTAACACATAATTGAAAATAATAATTTTATTCTTTGATTTTAATTCCAAAATAAATAAATAAATAAAAACCCGATTCTCGAGGGTTTATTCTTCTTCCCCTTCTCCTATTTTCTTTTCTCCCTATCTGACCTTTTTTCATGGTCATCTCCGACATATTCTTGTTCATAGTTTACAACACAACATTCTCCTTCTTTGATTGTTTTGTGAGAATAAAATTAAAATTGAAACAAAGAAAGGGAAGAAGTGAAAGCAATATTTTTGTTTGTTCATAAATGAGATTTTGTTTAGTTCGATTTTCCATTTAACAAAAAAAAAAACCGCTGACCTTTTTAGGTGGGTTGAATTTTATTGGGCCAATAAATGAACCAGCCCATACCACATTTCTTGCATAAGATATAGGGCAACCATGACTGAAAATATAGACCAAACAAAATTAAAAAAAATAAAAATAAAAAGGCAAATGCTGAAAAAAAAATGAATTCTCTTATTCACATTGTTGTTATATATAATTATATATACATATACATATGAGTCAACCATGTTGGCTAGTAACTAGATTAATATAATTCAAAATTATAGAATTTTCATTATACTTTGTGGCTTTGGAATATTCATTATTTAAAGTTAGTTATTCGGTTATTGTATAATAGGACTGCTAACGGATACATCACAATTAATAATCTTAATTAGTTCAATGATCAATACACAAATATCAAGTCTGTTTTCTCTCAATTCTATTACCATTTCTATCATTATGGTTGGCTAAGAAAGAAAAAAAGTTAGAGCAATGAATAAGATAATAGCCAAATTTGAGTGTGTACCCTAAAGTGATGGATAACACACCCACAATAATCATGACACTTTAACAAATTAAATATCATATAACTCGTTATATAATATTGAAGAAACATATTGGTACAACTCTAAAGAACTATATATATGAGTGCTCAATTAAGAAATTAAATATATATAGCTAGAAGCCATTATTATTATTATTATGACGGAAGAGAATGACAATCGAGTTAGTACAAGAGAGCATGTTCCTTTTGTGGGTGTAAATATTAAAATTTATTATTATAATAATAATAGAACTAACAAAACATTCAATAATACTGGTAGAAATATATATATTTCAGTTAATAATAATACCCTTCGTAAAGTTTGAAGCCACGTATCAAAGAAAAAAAAAAAGGATAAATTATGTCCATAAGAAGTGTATCCGATATGTGTATTATATTCAGCACCACCCAAATATTAATTAGTTTGTATTATAGTTTTTATCAAAATGATTTTATTTTAATTTTTGTGCCGACTTGTTTAGATTCCGATACCTTAGCCGGGAATTGAGGCATTGCTTAGTTCCTTACTTCCTTTAAAGTTGTAAAAAGCATGTGGACAAGGCCATGTCAATTTCCTTTCACATTCAACGTCAAAGTGGGCTCACTCATTTCTCAGGGTGTATTAAAATAAATAAATATACAATAAAATTAAAATTGTCAACCTATAATGCTATGAAAATTATATATATTAAAATCAAATGAAATATGAAATGAAAAATTATTGAACAAACTATGATCTGAGCTGCACGTATATATCTTTATATATTTATTAAACAAGAGGTTTTTTTCACTATATTTCTAATAATATCAACTTTTGAATATTTTCCTAATTACTAAATGAGGAAAAAGTTGATTAACACTACAAGGGAGACGGGAATTAGCGGCGGTTTTTTTATGAATTAGCGACGGTTTTAAACCGCCGCAAAACTATTTTCCGGCGGTTTACCGGTCTGCCATGGATATGGGTGCCGCGGTTTGATTTGGCGGCGGTTTCCAGCAACCGCTGGCATAACCGCCGCTAAATCAAAATTTCACGGCATAATAACATAAAACCACAGTGGATCAGCGACGGCAGTGTTCGCGCGCTTCCAAGGAGGTTTCGCGGGGTTCTGCTTGACTTGGGGAAGATTCAATTAGAATTTATAGGATAAATTAAAAAGGGGGTAAACAGAATTTGAGTTAAGAGATCCTTACCTAGCGGCGTTTAACTAAGGAATCGCCGCTGTTGTGGCGGCACACGAAGAGAGCATTCATCCTCACCTGGCGGCGTTTTGTAATGGAGTCGCCGCTGATGATAAGGCACGCGAAGGAGTTCTGCTTCCCCAGCATGTTCTGTGGCGGCGAGGTGTGTGGCCTCCAGATCTTCACCGCTGTTTACCGTGCCTGGCATTTTGCGATGCAATCGCTGCTGATTCGTGGCACGCGAAGGAGTCCTCGCTTCAGAAGCTTGTTTTGCGGCGGCTCTGTGTGAGGCCCCAATTCTTCGCCACAATGCTCCGCCTCTGCTGTAGTATAATTATTTTATTAGGAGTAACTAATATCTACTTGAATCTTATTTAGTAATCCCTACTGAGGCAAAATAATTAAATATGTAAGATATGATTCCATTATTTCAACCTTAGCTTTATATTTATATATTTCATGCCATAATGGCAATTACTTTTTTAATTACCTTTAAAGTTAGGTGGGACGATGATAAATAATGAACAGACAAATATTCTCACAAAATCATGAAATAACGAACGAACTGGGATTTTTGGTACTGTATGTGTGTAAAGTCAAGTAAGTAAAGAAAAATTTCATAGCCACTACTTTTTTACGGCAACATTATTAGTCATGAGAGATATTATAACAAAAAATAATTATATTTTTTTAATTCAATAACAGTATATTTTTTTTTAACATTTGATCAGATCACATAAAATAATATAATTCTTTTACTTATTATCTAAATGATTTTTAAAAAATTAAATTTTGATTCGATAATAATATCAAATAATTATTAGTGAATAATTAACTTTTTTTTTCTTTTTGTTTTTTAACAGCATTGTTATTTCTATATCTGAAAATGTGGTCAAAACATATTAGGAAGAGAGTCACATCCATTGCACATTGAAAGGGAGCACACATCACGTGGCTAGATCATGCTCTCTTGCAATAATTCCATTAACTTTTAGTCTAAGATATCAATTTAAGCAAAATCTTTTCATTAAAAAAAAGTGTATATATAGTTCCTTTAATTTCATAGCCAAATAAAATTTAAATTTAATAACGATTTGAAAAGTATGGTTTTCTTTTGTTTGAATCGGTGGTGTCATAGTTGATTGAAATTTCTTATAAAACAAAATAATTTCAAATACTAATAATTTATATAAAAATGGAATAATTTACATAGGGTTGTCTTTTTTTTCCGAAAATTATTATTAAAAAGTTTAAACCCAAAATGGATAAACAAATACAGAAAATCCATCACCAACGATAAAAATATACGGCTTCACATTTCTTAGTCTCTTTAAAAACTCTTAATAGAAAATTCAATGGGACAAAACCACCGGAAAAAGGAGAGATAATTAGAGATAAATAACCATTAAGTTGGCCTAATGTAAAGACAAAATTTTCTCTCAACACTAATATTTTTATTTTAAATCCATTATTTTTCCTAATTATTTACATAAAATCTTTAACTTTAGTACGACAATAACAATAACAAATTTAAGACTTTATACATGATATCCTTTTATGTCTATATAAATCAATAAATCTATAAATAAAATTACAATAAAATTCTACGACCAAACAAAATATTTAATTAAATTTAACCAAATTGTTATAATCGTTTTTTACATCACGTACTTCTTCTCTTTCGTTTCTTCCTCTTTTTTCTTTACGTTTTTCCTCCTTATCCCACACACTACAAAAAATACGTTAAACCCTATCAAGACATACCACTGAGGTCTCAAATCTGACTTCGTCGTCTCCACTAAGTGGCTGAAATTGTTGGGTCGCGGTCTCTAATCTCTGCGTGTACTCCTCTTGCGTCACACACGTTAGTGGTGATTAGAATAATAGTTGAATAATTGACTTTAAACCAAATAAAATTGAAAATTAAGATTAATTTAAACTCACATAATAGACCGCAAACCGCTCGTCAACAAATCTCTCCTTGTTTATCTTTAAAATATGGGTATACTTGAAGTTCTCCGCCAGTGTCGCCTCATGATCCAACAACTTAGTCTACAAATTAATATATCAACCAATAAAATAAATGAACAAATTAAACAATGACAGACAAATACATATGAACCAAAATACAGAAAATCAAAAAATATATTTGTTTTGTCAATTTTTAACAAATCGATGATGGTTCGATTCTAATGGTCTAGGAGCGAAACCTACTTCTCTTTTGCAGGTACCAGTTTTTCTATAAGTGCATCAAAGACCTTCGAATTAGACGAAAATTAAAGAAAAAGACTGGAAAAGTGTAAAATAAAGGCTTTGAAAGTAAAATTGACTGGAATTGAAATGGTTTGCATTGAATTTAAACAAAGCAGTAAAACGCCTTCGATTGGATCAAAGGAACTTTGACATGAAAAGTAAAGATTTCGAAACTTAAATTTGAACAGGAAAAGTAAATGTTTGCTTGAAAGATAAATTTGTAAGGAAGGTAAAAATTGCAGAAAAAATAAATAGAAAATAAAGACATGTGGAAGGAAAACTCTACAGATAATTAACTCGAAGCAGACTCAGAAAGTCTCTAGGATATGAGTGTGTTTGAGTAATTTTCTAAAACAAAGTTCCAACCCTGATTCTTTAATACTTTCTAATATTTATAATCCTCTTCCATAACCGATCGTTGATGATATGATGCCCCCTCATGTGCGAAAATTTGGGTAACTGTTCCTGCTCTTTTGCCCAAACATGTGTCAGTTACTAAAAATTCTTAACTCGAAAAAACCTTCGATCCTCCTCATTCGATTAACTGCTCAATTTACTATGTCCATCGAAACCGTACCAAACAGTTTCCCACTCGATACCTTCAAATACATACCCTTTTAATCTTTACTTCCTTATTCGAAACTTTATTAATATTTCGAATCAGCTCATGCAACCTTCGAATATAATTATTTTTTACTAACAATATTAAATCATCACCCTTGTTTATTATTATGATAATCCAAAATCCAACAACTAAGATTATCATCGTATAATTCCCAAACTATTGGCTATATATGATTATAATAAGTATCACAATCTAGTTCAACCAATGTAAATTAGAATAAACTAATTTTTTACACATTATAAACCAGTCAAGTTGTATCAGAATCAGTTCAACTATGAACTTATTTTTGCATATAGTTCAAACATTTTCTCATCATCAACCACACAAATCAACCAATTAAACTAACAAAGCAGTTATATATCAGCTCAACTCAATTCAGTTCATACAACACTATATAAGTATATATCAACAGAACAAGACTAACACCAAAGATTATATTCAAAACAAAAATGCTTATAAATAAATTACATACTTATAAAATAAATGAACAAATTAAATAACTAATTCAAGTAACTCTTACAACATTAAACAATGTCAAAATTCTTACCAGTTTACTTTTCATTTTCATGAAGGTCGCTGACCCACCCATATACCTCGACGACCTGGGCAAAGCTCTGTTAGTGATGTTCGTCAGATAGCGATGCTTGAACCCCTCGTTATCTCTAAAATATACCTCCAGTTTCTTCTTCATGTTGTTTGGACGGATTCACGATGTTAAGTGGTCTTTTCCCAGACGAACGTCGCTCATCATCTGCTGAAGTCGTTTGGCTGCCTGATGGTCACAGATCTTCCTGATCATAAAATTGTGTTTTGCATCCCATATGAATTGCACAAAGTGATTCACCAAGATTAGTTAGTCGGAATAAAATACAGTTCAAATACCTGAGGTCCACTTCCGACGATTAACTATAAATCACTTTCTCTTAAACACATCCAAAATACCTGAGGTCCACTTCCGACGAATAAGGATTAGCGACGCTGATAAGGACTAACGTGACGAGGAGTAAGACGAAGTGAAACTGTGGATTGAGCGGCGAGGAGGAAGGCGATACCAAGAACGAACAAGGCGGACAACGGCGTTGCAGAAGAACGACGAAGCGAAAGAACAACGCTGGAGATGACACGGCAGCGCCGAGAAGGACGGTGGCGCGGACAAATAATCACACTGATAAATTAAAATCTTTAATTTTATTGAATTTATATTTTTGAAAATGTATTTAAATAATAATTTGTTAATAATTAAAAATAATAAAACTAAAACAAAAATTTTAAATTTTAAATTTTATTTAATTTGTATTTTAAATGTGTATTTAATTTTAAAAAAATATTAAATATATTTAAATATATTTATTTTATTTTTTTAATTATTATAATAAAAAACTGAATATCGTATCATTTTTAAAACATACCTAATTGAATTCCAATCTTAATTAGACATAAAAATGGAGCCTCACATGGAAATTGGAAACATCACAATCACATGCACACTTGGCTCTTACACCTCTTCCATCTATTTAAACCATAAACACGGAATCCTCAAAAAGATGCTCAAAACACAACAAAACAACTGTTAACGCTTTTCGTTTTTGTTTCTTTTTCCCTCTTCTTTTTCTCCTCTTCTTCTTCTTCTTCTTCTTCCTTGTTCTTTCCGTTTGTCCACTTTCTTCAACCCATTGGCGTATCCCTACACCCCTCCAATGCCGAACCACGATATAACCTCCCCTCTCATCACCTCCGATCATCTCATCCTCACCGTCGACCCACTCCCCGCCGCCGACACCACTTCCGCCGCTCCACTTTCCGGCACCGCCGGAGGGAACCCTTTTACTTTTCTGGGATGCGATGAGAGTGAAGCGTTGACTGTGCCGGTTCCGATGACCATTGACCCGTTCAAGAACAACACGCCGAATATTGAGGGAGTCTACGAGTGGTTGAAGATGCTTCTGTGCTTGCCAATTGCGATTCTCAGGCTTGTGCTTTTCGGATTGTGCCTTGCTGTTGGGTATATTGCAACGAGGTTGGCGTTGGAAGGGTGGAAGGACAAGGAGAACCCCATGCCTAAGTGGAGGTCCAGGCTCATGTGGGTTACAAGGATTTGCGCTAGATGGATCCTCTTCTCTTTTGGGTATGTCTTTGATTTTCAGACTTTGACTTGGCTTCAGCTCAAAATTTGATTTTTTTTTAATGTCTGTCCGTGTTGATCGTTAGTGTTTGGAATCAACTTTAGTTCAACTAATTTGATTTCAATTATATGAAGTGTTTTAGACTTAACTGTACTTTGTTTTGAGTTGAATGGGCTATTTAGGAACTAAGATCTCTTAGTGCTGATTGATTTGATTTTTGTTTTATCTCGTTTTCCTTTTTGTTGGTGTGTTTTTCTTAGCTAAGATCTTAGTCAACTTTGTAAATTCCCCTTGAACTTAGGTAGGGTGATGTAATGCATAGATGCATATCATCACTAAATCTTGATCCCCCCCCCCCCCCCCCCTCTTTCTCTTTCTCTCTTCTTCCCCTGTTTTTTCTCTCTTAAGTTGTTTTCTTTATTTAATTTTTTGAATTCAGATCTTATTTTAGGTTAGGTGATACTACTAGCTAGTACATATTGATTGTGGTTAGGTCACTTTATCTTGTTTATGACACAGGACGTTGATGTGGCATTAGAGTTTGTCTAATCATTTATTTCATTTGATTTATTTTGTTCTGTTTAAGCACGTTGATTTGGCATTAGAGTGAATGTAGTGTAATCATTGCTCTAACTTACTTGTTACGTTGTAATATGAATCTCAAAAAGTAAGTGTAAAAACTAAAAACTGAATGGGTAAAAACTTCAGTTGTTAGGTGAGGAAAAGGACCAAATGACAAAACTAAATTTAGGATCAAGGACTTGACTTATACCATTAAGGAAATGGGGCATGTAAATTTTCAATATTCCAATTCATGAATTATTGATTGGATTTAGTGAAACACTTCTAGTGTACTTTTTCTTCTTTTTTCCTTTTTATATATTGTCGTCCAACTATGCATTACCAAGTTGTTAAAAGTGGTTGAGTATCATAATTATTATTATCTCAAATATCATGCAAATAGTTTTACATACTTGCTATTTTGGTTGATAGATTAGAAAACTCCACTTTTTGTCTGTGTTTCAAAATGACTTTGCTTTCATTGTTAAATTATATACTACAATACACCATTCGTTCTCCTTCTACCTCCTATTCTGCACTTCCTTGTGATGTTATGTTGAATGAAAGGGAACACATTAGAATTGAATAGTTTTGATGGCTTATGCAGTCTTACCAATAAGTTTGGAAGCCAGAGCTGAAAAATGTACTTGTGTTGTTTTTTTCAAATGAAAGATGCATTGAGGTGTTGGGTTAGTTTCTTTTCTATAGGGTTGATTTCAGTGTTGTATAACATAAATATATCAACTGGTAGCTTAGTTAAGTTCTGATCCATGAATACCCCTTCACTCTTTTCTCCTTCTGCTCATTGCAGCTATCAGTGGATAAAGCGGAAAGGAAGACCGGCACCAAGGGAAGTTGCACCGATAATTGTATCTAATCACGTATCTTACATTGAACCTATCTTCTATTTCTATGAATTATTTCCAACCATTGTAGCATCAGAGTCTCATGATGCACTACCTTTTGTTGGCACCATTATTAGAGCAATGCAGGTAATTTCATTTCATGGTTATGCTTTCCATATGCTCAGTTGAAGAGTACACACCATTCAGCTATTTGTCCTTTATTTTTTCTCCCCACTTTTTATGCTTTCAGGTCATATATGTTGATAGGTTCTCACCATCATCAAGAAAGCATGCCGTCAAGGAAATAAAGGTAAAAACATTTCTGTTAGCTTGCTTATCATCATTTTATCTGTATCTTAGACTTGTATTTGTTCCTTGGTTGTTGATTTGGTGGTTATTGATGCTCAATTTGCTATCTTCTTCACATATGTTCCTCTGATGTCCCTATTTTTACGCCAAGCATCTGCAAAGTTTATGAAAGGGTTATTTGGTTAAAACTCAGGGAGATACTACTTAATGATAGAAGTTTATGTTCGTATGTGGCAAAGTAGAAGTGTACCTGTCCTTACAGAATAAATATAAATATATAAATAAATAACTTCAAGTAGGAGTTGTACAAGCAATATGTTTCAGGCTACACTGTGCAGCATAAATGATTAAGGTGTCTATAAGTTACGAAAATTCTAGTTGCCAAGTAAATGGAAGGGATCTTCAGAGATGAAGTTAGATAAAATTATATGTGATCCAGGTTTCGAAACTGAATAGAAAGATGCAAGAATTTTCGAACTAATAGGAATTAGAGGCTAAACACTAGATGCTTGGGCATGAAATTGCTGCATGTAACTTATCAATTTATAAGCCATTTGATACATAAATCTGCTTTCAAGGATCTGAATAACAGAGAAGGGCTTCTTGCAATAGATTTCCTCGAGTACTGCTATTTCCTGAGGGAACCACAACTAATGGCAGGAACCTTATCTCCTTCCAACTTGGTGCATTCATCCCCGGCTACCCAATCCAGCCTGTAATTGTTCGCTATCCTCATGTGCACTTTGATCAATCTTGGTAAGCAGTTTGTTTACGAAGATCCTCGAATTTGTTTCCATTATTTTGCAGCAATAGATTGTCACTGGCATTTTATGTGGTATGCAAATTTGTGTAGGGGTAATGTTTCTTTGGGAAAGCTTATGTTCAGGATGTTCACTCAATTCCACAACTTCTTCGAGGTTACCCTCTTACAGATTGAATTTTTCTTTTCATTGGTTAATGTCCTGTTGCATGGGAACTTATCATTTGTAAATAGCTCATAAATTTGATCCCAAATTGAACAGGTAGAATATCTTCCTGTCATTTCACCCCTGCATGATAAGGAAACTGCAGTCCACTTTCGTGAGAGGGTGAGTCTTCCTGTTTTTTTTTTCTGCTTTCATGCATTGTCATAGGATTTTTTACATTTATCATTTGCTTATGACTACATAAACTGGATGATTTGTTGATTATTTGCTCCTCTAATGCAGGCTTGCCGTGCTATTGCATCTGCGATGAATGTTGTCCAAACTGGACACACTTATGGAGACATAATGCTTTATATGAAAGCACAAGAAGCAAAACAGGTGTGTTTTTTTAACTATTGATTTATTGGTTATAAATATTGTTATGTATTTTTCCTAGTTACTAAATTGCTTTTTGGCTATAAAATTTATTATATGCCTTCCATAGATTTTGTGATAGTTACACTTTTCTCTTTGTTTGTGACTGCAACCTAGGTACTGAACTAATCATGGTTATGGACTTTTGCAGGAAAACCCCTCAAGTTTTATGGTTGAAATGGCGAGGGTGGAATCAGTAAGTCCGTAAAACTAATAAACCTTAATTATGTTGTATTTTCTCCTAGAAACTTTAATTTTTCTTTTCTATTTGCCATCGTTGACTAGTCCCCATTAAATTATGTTCTCCTTCAGCCTACTCAAGTAGGTTTTTTAGGTTAAAACATTTTATGCTGTTTAATTCATTTTTAAAAATGATACTGCTATAGCCTTAGCAATGGTGGAAAGAGAGATAAAAAGAGACTTTGTATATCTTTTCAGTTATTTCATATCAGAAGCTTGGAAGCTGTTGAATTCCTAGATAAATTCTTGGCTATGAATCCTGATCCCAGGTACTATTGTCACAGATATCAAAGTTACATTGTCATTCCAACTGTTAATGGCTACAGTTTGTGGTATAATCCAATCTTATATTTGTGGAAACTAATGATACCCATGTCTTGGTTGCAGCGGTCGAGTTCAATATCATAACTTCTTGAAGGTTTTAAGACTTAAGGCATGCCCTTTATCCGAAAAGGTAAAGTTTTATTTAATAATTTTCTATCAAAATCCCCTCAAGATTCGGAGTTCTGACCCTTGTGTGTTTAAGATAAATTACCTTTCGAATTCTGCAATATCATGTCTTGTCTTCTAATTTCAAAACTAACATTTCTCTGCTCCATTTCGCTTTTTGCTTGACGAGGATCATTTCAATCTCCATCTTCCAACTATTTTTCTACCTTTTCATTTGCATGTTGATTATATTTGATTACAGATGTTTGCATTCATTGATGTGGAGAAGTGCGGCTCAATAACGTTTAGACAGGTGATTCTGTTCATTCTACTCTTTTTCTTTGCTATATCGAAAACTAGGAGTAGCTTTTCTGCATTTTACATCTGTACTAGTTTTAAGCCAAAGAGAACTACTTCTGTAAATTTAGTTCAGATTAATGACACGACATCTTATCCACGTGCTTTTATGTTGCTTCCAGTTCTTGTACGGATCTGCTTACGTCATGAAGCATCGAGGATTCCATCAAGCTTGCGAAGAAGCATTTGCGGAATGCAGCAGTGCAGTAAAGGGCTACATTGTAGAACAAGAAGTACCATGATCTTTCATACTCTTATTTGGCTATTTCCATTTACAATATTTACACTAGCCTAACTCTAACTTGTTCTTTGCAATTCATTTTAATTCCAGTTGCAAGATTTCATGCAACATGCCATCCCAAGCTGGAATGAGAATGAGGTAACTCGCATTGATTTAGTATACAAGTCGTTTAAACAGTCTCACTATAGACATGATAGGGCTCAATGGCGTCATTTGATACATATAGCCCAAAATCTTTATTGTTATTGTTGTTGTTGTTTAATCAAAGTCGTTATATCATAAAAGTCAAACCAACATTGTGTTGGTTGGGTGGTAGGAAGCTCCTCCCTGTCCTAATAGTCTCGAGTTTGATTCATAGGAATGGAAAGAAATCATTGGTGCTGAGAAAGGCAGCAACAATTTCTTGAGCTGGATTAGTCAGATTTCGCTGGCAAAAATGCTATTCGTACATCAAAATCAGCCACTAAAATCAGCCACCAACGTATTTGTGTATAAATATGTGATTTAATTTATTTTCAACGTGTATTTGTATTCGAGCATCTATTTTATACTAGTGGCTGACTTTGGTGGTTGACTTTGATATACACGTAGCATAGTCCATAAAGGAAACATTTTACATGATAAGTTGTCCTTATTTAAGTTTTAATGATGGTAACTTTTGTTATTTGCAGGTTCATGAGCTTTTTATGTTATTTGATGATGACAATGATGGAAGAATAACCAAGGATGATTTTCATTCATGCCTCAAGAAAAACCCTCTTCTCATTGCATTTCTTACACCTCACCTTCAACACAAGGAGTGTGATGGCAATAATGGAGTTATAGAAATAGTATGATTGGTGGATTAAAAAGAAACTCTTGCCATTATAGGGTGTTTGTTCTTTTAGTACACAAAAAACACGAGAAAAAAAAAATTATAGAGTGCACAAGTTTCATTTTTTTCTTTTTCTTTTTCTTTTTCTTTTATTATTTTTAACATGCCCGATTAATTACTCATAGAACCCTAATAATTTGGTCAACAAATCTGTGTTTTACTGCCTCATTTTAACAAGGTGAGTATTACACATAAATTTCAGCTGGTCCTTGGTGTTGTGATCAAACAAACTGATCCAACACAACGTTTTGAGTTTTGGTTCAGGGATCATAGTGGCATTCAAGGGTCAATTTTAGATCATGTAAGGTTTGAAATTTGAACTAATGTGTGAATCTCTTTTTGTTTGTAACAAATATTATGGGTATAATTTTTTGGTCAACAGTGTATTTTCAAACATGTGACTGGTTAGTTTCCTGGAAAAAAAAAAGACTAGTGTAATTTTTTGTTTTTGTTTTTGATGACAAGAAAACTAATGCAATTGATTCTTCATGTTTATTTATCTTTGGTCACTTTTTTGAGTTTTTCTTTTTTCAGAGTAATTAATTTGATCTTCTTTTTCATTCTACATTTTGCTAGTTTGATCAACTGGGCCTTTTATGGGTCAACATGAACACTTTTTTTTTTTTTTAACGAAAAGAAATATTATTTTATCCCATAAAGTCACTAGCATTTATCCATTCAATCTTATCAGAAATTTGACTAGCTAAATTATTTCAGTCAATTTAAATCGATACTTGTTCACATTTCACTTTAGATTTTCACATATAATGAATGAGACAGAATATTTAAGTTGATCATTGGGGTTAATAAATGAGACAATAGAATTGTCAAGTTAATTATAATATATTTTTTTTTGTTTACCCAAACGGTATCCCTAACCCGACAGGTTAAGAACTAATTCGTCGTGGATCTGAACTTCATTTAAGGGTCTGCTGCTGATTAATGAGTTGCTACATATATAAGGTGAGGTTCGAATTCCCAACACTTATTTAAGCGGACGAGTGAGCTAACTACTCGACCAACTCAAGTTGGTTAAGTTAATTATAATATGTTTGTTCATACATGAGCCTAAAGAATATAAGTCTAGCCCACAGCCCCACGCTCCTCCTAACAGATAAGTTATATTCGAAATTAGATTTGACAAGGTCGGTTTAATAGTGTCAAATCTAATTCATGTGGCCTAATCTATATGGGTCAAATCGATTTAAAAATAGATTTTTTAAATCCGTGTCCGTTCCGATATAGAGAGTAAGTTAGACATTTTTCCACTATTTTGAATATCACTTCCAAGTTCCAAGTGATAATTACTCTATGGGGAAATAATTTTGTACATCGTAAAAAAAATATTTATAATATTCAGAAGTCATTTCTAAAAAAGATTAATTTTACATTGCTATTTTATAAATATTTCAATTTACAAATATAAAATATTTTTTTATTCTAATTTTATTAAAAATCTATTAAAATTTTTGCTGATTTAGACATAAAATTTTCTTGTAGGTATTTTTTATTATTGTCCAGACGAAGACATTGAAATTTTTTCCCATTTTGACGAATAAATCAAGGCTAAAATTTTTAGATATAGATATTTTTAGTATGAAATACAACAATATTTAATTATTTTAGTATTTTACACTGCTATAATAATAATACAAAACGCTACTGAAATTTTGTAAAAAAATATTTTTTTAATTATATAAAGACAAAATATTACTGATATTTTGTTAAAAAAATATTATTTTTAATTACATATAGACAAAACGTCATTGACATTTTATAAACAGCCATAATAATTTATAACACATAATTTAGATAACTTTTAAAAAATTCACCACTCATGATCTAATATACAAAAAAAAGTTTTCTAATTTTACAAATCGAATGACGTTCAGAGCCAAACTCATCCAGGTTTCGAGTAATACTTCAGAACATGTTTGAACTTTGAAGTATTTTGAAAAAAATAAAAGCATCGTTAATAAAGTGTAATTTTCTATAAATATTTAAATACTTTTTTTAGGCAGTGCCTGTCATTCTATTTTTTTTTTTTTAACTAAATCATACCCTTAAAAAATAGTCTCCATCTGGTCTCAAATTGTAAATTTGAACAAACATTACATTAGCAAAACTAAATGAAATAAAAGGTGAGAAACAAAAAAATAAAATAAAATAAAAGGTGAAGTATACTTTTGTCATTGGGGTAGAAAAATTATGACCAACTTCAAATGCACTTCATTTATTTAGGCGTTAGTCAAAATTTACTTTATACAGGTTAGGTCGGCAGCTTCTGTTTTAATTTTATGGCCCCAAAAATTTTGTACAACTGTGAACTTAGTACTTGAAAAGAGTTTAGTATGCCATTTTTGTGAACTACTGTTTTAAGAATAATTGTTAATTGTTAAAGGTTTGAGCGTTATAATTTCTTTAAGTTTAAACACATTAAATATTCTTAGAAATTTATTTCTTCTATGAAACGCCACTTTAGCATGTATTCTTAATATATTTTATAACAAACTCAGTTTTAAGTAAAATTTTGTACTTGTTTTTTACCTTTTAAGGCTTTTAGCCTTTTAATATATTAAAACTTCTATTATTTTACTGTTAGGATAGAGTACACTCTTAAACTTTTAATTTTTTTTTACTTGCATAAAAAAATATTTAAAACATTAAGGAATGTTTTATGTTTGACTTTTAAAGGAATTCGATTAGTATTACATATAAAGCTAATTTTTTTTAAAGCATTTCAGTCGTTTTTTCTTCTTTCTTTTCTTTTAATTAAGAGTTAGTTTAGTAAAATTTTTATTTATGTTTGATATATCAAACTAAAAATGTTTTTTAAATAAGAGATTTTTTTTAAATAAAATAAAAAAAATTATTATTTTTCAAACTAACATAATTTTTGAACTTTAATTCCTCAAATACGAAATTTTTTCTTTTGGTTTAGAACAAGTTTGCCGGGGGAGGATACGGCGAACTCTATCATTTTTATAGAATTCATCAGGAGTGCAGCAAACTTGCTCTAAAAAAATCGTATTTGAAAAAATAATAATTTTTTATTTTATTTTAATGAAAAAACCTTTAAATAAGTATAAGTAATAATATAATTGTATTTGATTAATTTTTTAAAATTTTAAAAAACTATAAGGTTATATTTTAAAAAGAGACTAAGAATGAGAGAGTGAGAGATAAAAATTGTAAAATTAAAATTAAATTAAATTTATATATTGTGTTTATGGTAAAGTATAGGAGACTATGTTATGTTATAATTTTCTGTGAAAAAAGAAAATGTGTGGTTAGATTTAGAATTTAAAATGTTGAATGAGAATAATTTTAAAAATAATATTATTAAAATTTCAATTTTCATTCTTAGAAATTTTAATTTTCTTTATCTTTATTTTCTAGAGGAACTGACAGGATTAAAATTTTGTGTCTTAAGACTAAAATTTTACTTTTAATTTTTAATTACTAAATCTCAATCTCTCATTTTCATATTCTCAATCACTTCTTTTAAATACTACCTACAACAACAACAATAAAGTTTTGTTCCACTAGGTAGGGTCGGCTACACATGAATCAAACGACGTCATTGAACTTTATCATATTTATAGAAAGACTGTCTACATGTAGATCTTGTTTGACCACTTCGTGGATGGTCTTTCTAGGTTTTCTTCTGCCTTTCACCCCTTATCCATTTTCCATCTTATCCACCCTCCTGTTTAAGTGTTTTGTCGGTCTTCTTCTCACATGTCCAAACCACCTGAAACGCGATTCTACCATCTTTTCCACAATAGGTGCTACTCCAATTCTCTCTCTTATATATTTGTTCTTTATTTTATCCAATCGCGTATGACCAATCATCCATCTCAACATCTTCATCTCTACCACATTTAACTTATGTTCGTGCTTTCTTTTAGCCGCCCAACACTTTGTACCATAAAACATAGCCGGTCTGATAGTAGTGCGATAGAATTTACCTTTAAATTTTAAAGACACTTTTTGTCATATATAAACCAAATACATTCCGCCATTTTGACCAACCTACTTAGATCCTATTATTTACATCGTGTTTAATCTCTCCATTATTCTATATGATGTACTTAAAATATTTAAAACTTTTAACTTTTTATATGATATTTTCTCCAATCTTCACTTTTATATTAAAATTTTCCCCTTCACAACTGAACTTATATATATTTCATCTTATTATAGCTTATAAAATTATATAACGTTTATATTTTGATAAGTATAAGACTTTTTTTATTTTATTTTAAAAAATACTATTAATTTTTAAAAATTACAATTATACGCACATAAATTTTTTATTTATCACATACAAAACAAAATATTTATACTTTTATAAAACACAAACTTCTCCTAAAAAATTTAATGACGCTTAATCTAATTAGCTAAATCCTAGACATATACCTATATTCTGTGGATGGAATTAATTCTACGATTATAACACGTTATTCATGCTTCTGAATGTGCTTCATATTTGCCACAAATGAATAAATAGGGACCTACCACCAAGTCACCAATCGATTGCTTGTGTCAATGGATTTGGTCCACAAAAACTGATGCCCGCACACACACATTTATTAGTTACCTTCTATCTTTTTACATTCTAATTAATTGCTTTCGTCTTACTTTTATGGTATGTTTCAGTGTGATATATTAATCATTAATTTATTGTAAATATAAATTTTATTTAAAATTTTATTATTAATATAAAATAAAATTCGAACATGTGATTTTCACTTAAACAAATGAATAATTATTCAATTATACAACATTGGTTATATTAAAATTTAATAATTACATGTTAATTACTGTATTTTAATATCACTACCGTTTTGATTTTTTATACATTAAAAATGGATTATTTAAATTTACTTTAGATATAAATATATTGATTTTTTTAATGTATAATTATTTTAAAACAGAAAAAGGATATCTAAGGACGGACTATTATTACATTTTTTTTGCTGACATTATTGAAGGGATTACTAGCTTCTGATATTTGTATATTTGTATATATTTTTTTATTTTATTTAATATTCATTAATTATTATTATAATAATTAATAAATACTAAATAAAATAAATTTTAGTTATTTTTGGCTAATTTATTTTAGTTACTAAACATTTTCGTACTTTTATAATATGTGATACGATTGTAACTTTAGCTTATCTTGTCTCTTAATTAATCGTGTTGATAGAGATTCAATAATTTTATCGGACATGATATATATGTAACTATTTTTCATTATTGGGTTTAGCTGTTGTACGATGATAAAATGAACTTCAAAATAGATAATAATTACAATAATCCAACGGTGCCCTAACACATACATACAGAAGAAACCAAAACTAAAAAGAAAAGGAGAGAATAATTTTTGGTATAGAAAAATAAATCAGTTTTTCTTTTCACATGTAAGTAGCAATTCATTGACTAGAAAGAAATTTTTAAATGGAGTTCACAACTAATCGAATTAGTTTTCGTTCGATTGCATTGAAAGATTGAATGATATTGTGGTAAGAAAAAGGCATAAGGTCCATGATAGATGTAAATTAGTCGCAACTTGTCATCATATACATCTGAGACAATATGTAGGGCATACCATAATCTTATCTATATATATATATATTTTAAGGTTGTCAATTATTTTGTTTCTACTGTTTTGGTACATTCGTGATTAACATGTTGTTGTATCTTTTAGCAAAGCTTCATGGGCAATATTGTCCACCTATTTTAAAGTTTAAGATCTTATGAAATATGAAGAGTAGATGGTGTTCATTAAAAGTACTAATTGTTGTAAAGAAAAATTAAAAAGTAAATATGTTTTACAGTCTCTTACTATTTTTGATCGATTTTAAATTATATTCAAGTAATTGATCTAAGTAGTTTTTTATAACAGTAATTTATTAATGTGTCAAAAATCGTCTAAACCAGTAATATATAGACCGCTAAAACTAATTACTTAGATAGGTAGAATAATTAAAAAAATTTAAATTATAAATAAATACTTTGTCTTTCGAATAAATGATCAGAAATTGAAAATAATGTTAAATCTAATAAAAATAATTAATGTTAGAAATAAGAGACTAAATTAGAAAAAGAATTTGTGTATTATTGAGTGTGTTTAAGTTATTTAGAATGATACAATATAAAAGGATATTTATAAGTGCTAAGAAAATCGAAATAATAAAAACGTAATATCTTATAATAAATATTCAGATATGAGCTAATTAAAATTACTAATTGTAAAGGAAAATTAAAAAATAAATATTTTTTATGGTCTCTTACTATTTTTTATTGATCTTAAATTATATTTACGTAATTGGTTTAAGTGGTTTTTATAAACAGTGATTTATTGATGTGTTAGAAATCGTCTAGATCATCAATAATAATATGAATCACTAAGACTAATTACTTAGATATTAGACTGATTAAAAAAATTTAAATTATAAATGAATATTTTGTCTTTCGAACAAATAATTAGAAATCGAAAATGATGTTTACTCTAATAATAATTAAGAACGAAATTTATTTGATCACTGATAGAAAAACTGAAAAAAAATTTAAAACTACACGAAGAGAAAATTAGGCTAAAATATTAAGAAAATATAAAGAAACAATTAAAAGCTTTCATGTTATACTCTTTTCTTCTCTTCTTATAATAATAATAATGATTTCTTTCACATTTAGATTTATTGATTCTTTAATGTAACACAGAAAAATAACCACATACATTAAAATCAATTTACTTAAAAAGTTAAAGACGACAATTATTATTTAAAAAATGAGTATTATTTCTAAAAAAATATTATGGCAATTGCTAATAATATTAAAGTTAAAAAGAATTCATAAAATTTCTAAAATAGTTTAGCATTCATTATTATTATTATTATTAGAAATTTCAAAATCTTATATATTTTCAATAATGTAACACTCAAATTGATTACATTATTTAAGTTACGTCAAATTTCTTGGTGCATTATAACATGCATATAAGAAGAACATAATTTCTTTGCTCATCTTTCAATTTGTTTTATTAACATAAAGAAGTTTAAAAAAAATTGCACGAAAACAAAGGAAGATAAATAAGAAAAGGTGACGACAGCAAATTCATGGGGAATTACGTGCACAAAGAAATTGGAAAAAGTAAGTAGTTTGTGACCGTTGGATCTCATCAAACGCATCGAAGGACCACTGCACGCTCAGTGGTCCCCCATAATCCAACACCTAACATTCTGATTTCTTTTATACTTTGCAATTTCATTTCATTTCATTAATTCTTGGTAACTGAGTTCTGAACCCAACACATTTACATATGGTTTTGGAAGCAAGAAACCATAGTACTTTGTCATAAATAGCATAGATATTTTTTAGACTATTACCACTTGCCACGTGCCAACCTCTTCGCCTAACATGTGCCATCCACAAATGACAAATCAATATGGACTACTTAGCTTTAATTATGATTAAAACTAAACACATTATTAAATGATGGTGACTAGGATTTAGCCGACATAGTTGAACCGAAAGTTAATCTGTCATGTATTGGCCTATTGGGTCAATTTTATTTAACAAATTTGGATTTGGTTAATCTAAATTGTCATAAATAATAATAGGATTTAGTTAATATGTGTTTTAATGACAATTAAAAAAGTTTTTATAAAAAAAAATTACTTTAAAAAAAATATTAGTAAAAATTTTAATATATATTTTTAAAATAATGATAGTTAAATCTATAATAATATATTTAATATTTGTAAATAATATTTATTTTATTTGAAGTGTATATTTTTGTATTTTTTATTTATTTTTTTTTGCGCTGTCTTATATTAATTTTTTTAAAATAATAGAAATCGAATTTTGAATTTTTAATCATAATTTTTTTTATATTATATCATAAAATCACTTGTATCAAAATTACTTATATTTCTAATACCAATTTTTATGATATAGTGTAAAGGGAACATATTAATATTATTATTAGTACAATTTTTTTTTATTTTTTATTTTAATAAATATAAAAAATATAATAAAAACTTAAATTTTATATTTTTATATTTTTATATTTTTTTTGAATTAATTACTTGAACATATCCTCTTAGAATAAAGGTTAGAATCTTAGGGTTGCTAAAGTATTAGGTGTGGTTAAGTTAACAAATAGAACGATTGCATTTAATGATTATATAATAGTTTGATTTATTGAAATCTTATCATAATAAAGGAATATCCCACCTTTTTTGGGGGTCTGTATTCTATGAAGCTCCAAATACATGTTTTTATTACTCGAATGCATAAACTATTCTTATATACTTTTTTCGTTATCAATTTGAAAATTGAAATTCTTCATACATTTCCCGACAATTTTTTAAATATTTTAAACATCTCAGTTGTATTTATATATTAATTTAAAAGACATAAAGTAAAGAAAATTTAAAATATAATTAAAGTTCAAAAGAACACTTGAGTTCTATATGTAAATTGTGGCATTCCATTAGATTTGTTAGTTACTCGAAAATAAAATCCACTGGGGCACTGGGCTATCATGATTGTTGAGCAAATTCAGAGCACCCTATATACACATCGATAATATTAGAAAAATAAAAAAAAATTAAAATTTATTTTATATTTATTAGTTGTTATAATAATTAATAAATATTAAATAGAATAAATTTTTATTTGTTAATTTATTATAATTACTAAATATTTCTGTATATACACTACAATGATTATTGAAAGAATTGGTAAAACCCAAGATACAATAATAGTGATTCTTGAACAAATAGAAGTATAGAACAATCTGAAAACATTTCCAATTGCCAAGGTAACTCAAGAAAAAGGAGAACTCTGGAATGGGAGAACAAAAGGGATGAACTAGTGCTATGTATCAATTGAATAGTGTTGTGCAAGTGGCAGGATATATATATCGAAGAAGAGCTTTGTTGATTTGTTTCAATTTTTTTTTATTCATTGAATTTTGCATGCATATGTGAAATAAGATAGATTTTACGTTTGCAAGGATACAGATAATGAAAAGTGTTTAGTAGAGATATCTAATTCAATAATAAAATAGTGAAGAATTGTCATCAGCCACTATTATAAAGATGAATTTTTTAATGGGACAAATTAAAGCAGAAAATAAATATTAAAATTGGATGTTATTTTATTATTTAGTTTAAAGTATATATTTTTTCAAGTTATTTGATTATGTAATTCTTAATTAGACATATATTTTATTAATATTTAAATATTAGTGGTACTGTTAGAATTAGAAAAAGGGAGGTTGAAGCAAGTTGAATTTAAAAAAGATGTTCTTTTAGCAATTTTTCACAAAAAATAGATTATGCAAAAGATATTTTGCGTTTTGTCTCTAAAATCAGAACTGAATAGAGTAGAGAAGAAAAAAATCAGACAAACATGTATTCTGGTTTAGTTTTTTTGTGCATAAAATCTACATCCAATCTCCACCATAACCATGATAGAATTTTCACTATAATCAAACTTATTACAAGCACCAATACTAATGAATTACAACCTAGCTAATTTATCTAGTATTAATCACTAAGTTTCTATCCAAACCTAATTACTTCCAAGTGTTGTTCCAACTTGGCAAAAAAAAAATTCACTGGTTTAATCAGCCACCAAATATTATCCAAACTTGATAAGGGAAAGTAATCCTAACTCAACAAAAACTAAATACATAGAAATCTTCTTTGACTTTTTCAATGCATCTTTTTTACCTCTTTTCTCTCATGATTTTTTCATTTTTCAACTCACCATGATATGTCTTTTTCTCAATTACAGAAAGATAAATATTAGATAGCCATAACACTAAAATTTTAAATGAAGTACAAAGTTGAAGGAAAATGTTTCAGCTCAAGTGTATGATGTAACACTCTACTATACTTAATCTTATACTTAAGTCATAAGACTAAGATAGTAAGGTATTACGACCTCTAAAAGTAAGAATATATATGTATATTAATAGCGAAAGAGATATTTAACTAGGAGCCCTGAAAAATAGGTAAAACAAAATCGCAAAACTCAAAAAGCGCAACTCTGATAAAACGTGGTTACATGCGTGAGAAGAAACGAAAGCTTAACGACATATATATAGAGAAAACACGAGTGGAGGGTGAATAATACAAAATAACAAGCTCCTAACTCAGCCTGCGAAGCCAAGGCTAGCCGGAGAACATATAGGTACGTGTATATATAATAATAATAATAATAACCCAAAAGAACATGTTCAAAAACCCTAGTTCTCCATAAAACCTCTAAGAGGTACATAAACAAAGTATCCTTACAAACAAGAGGAGGACCTATACATATATATACATCAAAGTAACAAAAGAGGATCCCAAAGTAAACCACTTCGCCACAGAAACTTCATACGCCTACCGAAGTGCCGCTCGACCTGCATCTGAAAACAACAACATAGTATGGGATGAGAACCGGAGGTTCTCAGCATGGTAAAGGTGTCACGCACATAATATATAAGGTCCTGGAAATGCCAGAGGCAATCCTAGAACGCCGACTCTCAAATTATAAAGCTTAAATTACTAAACAGAAATCATAAAGAGGGTGGTCTTCTAGGGAACTTCTAAACCTAGCTTAAACTTTAACCTTAACTCTAAACCTGTCCACCTTTCCTCCGTACCTCCATCTCCAATGATACGCATAGACAAACAAATAGACAAGGCAAGCACAGGTAGAAAACAAGTAGTTCAAGTAACAATTACAACAATTAGCAGAGTATAATCAATTAAGCATTCCCAATTAAGGCATAGCAAACAAAGCACACAAATGCATATGATGAATGTCTATCCTACTGGCTGTGAGCTCACGTGTCGGTTACTTTGCCAGAACCCGACACATCTGGTAGCTAACCCATACATTGGTCTCTAGGTTGCGCATCTCCAGGAGGATCATAAACGAAGGAGAGTGCCTTTCCACATCGAAGGAGTGTGCCTTTCCACATCTAAGGAGTGTGCCTTTCCACCTTGCAACCAGAGAAGAACGTGGGGGATACGATACGAAGGAGAGTGTCTTTCCACCTTCCCCACATCCACATCACGACAAGAGAGGGAACTTCCACCCTCAAATTACCATCCGAATACATGTCCAAATTGGTTACGCAAGAGGGATTACACCCAGACCTTGCCATTCCAACCATTTCAGCCACACAGTCATCTTAAATCTCATCATGTTCTTACATTCATTCTTTATAATCATAGCGACGTATATTCATTCAGCTTCACACCATTTCCCTCAAGATTCATCTTGTTTACCCCTTTTCTTCATTCCCAAGTTATCTCAAATTCCTAACTTCTGCTAATTACTAATCTCACTAGCAAAATCTAGCGTTAACAGGGTAAAAATAGGGGTTTAGGGTTCAAAATCATGTTTAGAGTATAAAAATACATGTGCCAGAAAAACAGAGTGTGAGCGTGCGCACAAGTGCGTGCGTGCGCACACCAACCCAGAATTACTTGGTGTGCGTGTGCCTCACCTGTGCAAGCGCCACCAGCAGAAAGCATATCCTGGTGTGTGCATATGCACCATTTCTGAAAAGCACCAGGTGTGCGTGCGCACAGGGGCGTGCGTACGCACAGATAAGTTTTTGTTTCTGCTGGGTGCGTACGCACAGCAGTGTGCGTGGGCACACACCAGAATTTTTTGAGTCTGCTGCAACATTAAAAGTTCAGTTTTTAGCACCGGATTTTCGGCGTACATAACTTCCTCTATAAATTTCGGTTTTTCGCAAATTTTATATCATTTTCAAGCTTATAAAACCTTCTTTAATTTAAAATAAACCTCATTTCCATACAAAATTTGAGGAGCAAGTTATGGACTACCAAAGTTTATCAAAAATCAAGTTTCACCAAATTATACCAAACCTCAATTTTTACCTAAAATCACATTTTCTTACCAAAACCTAATTCCACCCAACTCAACATACCACAACCATCAATACAACTTATACTCAACAATAGCATAACAATTCTTGCAACGCTATCATCTTTTTAGCTCAATAACATCTTATTTCAATCCAACTTACAAATCTTAATCACAACTACAATTATTCTATAAACACATATTGTCATCTTCATAAAATCCTCCTACCCTCATCACATTGTTATACATCATTTTAATACCAACAATGTCAAACAAACACCACCAAATCTCAACCAAATCATTATACTAGCATATATATATATATATATATATATATATATACAACTCACATTGTCAATTGCTCAATTATGACCAAATACCAAGAAACATCATAAATTCACCATATTCCTCAACACATGCCCAATATCAATTTATCCATCAATATTATGAAGACTAATCATTTAACTCGTTTAACCACTTCAACTTATCCTATTATTCTCTAGCCTAAGTTTTCACAGGGCATTACATATTAAATACGTGAAACCTAAACCATACAATGGCCACTTTTTCACGTATTCTCCGAGGCAACTCACCAAGGTCACACACACGCAGCTCCCACACGTCCAAATTCAATAAAGCTTTAGTGCCAATCATTCACCAAGCCTCCATTTTACTCAATTATCTTCAACATACACATATACAAGCCTAATTCACATGTATCACATCCAAGTTCAATACCCAAACTCATATAAATTGTAATTGGCAGAATTTAAGGACGCTCACCTTAAGTATATCTTGATTGAGTAAAGGCCCACAAGTTCCTCAAGCTAAACTTGAACCTAGAGAACCAAAATCACAAATTTTCAACATGGATTCTTACTAATTTTGGAAAATTGGAGGGGTAGAGAGGCTGGAGTGTTAGGGTAACTTACCAAAGAAATTGATCCTATAGAATTGTAGAGCTTGACGCCGTAATCGCGTGGCCGCAAACGGTGTGACGATCGGAGCTCGGAGCAAGAAGTTATGGTGGATTGAATTTTTGACCAAGGGTTTGGAAGTGTTAATTGTTTTTCCCCTTCTCCAAATTCTGCAGCGTGAAATGGAAAGGAGGGAGGGAAGGGAAGCTGTGTCACTTAAATGCTAAAGGGGCTGAATTGGGCTTTGGGCCCAGTTCGTCCGGTTCGGCCCGTTTGGCCCAATCTTGGGCCAAATTTTTTGAAATTGGTGTCAAAATTCTCGTTTTAACGAGCTCTATCTTATTTTAATATTAGATTTATATTTTTAATTTTTCATATTAAAATTTAATTTATTGACTAATTATTCGCTAATTTTACGTGGTTTACATCCTACCCACCTAATTAGGAATTTTTCCCTCAAAATTCAGATTCAGTTATCTGAAAGGAGGTGTGGGTAGTCCTTCCACCTGTCCGATTCGAGTTCCTATGTATGTTTCCCACTCCCAGTTCCACTTTTAGCATCCTTTACTAATGTAACTTTTACTCTGCCTAGCTGCTTGGCAATGGTATCTTATTATATATCCTAACCGAGGTTACTCGAAGCATTAGATCCTTCTTTAGTTGCACTGGTTTAAGTTTTAATACGTGATTGACATCAGAGGTGTACTCCTGAAACTAAGATGTGATACATCGCACTAGTTTGAAAGATATGGGGATAGAGTTACCTAGTATGCCACTGGCCTAATTCTCTTCAGAATTCGAAAAAGCACGTCCTTGCCATTAATCCAGGTCCTAAAACACTTCGGTTTCAATCCCTTAATCTTGATTCACTGATTGATTCCAGCTTGTTGAAGTAACCTTCTCGAGTTCAGAACATCCTTGGTTCGTATAACTCTTCTGTCGGCTTTTCATAGTGAGAATGTTAACTCGAATTTACGTAGCTCTTCTCCGTTGTCTTGGCTATTAAATTCAGGATCTAAGGTATTCGATGCTCTAGTAATACAGGGGCATTTAGTGCTCTGTGAAGCTCCATCCTCTATCCTAATCCTCAGTGATCTATTTTGAAATTGGTAATTACTCTTCCTTACTTCTGGTGTAGAACCTTCAATGGTTGCAGCATTCCGATTTATGCTTTATTCTTTATGTCTGGCTACCCAAAAATATCTTTTCATGGTACGTCTTGGCAGTTTCAGGGTAAGTTTGAAAATCCTCTCTCGTAAGTTTCAGAAAATAGTTTCTCATCTCAACTTTCGATCTCGACACATAACTCTCTCTTGGTATCTTCCTGATTCAACAGGCTTCAATACTCTTAGTAGCTCCGTATCACCATTATTGCACTCCCTAAGTCCTTGACACTACGATCTCTATTTCGGCATTGGACATATAAATCTCTTCTTAATTCCCTTTTGTTTACCAGACTTCGACATCTTTGGCGACTCCTTACTATCTCGTTATGCGTCCCGTACCTCATCGATTCCACGTTGTAACCTAGCAATGGATTTAGACCAACACTTCCAACCGCACTCTCACTCTTCCAACTTAGAACTTTAACTCATCTAACCTTTTCTCCTTTGGAATTAACGTCCAAGAATCTCTTAGAAACTTCTTGCTTAGGGCGTCTGTCACAACCTCATGACGTTGCATCCGCACGCATCTTAAGTCTTCCAATAATACATCATAGTCATTCCCTAAATGGTTGGTTAGGCTCAAGTGATACAAGAATTGGCATGAAGGTCAATCTTCTTTCTATGGCTCGAAGGCTTTCATCAGATCCTGGTATTTCATTCCCACGGTGCACCTTATTGCAACTATTTAGTCACGAGCGATATAATCGGTGAGGATTAAGGCTCTAAATTCCCTAGTAATGTCACAGGTTCGTCTTGCATTCAAAGGTCTTGCTCTAAGAAATCAATGTCTCTCTGGTTGCAGCTGGGATTCATACGCAATATTAACGTAGGCTCGAGTTGATTTTCAAAGAAATATTAAGCTTGAAAGACGAATGAATAGTGTGAACAGTGTTCGTGAGAAAATAGAAAGAGTTTTATATGCGGTCATCAGAGTTGTATCAAAATAATAGAATGCACAAGAAGAAGAATCTAGGTGCATCTCCAAAAAGGAAACCGGACCAAAAACATTTGATAGTATGGATTAGTGTGATGTCTCACTTCCTATATGCAAATAAAATTTCAGGTATCAGTTTCAGTTTACCTCTTCCTTCTTGTGACCCACCGTCATCTTGGGCCCTCTTACGTGAACAGACTATTGTCTCATTTCCCCTGATTTGCTTATCTCTAAGAATCTTGATTATTCATCCAATGCCAAATAGAAACTTCACTAAACTCTGCAGGTTTTGATGGCAGTATCCTATTCGGAATGATTTTGTTTACTTAGGTCTTTCTTCCTTATCTTAGGCTATGAGTAATCACGGTATTCTAGAATGATTCATGGCTTCTTAAATTCAATCATTGCAATTACCTTAACCTGGTGATTGTGATCTATCTGCATCATGAGTTTCCACCACGTGGATTAAGACAGTCCTTAACTAGATGCCCAGGTGATCCGCATCTGTAACACAGTCCTTGCTTGTTTTTATGATGTCTATTGGATCGATAGTTCTCAGTCCTCTTGAATTCTTGACTCCTTGGTGCCAAGTTTTGATGGTGATCTCTTCGGTGGGAATCCCGGTTATTGTTCTTTGCCACGGCTGCGTTTCTCACACATTCTTAAGATATTCAGCTATTGTTCACGAGTTCAGAAAATACCCGGATCTCCATGGGTGCAACGAAGCTCAGAATATCGCTCCGAAGGCCTCCCCATACTTGATACATTTCCACTCAGCAAAATCCTCAGGAGCTCCTTGAGAAATCCGTGAAAAGCGACACGGTTCCTCAAACTTGCTTGTGTTCTCAGTAATGGTCATTTGGCCTTGTTTCAGTTGAAGCAGTTTGAGTTCCTTGGCATTTCTAACTGAGTTGGGAAAGTACTTCTTATAAAATTCTTCTTGGAACAAATCCCACGAAATCATAACTCCATCAGGCTGCAAAATACGCCTCATGCCCTGCCACCAATGCTGAGCTTCACCGTGCAGCTGGTAGGTTCCAAACTCAACCCACTGTTCATCAGGAACCTGCTGAGCCTGTAATACTCGTGCAATAGCCTGTATCCAGTTATCCGCATCGGTAGGGTTTGAAGTTCCTCTGAAGGTCGGAGGATGAACCTTCAGGAAGGAGGAAAGCGTCATAGGACCATCATCGTCGTTGTTGCCATTATTTCCATTGTTTATTTGGTTTCCTAAAGCTTCGGCTGTTGCTTGCATCGCCGTGGCTGTATTCTCTAGGGCGGCCATGAAGTTTACAGGGTTAGGAGGATTGTTCCTTGTCGCTTCAAGCATAGCATTGCCTGTTCTGCCTCTACCTCGCCCGCGTCTGCGTCTGCAAGTCGACATATGGTCCCTATACACACCAAACAAGTGATATCAAGTTAATCAGTCTCAATATCGCAAGTCCAGTGCTTTAAGTCCCAAATGCATGCTCATGGATGTTTGTGCCACATATATCAGTTAGATATCCTAATAGCACATAGACACATACAAAGAGAATGTACAGAAGCATAATCAATCCATCCTCATGCTCTATAGGAACGAACTGCTCTGATACCATAATGTAACACCCTACCATACTTAATCTTATGCTTAAGTCATAAGACTGAGATAGTAAGGTATTACAACCTCTAAAAGTAAGAATATATATGTATATTAATAGCGAAAGAGATATTTAACTAGGAGCCCTGAAAAATAGGTAAAACAAAATCGCAAAACTCAAAAAGCGCAACTCTGATAAAACGTGGTTACATGCGTGAGAAGAAACGAAAGCTTAACGACATATATATACAGAAAACACGAGTGGAGGGTGAATAATACAAAATAACAAGCTCCTAACTCAGCCTGTGAAGCCAAGGCTGGCCGGAGAACATATACGTACATATATATACATAATAAGAATAACCCAAAAGAACATGTTCAAAAACCCTAGTTCTCCATAAAACCTCTAAGAGGTACATAAACAAAGTATCCTTACAAACAAGAGGAGGACCTATACATATATATTCTTACTTTTAGAGGTCGTAATACCTTACTATCTCAATCTTATGACTTAAGCATAAGATTAAATATGGTAGAGTATTACATATGAGATGATACTCAAGTGCCACTCTATTTCCCCTTTCCTTCAAAAGTTGTTGTGAGGCCAACTATATAGTGAGGCTGGCTCTTCAATTTTGTTTCACTGCCTCTGCATTTTCTCTTATTCTGCCCGTTGCTTTCTCCCTTTCTTGCTAGCTCTTCTTTTTTAATTTTTGCTTTAATAATCTGCACCGTTGATTTAAACTTTGGCTCCAAGTTTTATTCTTAACCATTCATTTGAATCAGAAAAAGCAACCTCCAATTTCTTTTTCTTTTTCAAGTAGATGTAGTAGAAAATTGGTAGCCTTAACAATCTCAGTTTTGCATGTACAAGAATAGTAACACAGTTGCTACACTTTGTTTTTTGATCCAATGCGGTCTTTGATTTGAAATAGAGAGGAAGAGATCATTTCTCTTCTTCTTTCCCAAACTGTGTAACATTGAGAAGAGTAGCTTAAACAAGCTAAAATGATTGCATATAAATGGAACTGAAAAGCTGTGATTTACTTCTGAATGAACATTTAATTTGATCTTTCTTTGTAGTTTCAATATTTGACTCTTTTTTTTTTATGTTTGATGTTAAAGATCACCTTTTTCATTTTGTGCCATTATAATTGTTGTCCATTGTTCGGTATTTTTGTTTTGTTCTATCTGACTTTGCTAGTGATCTTCTCCCATTTGATTTTGTGATGTCTTTGTGTCCTTATTATCCTTCATTCTTCATAGTGTTGCCAACTGCCCTTTTTACTTTTGCTTCATTAGTCAAATCATGTAATGTTGAACCATTTTTCTTGGTATGGTGATTCTGATTTCCACTATCACTATTGATCTGAGGCTTTATTTTGAGCCCTGTGAAGTATTTTTCTAATTCTGCATGTTGTGGGCTGAGATGTGTGTATTGAACCTGCAACACTTACAAACACACATTTTAGACTATATTTAGACTTTTAATCCAGTAAATGTTTGTTATGGTATTTATATACCCAAAATCAATTCTAATTCAACAAATGTATATTCGCATTTATACTTTTATGAGTTTTTGCTATTAATTTAGATTTTTAGAGAAAAAAATAAATTTTTTAGTATTAAAAAATAAAACTAAAAATCAACAAAAAATGTACCTAGTATATTTGAAAAATTGCTGTTTGTATTCTAAAATACAATATTTTTGTGACAATTTTTAATGGGATCTAGCAATAATTATAAAATATCAAAAAAATTAAAAATTACGTGACTCAGATAGCGATAATTTGTAACAATCACAAAAAATAAAAAAAATTTTATGGTGCCAGAAATAGTAACGAATTCTACAATTAGTATATTGTAGCAGTTTGAAATCACTATAAATCAAATTGACACAATATACTGATATAACGAGAGTTATATACTAGTGATTTCTATAAATCATCTTGAATATTAATCCTTGTATCTTAAAGGACAGTGACTCCCAACCATTGGTAATTTATTTTGTGACGGTTTAAATAACAAAAAAAAATAAAAAAAATCGTCGCTAAATAACGCCTTTCTTGTAGTGAAATTTGATTATGTCTGGATTAGATAATTTTTTTTGTTTATTAGTATAAGTAAGCTAGTTATTATTTATCATGAATTTACCGGAAGTTTTGAATATTTTTTTTATAGTATGCTTTTTTCTTGTTTTCATTATATCCCACAACTTTTATACAAAAGAATTTTGTTAATTAGACAATGACTTTTGTAAATAATGTGAATAATAAATTTTAGAATTGATCCAATAAAGTAAAAAAATACTCCATCGATCTTCAATTACCTCCTAAACCTTAACATTAGTATAACCATCTGCACACTTAGTGAATTGAACATGCAGTCTTTGTTAACTGTGCATGAATAGTAAATCGAATCAAAAGAAATAACCATCCAATTAAAAATAATGAACATAATCATCTACATACCTATTGAATTAAACATCTAACATATTCATTATTCATGTTGTTTAGTATTCTCATTATTTACCTATACTTTTTCTATACAAAAAGTGTTCGGATATAGCAATAGCCAAAAGATGGTATCTCTTGCTAGTTTTATTGGCTCAATTTTATCGAAATGGAACCTATATGTGTGCTTTTCTTGGATATGGAAGCATGGTGTACTAGACGTATATGTGGGACAGCTTTTTGGCAGTGTCACAAAGAAGAACTCGGACCGTGCGTTTTCTTTGTTTCTGAAATTTGCATATGAAATCTCACGGTCCGATTTGTATGCTAATGGGGATTATAATTTGGGGTTTAGGAAATCGGACCCTCAGTGTAGTACAAGACGCATGGTCTGAGTTCCATGCTATAATTTTGAGAAGAACTCGGACCCTCCGTTTTGAGTGCATATCGAAATTGTTTTGGTGAACTGCAAGCTCAAATCGCATGGTCCGATTGCATTTCTTAAGATTTTTTTAATCATGTTAACCTAGTCGAAGGGTGCGAGTTCTAATAAGTGGTCTATATAAAAGTGGGAAGTGAACTCATAACTTATTCGCGTCTTCTTCCCGAACATAAGCGGCTGCCCCTTCTGTTTCTTCTTTCTCGTTTCTTTATTGTTTGCTGTTTTAAAGTTGAAAATCTAGTAGCTATTTCTATGCTTTTTTTGGTGATTCACAGAAATGAGTGATAGAGTGTTACTAAAGGTGTATTATTTTGGTCAGATTTTACTACAAACATCTGAAGGAGTAAAATTTATTTGTGAAAATCCATTAGATGTTGTTATTCCTTTTATCATCTCATTTGAAGAGCTCAAATGTGTGATCTGTGAAAAGATTGATTCTGAGAGGGCAAGAAAGATATCCTGTATTCTCTACAGATATCCCGTATATGTGTTTGGTGGATTCATCCAGTTTCAAACCAAATATGTGACGGACGAAGCGAGCATGCAAGAGATGTTTTCAATGTATATTGAAAACCGGGCTCAAATCTCGTTCATCGAGTTGTATGTTGAGTTTGAACAACCTGAGGCTGACCGGAATATTGTACGGGAAGATTATAATAGTGACAGTGAAGAAGAGTTCGAAAGTAACTACGAGTTTGTTAGTCCAGATGGAGATGAAGATCAAGGTGATGAAAATACGGCTCCAGATGTGACAGAGGTGGCTAATGCACTCGCAAACGAAGTGCCGTTTGAGGAGCCATCATTCATACGAGTTTTGGACTTGGAAGCCATGCATGTTCCGGAATTTCCGGAATATATGACTGCAGGTACGTAAGACGTCATATTTGTATTTTTTTTAGTCAGCTATTGATATAGTTATGAATAAATTAGTATTTATTTGCCATTATTTAATCATGCGTTGATGTTATAGTTCTCAGCATCGAACCGGCGGTTGAGCAGTTCAGGTGACTGAGTCATTGGTTCAACCGCTGGTTCTATGTAAATAAAAAAATAAAAAAAAGCACGAATGTTAAATAACAAAGTTGAAGTTGTATGTGTTTTATAACAATAAATATTTTTTTTCACTTATATATGTATAGTATAAGTACTTATTAGGTAATAAGTATATTCTCTCGAACATGATTAGTAACTATTACGTGAGTTTCTGATTATCATTCGCAGTTGATCGATCCATTCAATGGTTAAAACCCAGTGAACGGGATCGGTTAGGTTCCGGTTCATTTGGCTTGATGGTCGAACCGGCATGTCCGGCCGGTTTTTCACATCTTCTGCTGTTGTTCTTTTTTTTAATTAGAGTGACATAATAACATGTTGTCAGATTTGGATTTATATCATACTAGAGGCAGTGACTGTAGATTTACCCATATTATTGGTTTTGAAATCTCTGTGTCTTTATTTGAGTTTTCCTATGGTGGTTGTCAATTGCAGAGATTCCTATTGTCGCATATGGTGAATTTGCCGTTGGTATGGAGTTCAGTTCCAGGGAAGCTGTTATTAAGGCGATAAAGGATTATACCATACGACGAAGCGTTGACTACTGGGTGTATGAGTCTGAGCCATTGACATTTTATGCGAAGTGTACGTAGTATGGGTCCAGGTGTGATTGGCTTATCAGGGTTAGCATGATGAGCAGGAAGTACTGTTGGGTTATAAGGAGGTATAATGGTAGTCACACCTGTACCAGAGCCACCATTTCACAGGATCATTCGAAGCTGGATTCTATCACAATTGCAGAAGCGATAAAGCCATTGGTTGAGGTTGACCCCTCCTTGAAGGTAAAGTCGGTTATAGCAGAAGTGCAATCGAAGTTCAACTACACCGTCAGTTACCGGAAAGCATGGTTGGCTAAGCATAGGGCAGTGGAAAAAATATTTGGAGGTTGGGAAGCATCGTTTGAAGCGTTGCCTATATGGTTTGAGGCCATGTGTCATAAGGAGCCACCAGCTGTTGTCCATTTTGAGACTATGCCTGCATATCAAGGCGATGAGTTGGTGGGTGATATTCAAGTACTGCATCGAGTATTTTGGAGTTATTACCCCTGTATTAGGGCATTCAGACATTGTAAGCCAATTGTCCTGGTGCATGAGACTCACTTGTACGGAAAGTATAAGGGTTGTCTACTAGTGGCAGTTTCACAGGATGGCAACAACAATATCGTCCCAATCGTGTTTGCTATTGTGGAAGGAGAGACTTCTGATGCATGGCACTTCTTCCTTAGTAACCTTCGTCAACATGTTGTCACTCGGGATGGTGTGGGTCTAATATCCGACCGACACAAATCCATCAATGCAGCTGTGGAACACAGTAACGGAGCTTGGTCACCTCCTAGAGCTTTTCATATGTTCTGCATCAGGCATATAGAGTCGAATTTTCTGCGAAAATTCAAGGCACCGTACCTCCAAAAATTGGTCGTCAACATTGGTAACCATTTACTAAATTTAAGTAACTTATTAACAGAAATAACCTTCAATATTTGTTTTGACATCTATAATTATTCTTTTTTTTTTTTGTTGCTATCCTCTAGGATATTCAAGGACGGTGTGGGAGTACGAAGTGCGTTACCAGCGATTACGGGAATGGGGGGAAGCGTATACAAACTGGTTAAACCGAATTCCTCGCGAATAATATGCATTGGCATTTGATGGTGGATACCAATGGGGTCACATGACAACGAATCTAGTGAAATGCATCAATTCAGTGTTGAATGGTGCACGCAATCTTTCCATTACTGCTCTTGTCAAGGCAACATTCTACAGGCTAAACGAGCTGTTCACCAGAAAAAGAGCGGAGGCAGAAGCGCAGATTAATGCTGGCCATGTGTTCTCCGATGTCGTGACCTTGAAGTTGCATGCAAACCAACTTGCATCAAGAAACATTCAGGTCAGTTGCTATGACCGGCAGAATGAGGTCTTTGAGGTGCGTGAGATGCCAAGCGGACTGGAGTTTGCAGTCGATCTACGTGGCCTTCGATGTGACTGTGGTGAGTTCCAGATGGACCGGATCCCCTGCAGACATGTGTTCGCATGTTGCGCCAACCAGCGACTGGATTGAAAACTGTATGTGCATGATGTTTATAAGATGGACCAAGTTCGGCGGGTGTACCAAGCAAGATTTAGGCCACTAGGTAACCCGACGACATGGCCTGCGTACAACGGTCCTCGCTTCGTACCGAATTCGTATCTGAGACGCGTCTTGAAAGGTCGCCCCAGGATGACGCGCTTCTTGAATGAGATGGACACGCGAATGTTACGTCGTCCTAGGCGATGTAGGCTATGTGGAGCTAAGGGACATAGTCGTAGTAGATGCCGTCAGTCAGCTGGTACAAATGCCGACGGAGATGCTCAGTAGGTTCACAGTATGGTAGGTAGAGCACGGCACTAGTATGGCATGGGTTGTCCATTTGAGGTAACTTGACCTGATATATGTAACATTGTATAAAATTACTCGAAATCTCACCACTATGTAACCACTATGTAACATTGTATAATGTTTTTAATTTGTTTTTATGTTTAAATAGTTTTTATTTTTGAATTTTTATAATTTATTTGGTAGTTTATATCTATTATTTTAATATATACTACATGTATGTATTAAAAAATAAAACTGATACGTATTACATAAATATATTATAATTTGCATACTTGTTGAACCGGTCGGTCCAGTTCACAGGTTTTCTGATTGAACCGGCCAGTCTGGTCCAGTTTTTACAACACTACATATAGGATACCTGTAGCTTCTTATAATATGATCTCAATTGTCCAACTGAGGTATATTGACATGATATCTATAGCAATATACTTAGATTTTATGAAACCTTAATACATAGTCCAGATCAATAATACCTGAATAGGGTCATTAATGCATAAATACTCTAAACGTACAATAGAAATCTTAGCATAGTCCAGCTCAGTAATTCATAATGTCCAAAAGATACAAATTACTCTAAACATAGTCCACGTGATTAATACTTAAATAAATAATTTACACCACAACTACTTTCTGATGGTCCACTTTACATCCTTGACAAAGTTCTTGCATTTCTTGGCCGCCTTTTTGAAGACAGATGGAGTGTAGCGATTAGCGCTACGATGTGGTGGATCAATCCTCAGATTGTAACCTTTGGAGGTGTCATCCGGAGTGCGTTCCTGACCTGTACACAATTTATAAAAAACAATTAAATGTAGTACATCAGGTAATCAAAGCAACACATATACCACATATCATTTAGGAAAAATCAAACAGAGATGCCAATTATGAACAAAAAATAAATAACTAATCGAACATGTAAAGTAAAATACACAACATAATACCATCATTACGAGATTCTTCATCCTCATCGAACTCCTCTATTTCATCATCCTCATAATCGTCCTCGTCATCCGGGTCATCTACTAGATACGCATCGGTCTCTTTCTCGAGTGTGTTAGCATTTTCCTCAATGAGTCCCATGAAAACACGGTTAGGGTTCTGACTAAAAAAAGCTCCGCGTCCACCGTCACTCCTACTAGAGTCAACCGACATAAACCCCCTAGAAGCAACCGATGAGGTATGGCCCGGGTACCTCGCATCCAATGAATGCCTACCTGCCATGAACTCAGGCTGATGGCCATATTGTGATAGTCCAGGATCTGCAGACATGAACCCAAGCAACTGGCTAAAAGAACCTACTTCTCCTGTTTCAAACTGTGAGGTACCCCAATATTGTTGACTTACTGGAACTGATGGGGGGAACTATGTCTGAGGTACATACTGGCTTGAGGATTGATGTTGTTCTTCTGGAATCGGGTTTGGAGGTAATATATGCGGCGAATGTGGCTCTTGTCCTTCATTGTCATCATCCATATCCTGACTACCCTCATCGATATCCTGATTATCCTCATCCATATCCTGATCACCCTCATCCATATCCTGATCACCTTCATCATTATCTTGACCCACAAGATTTGACAAGTTCAAGTGGTCCCCAAATTTTGATCGGTACCAATTCATGTAACTATCTAATGGATGATGTGAAGGCATGGGAAGCTCAGATAGAACGTAGTTATACCTGTTTGACCAATGCATCACCCAAATTGAATGACTCGGTGCCGTGGCCCAATTAAGATTCTTGGGACCAGTCAGGACTTCTCCATGCGCCTTGTCTAGATTCCGCTCCTGATTAGGTAGTCCCTGAACAAAACCAAACTGTCGCCTAAACCTATCGGTAGCATGCCACTCGATACATTCAAATGATACCAACGGAACTGTAGCGCTCCAAACAACTGACTGCATGTAGATTTCAGGAGGAATGATGTTCGGATCCACGCGATTCACAGCATAAGCAACCCAAACAAACTGGAAAAAATAAAGGAACCCCATGATCACAATCCACAATGCCAATTACAATAAGAATGCTTTATAATTATGTCTCAGACCCTAAACCGGAAACTAATACTTCTTTAATTAAAACACACCTTCCCTTCCTGAAGTTCGTCAAATGCCTTCCTAAAGTGAGCTAACTTCAGATATCTATATCGTCGGTCACCACGCTCCCAGTTCCTCCACCTAATATGATATATTCAATTAGCTCAACTAGCATTAATTGAATCTTAAATATCAAGATACGGGCACATTGTAACAAATTATTACCTGTTTGCTAGCGGGAAACTTTGGGTTTTCCTAGGTAGCGGCGATAGATATGGCAGCCTGATCCAAGCCCAACAGAGTAGAAGTGTTAGTGGACCATCTATTTCCTTGCAGTTAAAACGAGATGCCCGGCATAATGCCCTATACAGGTGTGCTAGCTAGGCATGCCGCTCCCCAACTATACTGTCCAATACTAACAAAATCACGTAGCAAGGGTAGAAATTTTCAGTGCACACCTGCCCCAGACTTATCCCCAAACAAGATTGTCCCGATCAGCAACATAATATGGCACCTCACATACCTCTATATACTGATATCATCAGTCAACTCTAAATTTTCTTTTAGATCTCGCAGCCAGGTAAGTTTTATGCAACTACCTCTACAATCTGACTTACGCGGTGCAACTCCAAATTGAATTAAACACTCAGCCTCCAACGCTTTAAAACTACTCATTGTCATCCCTGTGACTGGAAGACCATCCGTGGGAAGACCAAGAATTATAGCCACATCTTCAAGAGTCACGGCACATTCACCAATGGGAAGGTGAAACGTATGTGTTTCCGGGTGCCAACGTTCGATCAGAGCATTCACCAATGCTTTCTGACACTGCACTACCCCAATCTGCGATGCATGATAGAAACCGGTGAGTCGTAAAAGGTCCTCCGCCCTATCGTTGTACCGATCCGGAGGAACTGGGTGATTACAAGTCAATATTCTTAATTTCTACAAAAAAGATAACAAATTCATAGTCAGCTCATTAACAATTACTATATGACTATCATGAATCATTTTACTAAATCCTTTTAACTCTAATTATTCTTACTTCTAAAATTAATTATTAAGCCTTAATTCTATTCATAACTAACAACTAATGAAAATAATTAACAAAGCAAAAATTCCTAATCAAAATTCTGAAGTTACAACATCTACCATAATATCTGATAGTAATTACTGATTTACTATCACTGAAATATTATTTCCTCAACTATCAAAAAATATTACTAACCTGTATCCTTTATTTTCTAACAATGGTAAGAACAATTAACTTGCTAATAATAATGATTACAACTAACAAAATTTAAATATCCTCATGATAAAAGCTAACGTGCTTTAATAAAAATAATTCCACTAATCATTCAGTAAGTACTAACAATTTCTCACAATAACAATAATGTTTAACTTCATCCATAACATTTATAGTAAAAAAATTTTAAAAATTTTTAGAAAATTTTAAAAAATTTACACGGTTTTTTCCAATTATAATAATAATAAAATTTAATAAAAAATTACAAAAAATGTTACATTCTCTCTTAAAAATTAATTACCGTTCGGTTCTGTTTACATTTTTGTAATAACAACAAACCAGCAAGCATCATAATAGTAATAACAAATTTCCTAATAATAATATCTATAATAAAAAATTAGAAAAAAAATTTCAGACAAATTTTTATAAATATCTAACAAATACGGAGATATCCTAATAATAATTCTATTTATATTTCTAACTTGCATTTCTAACAATAATCATAATAATTATATTTCTAACAGTAATAATTATAAATAAAAAAATTATAAAATTTAAAAATAACACTTACATAAATCAGATAATAATAAAATTTAATAAAAAATTACAAAAAATGTAACATTCTCTCTTAAAAATTAACTACCGCGGTTCTGTTTACATTTTGTTAATAACAACAAACCAGCAAGCATCATAATAGTAATAACAAATTTTCTAATAATAATATTTATAATAAAAATTAGAAAAAAAATTTCAGACAAATTTTAAAAAATATCTAATAAATACGGAGATATCCTAATAATCATTCTATTTATATTTCTAACTTGCATTTCTAACAATAATCATAATAATTATATTTCTAACAATAATAATTATAAATATAAAAAATTTACAAAATTTAAAAATAACACTTACATAATTAGAATGACTAAGATAATGAATAACATGAAACTCAGGTCGATCAATATCTTTAAATTTATTTTTTTTTGGCATGTTTTTCTTTCTTCAAACAAGTAGCTTTCAGAACTATGGTGAAAGGAAGAAGAAGGAGTTGGGAGTGAGGTTGAGAGTGAAATGTGAGAATGAGTTAATTCGGATGGTGAGAGTAGGTAAGTTGGTCTTGGACACCACTTCTCCGAGCCAACCCAGCGCGACGCGTGTCCAGACAAGAGAAGAAAATGGACCGTGCGTTTGGTTAAACGCAAATCGAACGGTCTGTGTGGCCTTCCCAACTCGCAGGGTCCGAGTAGCTCCTCCTTCCCAACTCGTAGGGTCCGATTAGTTTTGCCACTGACACCACAAAAATGTTTAGCACACACCACTCCTATATCAGTGTCCAGCTCCATTCATGTAACCATATGTAAATTAAAAAGCGAGTTTTATTCATGTAGGCCAAATGATGAATAAAAAAAATGCTCAGAATTTTTTACCCCCATCTCCCTCAAATAATAATGGCCACCATACCATTAGAGCTATATCATGAAATCACTTGTACGTCCTTGTATAGGGTTTTTTTTTTTTTTTTAATCTTATATTAAAACTTTGTTTTAAAATAAAAAAAATAAATTCTAGATGATTATATATAAAATATTTTATATTATATCATAATAAAATTATTTATCTCAAAAATTTAATTTAAATTGATAAATTAACATACATAAATAATAATAATTATTTTTAACCGTTTATCTAGTTCCAACCTCTGTTTAAGATTTGAAGTATTTATAGTTGATCATACTCCGGACTTTCTTCTAAATCGTTGTACTACACTGGCTATAGGGGTAGTAATAGATAAGATAGAGTAGGATTTGGAGTCAACCCTAATTTTATTTGTGGGTTGGAATTTTTATATAAACTCAACCTTATTCTATCTGCGGGTTGAGGATATCTCAACCCTAACTCTACTCGCTTTTAACTCGTGGGCACCCGATCCTATCCGCGGGTTACAAAAAAAGATGCAACATTATTATATAACTTGATAATAATTTAAAATAGAACTGACTTTTATGTAAAAAAATATTAAATTATCAATTAATGATCCTCTTTTAATGACTGAAGATCTTTTGCATTTAATGAGAGGTTTTTGGTTTAACATCCACTTAAAACATATTTTTATAGAAGTATATAATATATGGAAAAATATGAGGAGCCAATGGAATATTTATACAATGTGTACAAATGAGGTTTAGGAAGTATTAGAGATATAATCATTAGTGTTACCTTTTTCCATCAGCTGAATCTTTTGTGATGAGTGGTATTATGATATGGTATTAGAGCGCTAGATCCGAAAGGTCAAGAGTTCGATCTTTGATGAACCCTAAAATCAATTTAAGTTTTTGGGAAGATGTTTATTATCGCTAGTACTCGGATGGTTATTCTAAATAGTATGGAGGATGTTCATTTTGTAACTCAATAACCTATTGTACACATTGTACAAATAGTTCATTGTCTCCCTAGAGGGATCCATAATATATACATATATAGGATGCGCATTAGTCGAATAGAGTTGAGACACAACCCGCACTCTATCTGACCTGCACGAGAATCCTACTCGCACTTTACTCTACCCGCTACGAATCAAGTTGGCAACCGTACCCAACTAGGTGAGGTCGGATTAAATACCCGCGAATAGGACACATATTGCTACCCCTAACTGGCTAGTTTAATTTTTCACATAAATAGCAGTAAGCTAAGCTATTAGGTTGGATGGATAGAAGTAATAAAATCCTTGACTAATTTTGTTGAGAAAGCAACAAAATTTAGAGCAATAAAAAGAAAAGGAATCTAGGAAGTTGAAAGTAATAATGAAATGAGCATGCTATTATGCAGATGATGATGACGGGTCACAAGTAGCTTTGGTATGTTTTCGACTTCTTATTGGTAAGCTTCTGTACGCTCTTGTACGGAATGATCAATGATCTAACATCTTTCTAACGTTTGTACCATTCCCCATTTTCATACTTCCTATGCACCACCTACTTACAATAATATTGCTCATACTTTCTTTCTTTCCATAAATAAAATTTACATTTTTTTTATAATTTTTATATTTATTAAATATATAATTATTCATATTTTTTTTATCAACTTAAATTTTTAAAATAAATAATATTGTGATATATATCAAAACAACTCTATAACGATCTAGCTAGAATTCATTTGTTTTAAAACCATTTTGAATTTGTGAAAACTATAAGAGTATAAGAAAGTTTTAAATATATCGATACACCAGTGTTTTATTAATTTTTAATCGTTAATTTTAATTATATATTATATATTTTTTATAATTAAAATTAACGGTTAAAAATTATTGAAAAACCGATAAACCGGTAGATTAAAAATTTTTCAAGAGTATATAGTATAACTAATTGTTAGTAATTTAGTTAGGTAGTTAAATAACTTATGGTTAGTTTGTTAAGTGGTTAGTTTTTTATGGTTCTTGAAATACTCTTAGGTTTATGTAGTATAACAAAATGTTAATATTTTAGTTAGGTAGTTAAATAACAGTCTTAAGTTATTATTAAGTGGTTAGAATTATTTTTTATAGTTTTTGATATATTCTTACATTTTGTTTAGATAAATAATGAAAAATAGAAAAAAATGAGAAGAAAAAAAATAAAAAGATTATTTTATATATTTTTTGGATAAAAAAATAAATAAAAATAAAATATTTTTTTTTGTTTGAATAAAAAATTATAATAAAAAAGTTATATTAATATTCTTAAATCTTTTATTTTCTTATTAATAAAATGATGAATTAGTAATGGATTACTCTTGTGATAGCATGAGAGAGTAATGGATTATTATTTAAAAATATTACGTCTTTTACATTCTCTCTTTTACGTTCTCTCTCTCTTGCAATGCTTGCAATAATTTTTTATCAATTATTTTTAATTACAAAAATAAAAAATACACAACAATAATATATTTTATGTAACATCCTTCTTTCTATTTCTTTTCTTTTAGAGTAGCTGATCATTTTGGCTCTAGAAAGAATAATAAAAATAAAGTAGTCTTTAAAAAATATTTTTTGTTTGATAAAATGATTCAAACCTTCAGCCAATATTTAATTTATCCAGTCAATTAAATTTGTATAAAATTATTAATTTATTCGCATGCTTATTAACAAATTATCTTTTAAAAATTTAATTATATTTTTAATTATAAATATATTTAATTTATGAAAAAATATTTAATTAATTCTAATATTTTTATATTAAGAATGACTTAATTATTAAATTAAATGTAATATAAAGACCTAATTAAAAAGAAAAAAAATATAGGCATTTAATTATAAATTTAATAAAATGATAGAAACTAACAGAAAAATTAAATTATGAAGATCCAAAATATTGTGCAAACAAAAATGCTAAGTTAAAGGAGTTTTAGAATTATGAATTTTGAACGAGAGAGAGCAGAACACAAAAAAAAAAGACAAAGAAGAGAAAAATAGAAGGTAGAAGCTAAAATTAAAAAACAATAGAGACAAAACGAATATATTCACACTTCTAAAGTTATAGCACTAGCTTATATATATATATATATATATATACACAAGATAAAGATATATACAACTGCCCTACACCAAGACTCACTCAAAACAGAATATACCACCAAATAAAATCAAACTAACTACTTCTCTATTTCTGTTATGAATAAAGATTTAGCATCTTTATCTTTTTTTTCTTTACACCTCTCAAATTCAAGTATGGTCGAAGAGCAACTCGTAGTTTGATCCTCAACCTCTCAAAGGAAGTAGTAGATAAAGGTTTAGCAAGGATATTTGCAATCTGTTCAGTACCTGGAATGTGCACAATATGTAGAGAGTTATTCCTCAACTTATCTCTAATGAGTTGAACTTCAAGTTGAAAATGTTTCGTCTTATCATGGAAGATTGGGTTATGTATAATGAAGACTGTGTTCAGGTTATCACAGTGAATCATAGGAGAAATCGACAGAGGGACTTCTAGTTTATAAAGAAGATTTCGCAGCAATGAATAACAAGAACAGCAAAAAATTTTTAAAAAATTATAATTTGATTTTAGATGTAATAAAACTTCATATGGTGATTTATTTGCCAAAATAGAAGTAGGTAATCTATTAATTAAATATGTTGAGGTAATAACAGCTTCATCCCAATAAACTAAAAGCATAGACGCAGTGGATAGTATAGACAAACTCATTTCAATGAGATGTCTATGCTTCCTCTCTGCACAGTCATTTTGCTCAGGAACATAAGGACATGAAAAATGATGTGAAATGCCTTCTTATGTCATGAAATTAGCAAAAGCAAGAGATTTGTATTCACCTCCATTATCATATTGGAGTTCCTTAATTTTACAATTAGTAAGGTTCTCCATGAGATTTTTATATTGTTTAAAAGCATATAATACTTGGAATTTGTTAACAAGCAAAAACGTATAAGTATACCTACTAAATGAATCTATAAAAGTCACGTAGTATCGATAACCAAGTTGAGAGATAACAGGGACATGGCCCTAAACATCGCTATAAATAAATTGTAAATGTGCATCATAAGATATATTAGAATTAGAAAAAGGCAGTTTATGCATTTTATAAATCTTAGAATTGAATCAGAACTTAAACTATTATGAACTATATTACATTGATTGAGAACTAATTGAATTGTTTTGGTGGCAGAATGACCTAAGCGTTTGTGCCACATATCAAAATTAGAATAGAAAATAGAAAAAACATAAAGAGTATTAGAGGCTGATGAAGATTGAGGCACAACAACATTCACAAACTGATAAAGACCTCCTCTTCTAAAATATTGTAGAAGAACTCTCTTGGTGAATTGACAACAAGTCAACAACATAATAAGTTGTATGAAATTCAAAATAAATAAAATTATCTTGAGCAAATTTAGATACACTTATTAGGTTCTTAGTGATGTGTGGTGTGTGTATGAGCTGTTGTAATGAAAACCATCATTTAGAATTTAAAAAATACAAAAATAAACTACCAATATGAGATATAGAGATACTTAAACCATTTTCAACTTGAACCTGATCAGGGCCTTTGAGCAAGAAAGCATGTTAGATTGATTTGGAGTCACATTATGTGAAGCTCCTGTATCTGGATACCATGTTGGATTAGATATGATGGATGTTGCGGCAAGGAAGGCTTGTGGATTATGGAAAGATGGAGTTAGTGGTGAAAGAGTGGAAGCTGTGGAATTGTTTTGTGATGAAGAGAGGATGCAGAGTGAAAACCATAAGTGTGTGTCCTGAATGATTGATATCGAGAAGGGGGTGAAAGTTCTTGGTTAAATGATGGAAGCAGTGCCAAGCAATGTGATCAAAATGGCCACATACTTGACAGTGAGGTTTGGGAGAAGTATAGAAAGACCTTCCCTCTTTGGTTTGTCTTCCTCTTCCTCGTCTTCCTCCAACTCCATGATTGAAATTTAGAATGGATAGAAATGAGGTTTGTGTGAGGTTCGCTTGCATCACTAGATTCTCTGGCTTTCGATACTTTTTAAGCATTTCATCATGAGTTAGTAGCATAGTTTTAACCTCACAAAGACTAAACATTTCTGGTTTTGAATTGACAATAGTCATAAGTATTTGATCATCCTCGTTAAGTTCTTTAAGAATAGCTTTAACCTGTTTTTCTGGTTTGAGAGGCTTTCCCAAGGCTACAAGAGAATCTGCAATGGTTTTTATTTTGGAAATGTACTTTGATGTTGTGAGATTATGTTTTTTGATAATGTTGAGTTGTGCCTTCAATTGTTTGATCCTAAATTTTATTGACTCCTCAAAATAAGCCTTAATCTTGTGCCAAATTTGATAGCTATAGACACATCCAACCATTTTTTGCTTGAAAACTGAATTCATAGAAGCTAATAAACAGGAAATTAGGTTTTAGTCATCTTAGATCCATTGTGTGTATTGAGAAAATTCAATCCTAACAAGTTAATTTTCTGAGTTATCAAAACGTGCAGGAATCTGTTTTTGATGTAGATGATCTTCTAATGCTTGTCTTCTATTAGCTGCTAAGCCTTGTTGCTTCCATGTCTTGTAGTTATTTTCTCCCAACTTATCTTGAATCGGATGAAAGGGCCTTTGATTGAAAATCTGAAATAGAATCTGATTAAAAGTTGTATTAACAGCATTTGAATCTTTGTTGTTATAGATAGCAGAATTATCAGAAGGTAAGGCCATGGATCTTCAAAAAGAAAGAAAGACTAGGCTCTAGATACCATAAAGGAGTTTTAGAACTGTAAATTTTGAACGAGAGAGCAGAATACACATGGACACTTCTTCATCTAGAGCCTAGTCTTTTTTTTCTTTCTAGAAAGACTAGGCTCTAGATACCATAAAGGAGTTGTATTAACCAAGTCTGTGCTTCTTGTCTTTTGTATACACATGGACACTTCTTCATCTTCCTCATCTTTCTCCTTCTTCGTTATCGTCGTCGTCGTAACGTCATTGTCATCGTCATGTCGTTGTCGTCGTCACTGCCGCCACTACCATCCTTCTAGTCGCTGTCACCATCGCCATCGCTGCCTCTTTCTTATGTCATTACTGCTTCCTCCTCCTCTTCTCATGTTGTTGATGTTATTGTTAACATTGTTGTTGTTTAATTTCTTCTTCTCTATTTTTTCTTTTTCATCTTCTTTTATTATTATTATCATCGTCCTCATCATCTTCATCTTCTTTTCTTATAAATGTTCAGAAAATTAAAGCACATAAATTTTGATATACAACACATAAATTTTGGTATACATCACACAAATTTTAGTATACCGCATCAAAAATTTTAAAGATCACGTGCCCAAAATATTGATACCCAACAAATAAAATATGCACAACACATAAATTTTGGTGTACAACACAAAAGTCTTGTTGCATAGCATAGAATTTTTTTATGTGCAGCATAGAAATTTTTGGAGGATTACATACTCAAAATATTGACTCACTCAACTAACAAAATACCTTTGCAGCAAAAATTTATGCTATGTGCAAAGATTTGTGTGTTATGTACAAAAATATATGTGCTATGCGTAAAAATTTGTGTCCTATATCAATAAATTTGTGTTATGTACAAAATTTGATATATTATACTTCGAAAATTTGTATTCTATATCAATACATTTTTGTGCTCTTCAATAAAAAATTATGTACTACAAAAAGTACCCAAAAAAAAAATAATAACATATGCACATAATTTTTTTGTTAAACTTTACACTAAATTAAATTTAATTACAAAAAGATTTATACACATAACACCATTTTTGTACAAAACCTTCTACATGTGTGAAATACAACAAGGAATTATTATAGAGAACAATTGGTATTATGTCTTAACAAAACTAAACTAATAAACCGAAAAAAAAAATCCATTTTTCTAAGTATAATATTTTGACATGATATAATCTAGTATTTATAAGATTATATAATTTAAAAAAAAAAAAAACTATACATATGACTATTTTTTTTCCTTTTAACAAATTAAAGTTAGTTACACAACCATTGAATGAATAAGACCCAAAAAATTGTTTGTCGACCAAAACCTTCTTCACATACGTAATGTCCAATTGAGTTGGCAAAATGACGTTTTTTTTTTTCTTACTACTAATGATTCATTGAAACTTCGTTGTCATCCCTTCCTTTCTATATATACTTATTATTTTTTTAATCACGGTAGTCATCATAATATAAGTTCTTTCATAAACTATTTCCCACATTATACCTTCCTTTAATCTGAAATTTTTCTTTTTTGGGAGAGTGGGCTTTTGCTATATACCAAAACAAGAAAAGGATGAGGTATTCGATTTTCTCTTACATCTTTTTTATTTATTTTTTATAAGAAAAAACCTCAATTGTTTCTTAATATGGTGGGGCACAGGGGAACATAAATAACGTTGGATCAAAGTGGATGAATAAGGAAAGTTGGGTATGTGAAAGCTTTTGCTTCTTCTCTTAGATAAAACAATTAAAGAAAATAAAAATAGGTCAAATCCAACACCATTTCTTGACTTACCTCAATTCTTTCTTTCTTTCTATTTTTATGTTCTCCTTCCTCTCTTTTGGGTGCCTCCTTAGTCCTTTCTTTTTTTTCTTTCTTCTGATTCTTCAGATTCATTCTTCATCATTTTCTCCCCCTTCCCAACACCACCCTAAGCTATTTTCCCCCCTCTCTCTTAATTTTTAGTTTATTTTTTTTTCCAATTTGGTTTGAATAATTTCCCCTTTTGGCAAGTGAAAACCCTTGGATTTTTTTTCCCTGTTTTTGGCTCAGTGAGAAACTACTTGAACTGAAGTTGCTTCTCTAACTGCTGGTAAGTATCAGACTCAAAAGAAAGAAAAAACAAAAAAACAAAAAACAAAAAAAAAAAAAGAAAAAGAAAAGAAAAACTCTCTATCTACATATTTTCTTGCTTGATGTTTATAGATCCTTTTGTTTGGAAACCAGATTTATTTATTTACTTTTATTGATATTCTTCTCAACAATAATTAGGTATCTTTATATGTTTCCATCAAAATCTATATACATACATATACTGAAAATTTTTCTTTCTAATTTTTAAAATTTGTTAATTTCTCCATATATATATATTCTCCGATCCATTATTTTCCTTTAACATTTTTCATCTTGGTTTCAGATTTGCTCGCTGCAACTCTCTACCTTGCTTGGTTGACTCAAGGAATATAATACTTTTGTAAGAAAACATTTATTATTTATTTATTTATATATAATAATTAAATTATTTGATATAGAAATTACATAATAATTTATTTTGATTTCCATGTTTTAATTTGGCAAAGAAGAAGGAGATAGAAGAGAAAATGGTGAGAGGGAAGACTCAGATGAGACGCATAGAAAATGCCACAAGCAGGCAAGTGACGTTTTCAAAGCGCCGCAATGGGTTGCTTAAGAAAGCGTTTGAGCTTTCTGTTCTTTGTGATGCTCAGGTTGCTCTCATCATCTTCTCTCCAAGAGGCAAGCTTTATGAATTTGCAAGCTCAAGGTATATATATATTCTACTTCTACTTATTATATATATCTCATTATATTCAGTTTATAACCTTAACAATTATTATTGTTATTATTATATTTATTTATTCATGTTAGTTTCTTATTAGCTCTAATTATTCATTTTCATCTTAGGTGTATAGTTTCTTTCTTTATTTTGTTTGCTAATATATACCTCATATATATAGTTCAAAGAATAGTCAAACTAGTCAAACATTTTTATCAAGTACATTTATATCTTTTTTTTTAATTTATTTTTTGAGGTTGGGGTCTGAAGGTATGAAGAGTAGATAGGGAACATTTCATGTGAGAGAGTAGAAGGACGAAGATATATAAATGCTTGAAAAAAAATCAGGAAATTTTGGATTACATATATTTTAATTTAAAAATCTTCTA